>NC_134690.1:342650698-342983198 GCF_050947455.1 Rhinoderma darwinii
GACAGGTTTCCTTTAAGGGTAGCATATTATAAGTACGGTTCCTAGGGTTTACTAGGATAAACAGCACCGCCACTTGTCTGGTAACGGCATCAAAGAATACAGTGTATGAGTTTAGCATAATCAAAAGATTGCTCCTACCCCCCTACGCACGTTCTTCACATTTTTGGGACGAGAGTCACAGTATAATCCTCTGTATAGTGACAGCCAGTGAGGAGGCTGGAGGAGGTAGAGGGATCGCTACTCATGAATATGCAGGACTCATTAACAATATTTTTGCGCCATTTATTCTAGTAACCCTTCGAACCTGGACTCAGCTACGGCTGCATATTATACTGGCAAATGAAATATATATATATATATATATATAAAACCTATTTATGTATGTTCATGTGTGTGTATGTGAGAATGTCATGCAGTGAGAAAATGAATATAAACATAGTAAAAATAGGCAAAAGAATAGATGGAGTGATGGTAATCAAAATGCAGATGTTTCCAAGCATGTGATCATACCAGAAGCAATTATAATTGAACATTTCTCAATGTCATAAATATTGCATTATGTTAGAAATCCAAGCCAGGTAATCATGCTGCTGTATAAAAGGAAAAAAAGGTATCCATAGAAAATTCCCAAGAGCCGTCAAAGATTTCATTCACAGTTTGTAGAAAATAACATATTCTGAAAATCTTATTAACGCTGTAGGACTAGAAATTTGCTATCCCAGAAAAAAATACTTTAATTCACCCTTCAGGTTTCACCCCTTAGAGCTTTCTGCCCCCTGTATTCACTATAACAGTATGATTTGTACATTATAGCAGCCATGGCTGTTACCTTCACAATACATTTGTCTGCCATATATTAATTACATTACACAGATGGCCAATGAAATCATTAATGCTCAAGCTTAGCACCACCCAGTGTAGGAAATATTTAATAAATGGGTAGTTAGCAGTGGCGTAACTATAGGGGTCACAGCGGTCAAATTGTGACTGGGCCCCGAAGCCAGGGGGGCCTGCACCAAATCAATGAAAAGTTGCTATAGTTACTGGGGCCTATGCAATAAACTACATGGGCCCCTGTTACTATAGTAACTGACAGTACTTACCCTCCTCGTTCCGGAGGGTAGTGGAGGTCCTGACATCACATTGGTGTGCGCAGCGCATGACCTTACAACGCTATGCCCTGCGCACAACATTCCGACCCTGGATGGAGTCAGGACCTCCGCTGCGGCCGAAGAGGAGGGTAAGTTTAATACCACTGTCTGCTGGAGCTGATATGTTGGGGTCCGACTCCCGGGACGAACGCTACTTCCCCTTCATTCCTGTCACTTCCTGTCTTAGCCCCGTGTACCCCTGAGGACGCTACCTAGTAGCGAAACATGTCGGGGGGGCTTCTTTTATTTTAATTCCTGCGCTATGCCGGACTTACTGTTAGACAACTTAGACAATTTAATCAATTAACTGTCAGAAATAACGGTTCCTATGCCGGTTGTTATCATACTGCTGCACTAGCATCAGTTCTCTACTCTTATGTCCGGTCTCTAGCAGTGACAATTTTAATACATGTGTGGTCTGTCTGTTTTGCTATGCGTAGCACAATAAAGAATTTACTTTATCTTTTAGGGTAGTTGGGAAATAGGGTATTCTTGCCTGTAGGTATTCTGTTGTTATATGTATGCGAAGATCTCAGAGAAGCCTCTTTATGGACATATATATGCTGAGATCTTAAAGATACGTCTTTATGGACATGTATAAGCTGAGATCTTAAAGATACGTCTTTATGGACATATATAAGCTGAGATCTTAAAGAGGCTCTGTCACCAGATTTTGCAACCCCTATCTGCTATTGCAGCAGATAGGCGCTGCAATGTAGATTACAGTAACGTTTTTATTTTTTAAAAACGAGCATTTTTGGCCAAGTTATGACCATTTTCGTATTTATGCAAATGAGGCTTGCAAAAGTACAACTGGGCGTGTTGAAAAGTAAAAGTACAACTGGGCGTGTATTATTTGCGTACATCGGGGCGTGTTTACTACTTTTACTAGCTGGGCGTTCTGATGAGAAGTATCATCCACTTCTCTTCAGAACGCCCAGCTTCTGGCAGTGCAGATCTGTGACGTCACTCACAGGTCCTGCATCGTGTCGGCACCAGAGGCTACAGTTCATTCTGCAGCAGCATCAGCGTTTGCAGGTAAGTAGCTACATCGACTTACCTGCAAATGCCGATGCTGCTGCAGAATCATCTGTAGCCTCTGGTGCCGATGTGTCCTCGCTCGTCTGACACGATGCAGGACCTGTGAGTGACGACACAGCGTGATCTCTGGAGAACACGGCTGTGTCTGCACTGCCAGAAGCTGGGCGTTCTGAAGAGAAGTGGATGATACTTCTATACACAACGCCCAGCTAGTAAAAGTAGTAAACACGCCCCGATGTACGCACATAATACACGCCCAGTTGTACTTTTACTTTTTAACACGCCCAGTTGTACTTTTGCAAGCCTCATTTGCATAAATACAAAAATGGCCATAACTTGGCCAAAAATGCTCGTTTTTTAAAAATAAAAACGTTACTGTAATCTACATTGCAGCGCCTATCTGCTGCAATAGCAGATAGGGGTTGCAAAATCTGGTGACAGAGCCTCTTTAAAGATACGTCTTTATGGACATATATAAGCTGAGATCTTAAAGATACGTCTTTATGGACATATATATGCTATGATCTTAATGACACCTCCTCATGGACATATATAGGCTGAGATCTCAAAGATACCACTTTATGGATATATGTATGATGAGATCTCAGAGATACCTCTTTATGAAGATATGTATGCTGAGATCTCAAAGATACTTCTTTATGGACATATATATATATATATATATATATATATATATATATATGTATATATATATATATATATATATATATGCTGAGATCTCAGAGATACCTCTTTATGAACATATGTATGCTGAGATCTCAGAGATAACTCTTCATAGGCACATGTATAGCAAGGCACAGTAGAGATAAAAAGTATATTGTATAGAATGTGCTGAGCATCAGTTCTTACCGAGTTTGTTTATGAATCAAGGCAATCTGGTTATATGAATTAAAACAATATTTTATAGAGAATTGCAGTTGCAATGTAAATTGTGTCAGCAATATTCATGGCTGCAGTTTATACTGTACATGCACCTAATGAGAATGATTGAATTGCAATAGAGCAATGTCAAGTATAATATTTCCCAGTAAATAAGATCAGCAATAAAGGAAGGAAATAAGCCAAAATAAAATTTAGAAATTCAGACATGAGCATCATTGTCATAAGATGAAGCAATGGAATGACAAGTGATTCTGAACAGAGAATGGGTCCTTTCCATTGTATGACTTCATGCAAGAGTACCCAAGCCAGCTGTTGATAGGTCATGCACCCAACCAACTTTAGAGGAACATTTACCTGGATGATTCCACCTCTGGATAAGGGATGCTCTTAGAAGCCATTATCTATGCCATAAACATGGAATGTAACGGTCAGTTTAGTAAGTAACAGAAACGTTAGTGAAAACCATAGGTTATAACACAAAACGAAAACGGTACAACATTAATCAAAATCTTTCTAATCCCATTATTATAAGCTGAAAATGACTGCAATTGTTGGGGAATTAATTATTGTTAATAACTTTAAATTTTAGTTTTCTCAGCATTCTTATCTATCATTTCACTTTAAACATCCGTTAAAAGGCCATAGACTAAGCTATGAGTGGGCCTGAGCTGCAATACCAGACTCAGCCTGTTGATAGGGAGTGGCGCTGTTTCTAGAGACAGCAGTTATATTTTTCCAAAAGTATATAATCCCTTTAAACTCAACAAAATGGAAATTGTTTACTGAAGATTATATTTCAGCCATCAAGTCTTATGTTGGCCCTACGTGACTTTGACCTGTCTTCCTTGAAGATCTCAAACATTACAGGTAAATTTAGCATATAGTTAGATATGATAATCCAGCATCTATCAGGCTCTGGTAATGCCGGACTAAAGGAATTTTACTGTATAGTAATATAATTGGGTCTATACAAAGGTCTTCATATTAAAATGATTACCCAAGTAAATTGGTGGAAACAGTAAACTATGACAATGAATTTAGTGACTTATTAATGTCAATATGATCATTTAACTTAATGCTTTAACTTATATTATGTTTTTTTCATGGACATACAAGAAAATGTACTACAGAAGCAGTGTCTATAGGTTGTCTTTCTGCATAGCATGCATAATTAAAAGGAATATTATTTTTTTATTAATTTAATTATATAACGCACAGATATATGTTGACTACATATTAACTATTTAGAATTGTTGTTAGCTAATGACGGGACAAGAAACAAACAAACAAACAATTACTGTGTGCCCATATCACAAGCAGTAAAACAGTAATTAAAATGTCTATATATCGTTTACAGAATTATTATATAATTTCCAGTAAAACATATATCTATCTATATATCTATCCATCCATCCATCCATCCATCCATCGATCCATCGATCTATCGATCTATCGATCTATCGATCTATCTGGGAAACTTCCATATAAATTTGGCTTCTACTCGTGATTGAATTTAGGTCACATACCACTTGGATTAAATATACATAGAACCATCCCAAACTGTTACCATTTTACCACCATCAAGTGCAGTTGTTAACAGACTATGATTTTTTTGGGTACATACTATTACATTTCTGTCTTAGATATATCTGTATATAAAAAAAAAATTTAAAAATGAAACCCACCTGTGCTACTATTCCTCTTATTAAAGAATGGATTCGAACTAGACTTTGATTTAGATGTCCAAAATGTAGAATTCGAGCCTATGGAACTAGAAGAAAGGGACTTCCCGAGATTATCAGAGCTGACCTTCTTTGTGTTATTAGTTGCTGTTTTACTCCAATCTGAAAAGCAAAATTGTACTGGCTATTACTTAGCAACAGAAAACCTTTTGGAAAGATGACAAAATTCACCACATTCCTTATGTTGTACTAGTTTAGTGTATGCTATTTAGACATCAGTAAATAATACTTAAAACACCTATAGTTAACTTAGAATATAATGCAATAATGTACATATAGAAATAATCCACAGATTCCACATCATTTTCTCAATACATTGCTTAGTTTGTATCATAGCCGTAATTCGAAGTAGTACAACATAATTAATGTTAATCATTAGCTGTACTCATCTGCTTGAGGGTTGCGAAGCTCAAGCTCACCGCATCCCCTGCCGTTTCAGAATCTATACATAGCTTGCTGTGTTAATTTGCATTCTCTACACTGTACAATAATCATATATTGGTATGTCAGCAAAGACCATTTCATTGTACGATATCAGCTAAACTGTCAGTTTGTTCGCTGACTCAAGCAGTGTTGGACAGAGACAGCTGAAGGCCCCTGTGCAAAAACAGTATATAGGACCCTTGTTCTCCAATATTTAATCATAAATCACCCCTTATGTCTCTCTAACAATCCATCAGTAATTGTTAGCCATTACATTCATCATCTCAGGCATTTACATACAATTGAACAGACCGAAGAATGTTGCTTTAAGGTGACAGTGGGCCCGCTTGTCTACTGGGCACCTGTGCAGCTGCACTGGTTGCACCAATGGTATGTCTGCCCCTGGACTCAAGAGTCAACCAACAGAATTTTAAAAGCCAAAATGGGAAATTAAAGAGGACCTGTCACCTGGTCATATAAGCAGAAATGGTTAACTGAATAGCACTGTCTCTCTCATTCCAGTGCTGTTTTTCTTTTTTTCCTGGACCACCCCTGTTCCAGAGATATGGCCCCCTGTTGTGTTGGCTCCCTATATGCTAATTTGCTGTAGTTAGCCAACTGGGTGGAGCTAGCTCTCCTGCCTCTGATGCTAAACAATCACCGCAAGGCAGCTTGAGGTTAGTTCATGCCCTGTTGGCTAACCACAGCCATATCGCTGGAACGAGGGTTCTGGGAAAAAATAAAACTAGCGCTGGAATCAGGGAGACAGCGCTATTCCGGTCAGTCACCCAGTTCAACTTATATGACCTAGTGACAGGTCCTCTTTAATGTCAATCCATAAGTGGAAAACATTTATGTTTAGACTACAACATATAATTAGATCTCGAGTTCACAAAGAAATTAAGACTAAAACCTATAATACTATCATATTTATTTGAGGATATATAACGACATGGTTGTTTTTCTATAACTATCCTGAATTTACCTGAATTATCCGGTAGCCGAAGTTTCCCACAACATAGATGCCGCCTCCATTGTTTTTGTACATTTTCTTTCAATGCACAGTGGAAGACAAAAATAAATAAACCTATAAAAACACAAATGGGCAACATAGTTAGTAAAGTTGAAAACTAAATAAGTCCATCCACTTAAACCCATTAACCTGCAGTTTGGATTCAGAGGAAGGCAAAACCTTCACGAGGAAGTAATCAATTTTACTCATCTTAGGGTAACAAAAATCCTTTTCGACCCCATATACAGCAATAAGGAAAACTCTTTGATCAACAACCCCTCTCCAGCATCTCGTACAAAGAACCTGAAATATTATTACTTCCAAGAAAAGTATCCCGGCCCATTTTAAGACCTTTCAAGAAATTAACCATTACAACATTTTTCTATAGTCTCACTGCCCTTACAATAAAGAATCCCGTTCTATGATGATGGTGGTGAAACTTTCTTTCCTCTAAAGAAAATGGATGCACCCTTGTTATAGTTACAGTTCTGGGTATAAATAAGTTATTAGATATCTTTACTGACCTTTAAAAAATGTATACATATTTAGTCACCTCTAAGTGGTCTGTTTTCTAAACTAAGTAATAAAAATCAGGGCTGGCTTTATGTTGAATGGTGCACTGTGCAGTGTTCTGTTTATCTCCTCATATTGCGTTTTGTCATACAGTGTACAGATAACAACACAAAACAGAACCGAATTATACGTACTATACAGTGCCGTATATTAGCCAAATAATACTCCTATACAGTTGCCTAAATAACAATGCTTTACAGTGCTGTAACCACCATACACTACAAAAGTAATAATCTTTAAACTGCCACACAATATGTAGGTAAATTCCACCAAATAGTGCTCAAATAATACTAACAAACAATAATCAAATAACAGTTTCATGCGTTATTTAAAAACAGTGATAAACAATTGATATTAATATTTCTGGTGGTCACAAGCGCCCCTGAGGTGGCTCTGAACTGGCCCTCTCAGCAGGGATAGCTGATGCGCTCTTTGCGACTGCACAGGTTACATGTCCTTATGCCAATTTGATAATCTTTTTGGTACCGCACTTCACCCATTTCTTTTATAATCTTGGTTGCTCTCGTCTTAAGTGTTACTTAATGTACATACCATGTTATAAACTGGAAACGGTCTTTTACTGTGCCTTCATCACCTTTTTAAAGCATGGCTTAACGTGAAGGTTTACCAAGAAATTCAGTAAATATATAAATAACCATAACCTAAATCAATCCCTAAAAACAATAAGCAGGAGTAATTCAGTCAATCGAGAGAGAGGCACTAGCAATTTAAAATAAGATTCATCTATGAGCTCCTGCCATCATGGCCAAGAGATCACCTGTATAGCCTAAAATCTAAACAGATCTACAGATGTAGGAAAAGTTTAACCTTGACCCAATCACACAAAAAAAGCCATTGCAAGGCCAGTAAAAAGGTCAAGTTAAAGTTTCTTGCCACAGTGTGTTTAAGGCTGGGTTCACACAACCTATTTTCAGGCGTAAACGAGGCGTATTATGCCTCGATTTACGCCTGAAAATAGGGCTACAATACATCGGCAAACATCTGCCCATTCATTTGAATGGGTTTGCCGACGTATTGTGCAGACGACCTGTAATTTACGCGTCGTCAAACGACGACGCGTAAATTGACTGCCTCGGCAAAGAAGTGCAGGACACTTCTTTGCAACGTAATTTGAGCCGTTCTTCATTGAACTCAATGAAGAGCAGCTCAAGATTTACGAGCGTCACAGACGCCTCGCATAATGCGAGGAGGAGCTTTTACGGCTGAAACGAGGCAGCTGTTTTCTCGTCTGTCATTTCAGCCGTAAAAGCCTCTCATCGTGTGCACATACCCTTAGTGTGTTAAGAGTCAAGTTAAAGATGGCTACATCTGTATACAGCACAGAAAAAATATATGGAAGAGGGGTCATTTGTATACCCAGAAAATCTACCACTTTTTCAATGACAAGTTCTCTTACAATTATTAAATATTTTTGCAGCCTCAATTTTGAAGATAAATATTAGAGAATATTTAAAACTAATATTAAGTTGATGTGTCACATCGAATTTTAAAACCAAACAATATTAATAGAAATAGTATAAACATTCATCACAATAAGGAGAACAAGTTATATTGTGACCATTTTATATACTGTACCTTGCAAGGAGTTGAATATGGTGAACAGGTACAGGAATGCAAGCGTGGCCTTTCCCCAAGCAAAAAAAGCAAAACCCCACGTCATTCCCAGAAGGAACGTGAGGCTGACAACACTGCGCAAGTTCCGTAAAACTTCTTCTCTAATGCTGCGATTCGTCCTTTTCCCATTTCTGCCGCAGATCTGTACCATCACCACAATGAACATGGCTACATTCATCAGAAACATGATTCCAAAGTAGGCAGCACAGGTCACGTAAAAAACAGTGTTGTTTTTTATCCAACAGCTGGAAAAAAAAGCAATTGCAAGTATCAATCTGCAGGTTAAAATAGTTGAAAAGATTGACTCAAACATATGAAACTTCACCTAATACCATGTAATCTGGGGGTTAAAGGGGACCAGTCACCAGCATTTTACCTATTGAACTCTACTCACCCATCTCTAGCTGCTACTTTCAAAAGTTAATTTCCGTTATCCCCTCTCCTAAACTCCTCCGACCGTAAATAACGGTCTGCAAACATTTCGCACCTTTTATGGTAATAATCCGGCAGTCTCGTTTGTTCCTCTTCTTATGCCCGCACACTGCCGAAAATTGGCCCACCTTGAATGCCGAAAACTTGACTGAGAGAGCGCGCATTCACCCGTCATGTATGGCCCAACACCCTTCCCTGTTTCGTTCAGGCCTCATAACTAGTTACTGCACATGCGCCGCTATGGTGTCCCGTTGTGCGCACGCACCAGATAGGACATTGATGCGCAAGCGTGGAATTTTGTGTTTGTTGAGGGGAGGGAAGGAGCTAATCAAAAGTAAGGAGGCAGGGTTAACTCAGAAAAGCTTGAGGAATGAAGATATGACTCTCTTCGAACGAGGATATGACTCTTTTCTTCTCATTAGCATACGGCACAGGAACACTAAAAAACTGAAAACTAATGATACAGAGCCTACTTAGAAGATAATTATAGGTTAGATAGAAATTATTTTTCACCCACTTTCACCAGGAATTGCTGGTTTAATAGGTGAAATGCTGGTGACAGGTTCCCTTTAAGCGATCTGTGCTCAAGAATACATCTGAACAAAAATATACCTATTTTTTTTATATATAGAAATGATTATTAGAAGAAGTACTTACAATGCATCACCATTTCCATCAGTATCCTGCCCATACAAGTTTCTCCCGTAGGCACTGTCTTTATGTGTACTTGCCAGGACAATTGCAACCACTACAGCAGGCACGCCTGTAATATTATACATCTTATTAAATTAACCTCTATGAACCATGGAGCCTAAAACATGACTAATCACATAGTATAAACGCATATTAATATATAATAAGAAAATAATAAGTTGGACACTCAGATAATATCAAAAATAAGAAAAATAAACCAGGAATGAGAAGCAGAAAAAAAGGAGATATAGCTTAGGATCTGTTATAGAGTAAATGTTCTTTCATCAAACGTTTTGTTTGGTGCACCTTTGATTGTGATTGGCACTCCTCGTTAGGCGGAAAACAGTTTTTATTTTGGGACAGCCTTCTGACATATAACTCTGGCAGAATACAAAATTGTGATGCGAGCAGAGCCTAATCTGGATTTTTTTCTTTTTGTAATTCGAAAAGAAAATCAACAAAGAAACTAAAAGGAAAGGTCTAAATAAAATAACTGCCCATAAAAAGAAAGAGAATCATTAACACTATGGTATGAAAATGGGAAGTTTGATCCATCTTGTGGAAAGAATTCTTGGCATATGGTCTTATCGTTTAAATTAATGGTTACAATTAATTGTGAATTAATGTAAATATCACTTGACAGATATTTATTGAGTTGGTTCATACAAATGCTATAATTTTTTTTATAATTTTATTTTTAAAAAATCTGTAAATGCAGGGACATGTCATGTTTTGGAATTATTGTTTCAATAATAAATACATTT
Source organism: Rhinoderma darwinii (assembly GCF_050947455.1). NCBI lineage: Eukaryota > Metazoa > Chordata > Amphibia > Anura > Rhinodermatidae > Rhinoderma > Rhinoderma darwinii. The sequence continues at coordinate 342,661,068 of NC_134690.1, forward strand.
CTGCTGTGCCCACCCATCAGTAACTTATAAAGAAATGGCCAATGATGTATTATGCAGGAACTCTCTCATAGCATTTCTTCTACTAGATAATACTGTGCCTCGCAGAGACACCATATTGCGGGATGTGAAGTGCCTATAGGTCAGTAATATGGACCCATAGGGGCATAATGTGCCTTATCACTGATTCTGTATATGCAGCAATGCTGTGTGCATGGGCTCTAATTCTATTTAAAGGTGGCCATGAATACAACAATTTGTCCACACTCAGAAAATAAATCTAATGTCTGAATTTTATGTCTTTAAAGCAATTTCTCCAATGGCTGATGAATTCTTAGACTAGAGGAAGAGATATACATCAATTATAACCAATTATTTTGACACATAATCAGGGGGGTCTATTGGCACAATAACGTGGATATATGAACCAAGATATCCCTATCTATATAGTGTTTCATCCCTTGGTACCAGATAAGTATATATTGAGGTCCAGTTAAACCAGCATGCAATACATTTTCTATTTTCTTTGCCTCTTATAAATAATTATGTATACCCATTCATAGTAGAGCAATATATTTTGACTACAATGTCTCCTAGATACACTTACCCCAACCAATAATGCAGAATTTTAATATATATCTCCGGATATATGTATTGAACACTTTCACTAATGCAATATACATATGCACAGCCTCTAATCCCATCCAAGTGAATGTAGCTAGAAGAAAGAAATGAAGTAATGCAGCCACAGCTATGCAGAGTTCATTGATTTCGAAGGAAGCCAACCAGCCATCGAGTAAGAAGAAAAGGTTCAGGAACAGCAAGGCAGTGCTTAAGTTCATCAAGATTTTTGAAGGGTAATCACGTCTTATTTTTCTGAGAAATAAAAAAAAATTTAACATTTTTTTAAAAAAATGGTTGTATAATAGGAAAGGGGCTACGGAGCAAGGTAAATAGAAATTGAGTATGGAAAATATGACAAAGGTTGCTGAGGAGGGGAACTAGACTAGTTCTCACTATAAGGCTAGGACTCCATATGGACATTTAGTTGCCTATCATGTGGCATTACTGTGACTTGTGTCTGGTCTTAAAGAGGCTCTGTCACCAGTTTATCAATTCCCTATCTCCTAACTTATCTAATAGGTGCGTTGCTGCTGATAATTACAGTGTGATTTGTTTTAAAAAAAAGTTTATTATTTGCAAAGTTGTGAGCCCTTATTAGACAAGTGTGAGGTGACAGCAGCGATTCTCCTGAGGTGGAGCTTCCTCACAGCCTCTGACGCTGTCCTATCAGCATCAAGCTGCTTCACACAGTATTGAAGCTGGAGGGAAGGGGGATCACTTCAAATAGCCATATCTCAGGCTGTGGATCACCTAGAACAACGGGAAATATGAGATTCTAATCTTTTATATGACACCAGGATCGCAGTTCTAGCTTTGACACAACCGGAGAGATCGCCAGTTGAAAACACAGTCAGGAATGGAATCTGTATACTATATGATTGCTGTGTGGCTGGGCAGGGAAGGGGGAGAAGCTGTATGCTGATTGGACAGTATCATACAGAAAACATTACACCGCCAAGACCGAAAAGAAAGCCACCTCCCATTTGGCTATTAGAGCCACATTTGCATATCTAGAAAAATGCTCATAACTTTGCAAATAATAAACGTTTTTTTAAAACAAATCACACTGTAGTTATCAGCCACAAAGCGCATATTAGATTAGTTAGGAGATAGGGAATTAATAAACTGGTGACAGGGTCTCTTTAATGTTTCCCTATGAATGAAAAACTTCTGTGACAATTGCAAGAATACAGACAATTACTGCATGTTAACCGCAACTTCTTCCTTCAAAGGGAAGCATTGAGATTGCACGTGCGGTAATGCCATGATTTTATCAAAACCAAATGTTGCCATAAACTGAAACATTACATGACATTTTGTAATCAGTTTTTATTGTTCCCATACAGTCTAAAAATATTTCAGTCTTGTATTGACAGTTACAGAAATTTAAAGAAATTAAATAGAATATATGATATTTTTTGACATCACATAACATGTAAAACACCTTCACCATTCTTTTTTTTATCTTGACAAACCTCACTTATGTTATTTATATACTAGTATGCAGAGTGACATGAATTGCTTCCAAATGTAAAACCAAATTGATTAATATCCAAATTCCTACAGAAGGATGCCATGGAAAATATGAGTAGTGTTGCATATTTTTTAAAATGTTATATGCATGCACTTTCCTTTTGGATTCAATAAAATACATACACATTTGCTAAGTTAGTACTTCAGTCTTTGCTTCTTTGACTGTGGACGAAAGATTGATGTCCCTCTAAATTGTTCAACTTTTTACCTAAGCACCTTAATCATTCTCTGCGTAAAGGCGCTCCTCGTTTTCCATCTGATTAATAATTTTGCTTATAATTAGGTACTACAGAAAACACTGGGGGCGCATGGCAAGGTGAGCTCATTCCATCTGTTCACATGTTGTGGTGCTGTATGGTGGTGTCTGTTGCTGTAGTGCTGCACTTGTGGGGGGACGTGGCCCAGAGCCAAGGAGGCTTGGCACGGTCTGAAGGCATGGGTGCTTTTGGGCCCCTGGGTTGCGCCCTCTGCAGGAGCGGTGCTGCGGTGGCGGTAGCTGCCATGCGGTGCTGCAACCGCTAGAGTAGGGACCCACTTTAAAGAGGTCGCCGTGAAGTGGCTAGTGAGCTTATACAGTTTGATCAAAATGTTTACAAAGAACCTCATGTTCATGTTTCTAAATTATGCCTAGCGGCTCAGATCAACCTATATACTGTGGATTGTGAGGTCCATGTCTAGTTTCTCACAATGCTGATACAGAAAACATTGTATGCAAACAAAATTAGAGCTATAATAAAAAAAAAAAAAAATATATATATATATATATATATATATATATATATATATATATATATATATATATATATATAATTATACAATTGGGCAATTTTTGGGATAAAACAATGTACTTACTCAAATGCAATGTAAGTAAGAAGTGTGGCAGCTGTACATATAGCAGATATCCCGCAGCCAATATACGTAATGAATGTAAGAATTTTCGTATTTTGACGATCTATAGATTCCTGAGTTCTCTGAAGGTCCTAAAAACATCAAGTTTATCAATAAATAAACTACTTTTTCCGAACTTTTTCTTTTTATACAATATAAATAAATGAGTTCACAAGCACAAGTGCAAACACACACACACATATACAAACACAAAAACTAATAAATAGCATCAGAATTAAATGTAAAACACTAAATGACACACATTGTGGCCGATATACTGATGTGTCTGCAGCTCGAATGTGCCATAAATTGAGTCAAAATCTTGTGCATCTTAGCGCATTTTGGCACATTTCTTGTTAAACCAGATGCTTGACTAGACACTTTTTGAAATTGGGATGAAAATGGAGTGCTGCGTATCTGAAAAGGGGACGTGATTGCGCCATTGTGCACCACAAAAAAACTTCCACAAAACTCTGTCACTAACTAAGCCAAATCAAAGGTGGAATAAGAAGGAGAAAAGTGTCTAGCAGGTCGAGTAAGATGCGCCAAATTTATCATACAGCATTCACCACTGCGATGAATTTAGTACATCTTCTGTCTGCCTGCTCTATGTTTACGCTGTCTAAATTGTAGACTACATTAGTACATCTGCCCCATTATTTTTCAAAACAAATCAACATATTTGACACTATTTTTTGTCCGATTCCATAAAAAGCAAACAGAAAATAAACTCAAAAAAAGTAGAACCTCTTAGACATCTATACAGTAGGTATCGTATGTACAGAGCTCAACATTATTTGCTGTTAGATTATATTTTTATGGGATATTTCCAAGCAGTGAAACCTTCCAGATATAATAGAATAATTTTAGAGAGTGATGACAGCAGACTTTATTCAGAATGTGTTTAATTGTGAAATCCATAATTGTCAGTTGTGAATGTAAAACATTCCTGACATGAGGATACAATAGAATAGCGAAACACCTTGTCCTGTTCTGAAAATGAAAGTTATATGAGAAAAATGTTGAAAAAAAAAAATAGAAAATATTATACATTTTTTTTCAATATTTAAGCCAAATTATAAAAAAAAGACGGATTATTTACCATCAGAATACCAAAATGTGTGAGGTGATTACATAAGCAGACTGTCTCGTTAGCATTGGATTCATTTATCAGCACCCTGCAGCCATCTTGGCTCCAACCACCATTGCCAGCTGTTGAAAAGTAAGATTGAATAATCAGTTGTTAAGGATTTGCCACGACTGAAAAAAACAAGATTGTGAAAGTTGCACGAAGAAACAAGGATCGTATCGTATGTTATTGTTATAGATTTCATTATATTTATGTTAAGAACAGCATTCTTGGTACTAAGTAGTAAAGAATAAACTGTCCATTTCCCTGGCGGATATGCAGAGTTCAGTTGATTTAATCACTTCCTTACACCTCAGACATGGGGTTATAGAGGGGATAGTGATCTTTAATAAATATGGATGGTAAAACATACGTTGAATGGACACGAATAGGGCAGTTTTTCCTATGTGAGGCCTTGATGACTTAAAGAAGCGGAGGTTAAATTGAAATGCAAAATCTTAAATTATGAATGATGCATTTCTTATCACTAGAATTTTCATTGATCTGATTAGAGCATATCATATTGTTTACGTTAATACCCATAAGTATAGTATCTATCCATATTAATCAAATAGGTAAAGAAATAGTAAATTAGAAAAAAAATTTTTGTGTTTCTACAAAATTATCTTTTGCATTTTAGAGAGCACATGTCATTGGAGGACTGACTGATCCAGTGACTTAAAGAGGCTCTGTCACCAGATTTTGCAACCCCTATCTGCTATTGCAGCAGATCGGCGCTGCAATGTAGATTACAGTAACGTTTTTATTTTTAAAAAACGAGCATTTTTGGCCAAGTTATGACCATTTTTGTATTTATGCAAATGAGGCTGGCAAAAGTACAACTGGGCGTGTTTACAGTAAAAGTACAACTGGGCGTGTATTATGTGTGTACATCGGGGCGTTTTTACTTCTTTTACTAGCTGGACGTTAGGAATGGGAGTGTATGATGCTGACGAATCAGCATCATCCACTTCTGTTCGTTAACACCCGGCTTCTGGCAGTGCAGACACACAGCGTGTTCTCGAGAGATCACGCTGTGACGTCACTCACTTCCTGCACCAGGTCCTGCATCGTGTCGGCCACATCGGCACCAGAGGCTACAGTTGATTCTGCAGCAGCATCAGCGTTTGCAGGTAAGTAGCTACATCGACTTACCTGCAAACGCCGATGCTGCTGCAGAATCAACTGTAGCCTCTGGTGCCGATGTGTCCTCGCTCGTCCGACACGATGCAGGACCTGGGGCAGGAAGTGAGTGACGACACAGCGTGATCTCTCGAGAACACACTGTGTGTCTGCACTGCCAGAAGCTGGGCGTTCTGAAGAGAAGTGGATGATACTTCTCGTCAGAACGCCCAGCTTGTAAAAGAAGTAAAAACGCCCCGATGTACGCACATAATACACGCCCAGTTGGACTTTTACTTTAAACACGCCCAGTTGGACTTTTGCAAGCCTCATTTACATACGGTAAATACAAAAATGGTCATAACTTGGCCAAAAATGCTCGTTTTTAAAAAATAAAAACGTTACTGTAATCTACATTGCAGCGCCTATCTGCTGCAATAGCAGATAGGGGTTGCAAAATCTGGTGACAGAGCCTCTTTAACATTCAAGAAACTATTCTTGAAAGGGATCAACCTATCTCTGCTATCTATAGTATTTTTACGTCCTACACTTGAAAGATCACAGAATCATCACTGCCTCTAAAAAGGTAAAAAAGTGTCTCTATAAAATCTCATAAACTCTCTCTTTCTCTTACAATTTCTTTGTTTCTACTCTCATCCTGTTTTGTCGGGACCCACCCATGACATCGCACATGCAGAGCAGCAACACCACTATTGTCATTGAGCCTTTACCTCTTTGAATTAAGGAATTTCTTAACGCACATACTCTAATTTCTACCCATATTATTAAATAACCATACCCAAATTAGTAAATAAAGTAAAGCATTTTTAATGTTAATGCCCACATTATTTTGGCACTTTATGACTGGTCAAACTGCTCTAACTTTTTTTTGTAATTTTTTTAAGGTTATTATATAGACCTTGTGGTTGTTTTTTTTATCATTCATGACAAATTGTGGTTTAATGTTTACATATCAGTAATTCCTTTTTTTTTTTTTACGAAATATTGGCCTTTACTTGTGTAAAAATAAATTGTTTCAATACCACACTCAAACAAGTTCAAACAATTTTTTTTATCATACAATCTATATTTTTCTCTTCCATTTATATATTTATATAACTTTACCTTTAGTCCCTAAATAAGAAAACAACTTTACAGACTTTGTTTTACAGTGACAATGTAGTGATGTCTCTTTTGTATACATGCTTATTAGAGTGTTGTGTTGGAAATTATTAAAAAGGTAGAAAGAGAAATTGAGGTTTTCTGCCTTCTCTTGTGCCTGTCTAGCTGTCTACCACCTGAGCCATGGCTACATAATCTACCAATGCAGCATCTTTTTTTAGAGTGCTCTACAAACACAACGATCTAGAAAAAAAAATCTATTTGACATTTCTGCACACCCTGTTCTTTGGTTTGGTGGGTTTTGTTTTTTTACACCCTACTTTTGTGAGAAATTTTAGATTTTTTTTGCGAAAGGGTGTCTGGTTTTACAATACATGTAGGTATATGAGTGTTCTATAACTGTTTTAAGTCTTTAAATGGGCACTGTCATTTCAACAAACTTTGCATAAATGAATAGTACAGACAATTATAAAAAAAATTGTAATATATCTTATCAGAGTAACAAGCCTCTTTCTGCTCTCATCTGGCTGTTTTTCTGCTTCCCCCTCCGTCTGTTACTATCACTCTGAAAATTTAGCTCTATCCATCTCGAGTCGAACTGCAACTCACATGTATCAGATTGCACATGTCTATGGAAGCCTATGGAGTGGGGAGGGGGAAGCAGGAAGTGCAGGAGATAAGAGAAAGTTCCTACGCCTGTCATTCTGCATACTACATATACAGCATGTAAAGGGGAATACTGCTAAAAATTGCAAAATCAAAGTCATATAATGGCCAGAAATAATGCTGCCCCTCATTTACACACACATGGTAGCTTAACCTGAAAAGTCAAATGAAACAACAGGTACCCTTTAAATTTGGCCTTTTGTGATCAGCTTAAACTTAAGTGTAAGCTTTAGTTTATGCAACTCCATGGCTATCATTTTTGTACTTCCTTTAAGACTTATCCAAACAAATTAAGACATTATAGGGTATCTGTGTGTTCATCACATACTGTTCTTTTAGGTTTGGTGTTGTTTTTGGTTGTTATACCCTAGCTGACATTCAGCTACAAATTATTCTTTTTATGTTTCTTTTGACAAAAAAATATATTTTGGTTCCAATTCTAGAAGCATAGGTAGAAGGAGAAAGAAGAGTTGTGTATGTGGTATGCTGTCTAGTCTCAAAATACCTTAACTTGCAATAACATGATAATAGAACAGAACTTAATGCAGAAAATATATTATGGTAAGATATGTAAGGTGTGATTTGTAAGTAGAGCAATAATATATAAGTACATATATGGATTACAGGTGGTATATAAACATAAAGCCAGACATTTCTCGGTTACCACATAGTACATTTACCCCCATAGACTGAGGATAATGTATGTGTCTTAAAAGAAAATATAAAACAAAAAAAAGGTACAAATAACACAAAGAATCAACTCACCATTTTTCTTTATGTCCCAGAAAACACAGGTTGGATCTCCATTTTCCTTAAAAAAAAATAAAAAAAAAGCGTGAGAAAAAAAAAACACATTTCCAGCTAAAGTATACTATATATTCTATATTGACTGTAATGTCCGTGGCCGCAGACCGCAGACTCCTCTCATCCTGCCAACGCCTTCTTTCCTGGAGATGCCAGCACATGCGGCTGTCCTGGCCTGCAGTGATCACTAGGGTGCGTGCGCGAGCTCAGTCCCGGCCTTAAAGGGCCAGCGCGCACACGTTTAGAATTGTCTAATTACCCTGGACTTTAAGAAGCGCCCTGCCCCTTCACTCATTGCCTGAGTGTTGTGTTTTCCCGTGTCAGTCTAGCAGATGGTTCCTCAGTGTTTTCCTGTTCCCAGTGATCCCGTTCCTGCTACCTGTATCCTGTATCCCGTACTACCTTGTTCCTGTGCCTTAAAAGAGTTGGAGTCGTGTTGTGTTACACCACGCCAGGTGTCTGCTGCCAAGGTCCCATATGAGCCTAGCCATTGCTACTGTCTGTACTACCACAGGTACCCCTGCTTGGACTATAGACTTTACTTGTACACTGTTTGGCCAGCTGCTACCCCATTACGGCTGTACGGCCCAGTGGGTCCACATACCCACAGATCGTGACATTGACATAATGATACACTAAATATTTAGCTTTTCTCTTGCAGGTAGGAGACCCTAATGATCTGCCTGTACATTTTTTGCTTGTGAAACATTAACTCGATGGACGTTTAAGATATCCAATGCTTAGAATGTGATCCTCGAGCGATGAATATTGCATTGGACTTACACTTGATTTGTAGCTAATAGATGAAGCACTGAGTAAGGCTCCCCATTCCCTCCCTGAACTATCTATGTAAATACTAAGTACAGTATTGCATATAAAAAAAAGTTGTCTTTTTAAAGAAGACACACAAAACATCTTCTAAATCCACAAACAAAGGTAAACACATTACTCACTTGATTTGTCCGATGCTTAACAGTTATCTTTACTGGATCTGTAAGGGCTTGGATAGAAATATTTCCAATGCTACATGCTACAACATAACTGTTCAGTTTCTGTTTGTTTTCAGTATTTAAATGAGAATCCTGTTAATACATAAAAGAAGTAACTATTATTTTACATGATTTACAAGTGTACATCTTATCTGTGTAATGTATTTGATAGATATACAGTATAAATATCTATACTACTTTTATTTCATAGAACTTGATTGTTCAATTTTTGTATCTACATCTACACATACCAGTATAATATAGGAACTAGTAAACAATTGTAATATACGTGATAAATGTTCATTCTCTAGACACCAAGGTCACAAAGACGGAATCAACAGACAAGTGGGTTAAACAGAACTACGGTAAAATTAGGTTAGATGATGTCAAATAAATGGTCCCATAGGTGAGAGTCATTCTTTAAACTAAGTTTCAAACAATCATAGATTTAATTTGGTATGGAAACAAAAATATCTGCTAATAGGGATCTGAGGTTTGGGTTGCACTAATCCAAACTTCCCTCAGGTGACAATTCCTCATTACATATGGGGAGTTGTATTGGCCCTAAGAGCCTGCATTTTTACCTTGTCACTGTAAGTATGGCAATGCCAAAGTGAATATAACAAAACTGGCATAGGCAGTAGATGATGTCTATTGATTTTGCAGGATTCACTCCCTCTTTATTGTTCTCCTTTGGTATTTGCCTTTACTTTTTATCATAAGCCATGCAAACTATGAATTACATACCAAGAATTTACCATTTACCAAGTTACTTAAAGGGGTTGGCCACTTTATAAAAATATTTCCTAGAAGGACCTAAACGGTTTTGTTGTGGGACATAAATCTCATCATACTTTACCCCCAGCAGACCAGTAGAAGGCCCCCGGAAGCCCATGTATGGGCTATGTAAACACTGCGTATGTACCCAAGTGACTCCTTTCTTGGTTGTCCTTGGTGATCTCCCAGGAGATTCTACTGTCTGTATCTGCATAAGCTCTGAACGTGTTCAGTTACTTTTCTGCACCTAGGCAGAAGAGGGTACGGGCAGTGATGGCTGAGAAAGCAGTCACGTAAGTATATCATGTGACCGCCGCCATCTTTGGTGATATGGATGCGGATTTCGTGTTTTGTCTTTTTTTCTCATTTATTTTTATTGAAAGTGTAAAACATAATCGTACATTTGCACAATACCATATCAAAATGTATACAAAGGAGAAAAAAACCAGCTATGCTATACGTAGTACAACTAACTAATTTAGTGTCACAACAATACAATTTAGGACCTTTTAGGAAATATTTTTTTAAAAGGCGCCAACCCCTTTAACATATTACAAGATAGAAGTTTGATCTTTTTGTCATGTTTTTTTAAATCTTAATTCATAAAGTCTTATAAGTGGAGAAATGGGTTCAGTTGAAGGCTGACACTTTTACCATGAAGGCGTGAAATCAGGAAGAGGAGGTGTAGCAAACTTCTACATACCAATACGTACTGCACTCAATTATTTGAGTTCAAATGGAAAACATTTGTTACCTTTTTAACCCAAATGTCCTGTTTATAAGTGTGAAAAGAATTTGATTTTTTTTCTGCTAGATTGTACAGAATTCCTTATTAATTAGAGGCCACATTACAAGTGGATGTGAAATGGGTAAAACCTCACAACTTCCTTTACTTAATGATATCCCAAGCTGTAACCAAGCTGTTTACAATGCTTAATGCTCACATATTACAACACTGCATGATCACTTCCTTAATGGAATGGCTTGGATCTCTTATCTTATTGGCAAGGGAATAGCACTGATTTTTTAAAGTGAGGGCAACAAATATTTGTACTGCGATACCGGATGCTTAAATCCTGCTGCTTACTGTATTAGGATTTGTTGCAAATTTATTCTGTATTTACATTATGAACACTCAATTGGAATTAGAGGCATGCAACATCCATCACATTCAATTCACCTTTCGTGGCTACATAAAATCGAGTAGGGAATTGCTTAGATCAATTTCTTAATTTACTGTTATTGATAGAGTCACTCTTTATCAGCATCAATAATATAATAATGCAGTAGTGCAAACAGGAGCAATTCGATTCCCCCAGGCTTTCCTACCAACACCATTAGGTCACGAATTGTATTATGCAAACACTCCCACTATATGAGCAAATCCCTAATTTATTGTATTTGTGTAGGTTCTCCATAGGTATTATATTTTTAATTTATATATAATAAGTACTGATATATTAGCACAATTAAATGCTAAAAACAAGTATAATTTTTATTTTTTTGGGTAGCCTTGATTTGTACAATGCATTACAAATTAGCTTGCAAACACTATTGATCTCTATGATGACTGCCCCCCTCTTATTCGACAATAGCCATATGTCTGTCCCAAGAATTTTTTAATATGTGTCCCCACAACAGCTGCTGATAGACTGTTTCATAGATCTAAAATCCTTTTGGAAAATAAGTTTTACCTAGTTTTATAGCTCAGTCTTCCTCCCTCCAAATTTCAATGTGTGCCCCATTGGTTGGTTGGTAAGAGGCAACCATGGGATTTTTAGACCATCCTAATGGAAAAACCCCTCTTATACTCCCAGTGGTGGAATTACTGTTCATCATCTCCTCTTCTTACTGCCCCAGTTTGAGGGTTCCAGGAGATGTAGGGACAAGATGTGAAAGTGTGAAAGTTCATGTTAGGCTTTCATAACTCACTGGGCCAGTAAAGCTTCTTGATGTGTGCAAAAGAAAATAGGTGAGAGTATCATTGACAATAGCCCACCTATATACTAGCCGGATTGGCCTAAAGGGGTCAACGACTCTGCAAACCAGGCCTTCCCCAACCGTCATATAAACAAAGCTTACACATTATTACAGGAGTTTCAAAAACAGTTACTTGCCTGAAAAAGTCCAGCTTTGCTGAAGAAGGTGAATTGGGCTCTTGAAACTGTATAGAAATCACTTTGACTTAAGTTTGACAAGAGGCTTGATGGAAGGACAACAGAAGCCAATGGATTATCCTGATTTTTCTTCAAGTCAATCTGATGAAAAATGATATTGACATAGACAAAACACATATAGGAAAATTTCTTATAGCACAGTACAGTATACTCTGCATATATATATATATATATATATATATATACAGCATTCACGATTTTAGTGGTAAAGTGATACTTGTATCAACATTAAGTTTTATTTTATTTTATGACTGTTACAGGGGGATCGAAAACCTTGTGAAATATCATACGCTTGTCTCAACCCTAGGTTAAGTATTGATTATTAAATTATTACACAAGTTGAATTCTTCCAAAAGTGTGAAAAATGGTCATAAATTAGTAACTCAGAAGTTAGAATAGCAGCCAAAGTCTGTTATTTATGTTTCTTTCCATTCAGTAATTGTGCCATTTTCTATCAAGTTGTGGTAGCTTTTTTGAAAAAGTGACAAAAAGGGAGTAGTCATATTGGTTGTCACCTTGAAACAAATGACAAACTATAATTTTCTTAGCCTGTTTTATCAGTAACATATACTGAAAAACGTAGTCAAAGGCAACAACCAATATGGATACATGTCCATCACGTTATGACAGCTGAAACAAAACATAAAAAATGCAAATATCTCTGTATTTAAGGCTTCATTCATTTCCGCGTTGGGACTCTGTCAGGGGACCCTTGAACGGATTCCAAACTGAAACAAATGGAAACCATAGGTTTCCGTTTGCTTCACCAGTGATTTCAATGGTGGCAGATCCGATGCAAATGGTTTTCGTTTGTCACAGTTGTTTAAGGGTTCCGTCATTTTGACTAAATCAATACCGTAGTCAACTACGCTATTCATTCCATCAAAACGACAGAACCCTTAAACAGTGGTGACAATCGGAAACCATTTGCACTGGATCCGTCACCATTGAAATCAATGGTGATGCAAACGGAAACCTATGGTTTCCATTTGTTTCAGTTTGGATTCCGTTCATGGGTTCCCCTGACGGAAAGGTCCGACGGAACCCATGAACAGAGTCCCAATGCAGATGTGAACGAAGCATAACAGAAACATAATAAACATGCTTCGGCAATTGCTCTAACTTCTGACTAACCAATATATGCATATTTTTCCATTTTGTGTTAAAATGCTCTTTAAATTGCATCCGTAATTTCTGCAAGAATTAACTCCTTATGGGAATTCTTATAAGACCTGTTGAGGGTAAAGGAGGACTGGAGTTGAAAAACACTGCTTCAACATGGCGACATACCGGAGTGGTTTAGCAATGAGTCATGATAGGATACAATGCAGTGACAACATTTCATTGAATTCATAGCATAGTTTCTGAATAGCTCTAGGCGTGCCCAATTCACTTCAGTGAGGTCTTTTATAACAACTAGTGCATAGAAAAAAATGGTGTTGTTCTTTGTAAAAAAAATAAATCTCATGCATACCGTACTTTGTTTATTTCACCATTACCTGCTGAATAAATGTAAATGTGTCAAGCCTGTATGGAGGCACGCAGACCCCCTGTGTCTCTGTATTATGGAGCTATAGGCAGTGATGTATTATGGTAATATTACAATCGTAATATGGAGCATGCTACGATTTTTTTTTTCTGTCACATTCATGGAAATAGAGGCAGACGTGTGCTATATTATGGCACAACTTGGGAGGTTGAACAGATTTATCTACTTTTACAATCAGTAATAGTTTACTATACCTCGAAATCAGAACTATTGCTTTGAGCCTCAACGCTGAAGGATGATCCATTGTATATGGTAGCATTTACTTTGGAAACGCCCAAACACAAGTTACGTGACACAATGCTAACAGACGGTCCTGAGAACTGAATCTTTAAAGCCAAAGCTTCTATTGTTTTTAGCGCTCTGAAATAAACACAATAACAGAAGAAATAAGGCTCAAGGAAAGTATTACATCATTAAAATTCACCAACATCCCTCAATATTTAAATTATTTCCTTACGCATTTCTTATGGAAACATAAAGCAGTATAATAAATATATTGTAATAAAGCAGTATAATAAATATATTGTAATAAAGCAGTATAATAAATATATTGTAATAAAACAGTATAATAAATATATTGTAATTATATATTATATTTTATTTGTATAATCTGCATAGTCCCAGATAGGAACAGCTCGTTGACAGAAGGATGAATAGATAGGAAATATTACTTACTCAGAAGAGGACTTTGCTAGTACATTGTCTGAACTGTTTAAGATGTTGGAAAACACATTTACAACAGTTGAGCCCAGTTCAGCATTGATATCAGCGTCATTCACTATTTTCTTAAGTGTTTGGACAACATCATCAACTTTCTCCTGTGTCAGCTCCTGGCCGCTCCCAGTAAGGTTTAACAACTGATTAGCCAAATCTTCAGCATTATCTGTAAAATTATACATTACTTAGTCCGCATCACTTAAGACATAATATTGAATATCATATTGCTGACCAATTAAGAGATTAGAAAACAAATACTTCCTTTTATTAGAAAATAGTGCCACTCTTGGACACAGGCGGCGTCTGGTACTGCAATTGCAACTATACTCAATCAACAAGAAAAAAACCTAAAACTAAAATGGTAATAAAGCCACTCATGGTTAAATCTCTTATTAAGCTGTTTATTGACTCCTTGATGTACAGTAATTAGTCATAATAAATTTAGTAATTCGCAAAATGCATTGCTTGTTTGTACATAAACATATGACCTCTAAAGGTATGTTCACACGCTAAACTAAAAACGGCTGTAAAATACGGAGCTGTTTTCAAGGGAGAACAGCCTCTGATTTTCAGCCGTTTTTAAAGCATCAAGCGTTCTATTGACCCAATGAAAAACAGCTCCAAAACAGCTCAAGAAGTGGTATGCACTCCTTTTTACGGGGGAATTTTTTACGCGCCGTTTTTCCAAACGGCCGCGCAAAAATACGTCCTGTCGGAACGAAATGCCGTTTTTGAAATCAATGGACAGATGTTTGAAGGCGTTCAGCTTCCGTATTTTCAGCCATTTTTCGGGGCGTTTAAGGCCCGAAATACGGCTGAAAATAAGCCGTGTGAACATACCTTCACTTTTCTCAAGAAGCAGCCTTCAATAATAAGCACATAAGCTGACACTTACTCCAGCTGAAGGGAATCGGAATTCATCCAAATTTCTTCAGGTGTATGTACATGTCAAATCACAGTACAAAACGCTATTTGATTGCAACATATGAATACACCCTACGGGTTATCATATTCATGGCCCAAGTGCAAGAGGGAGTGTGAAAATTACATGGGATAAGGGAATTGCTGTTTCTGCAATTTCCGAATACATTCTTGAATCTAGCACACAACTAAAGCTGCATTCCACTATTCAAGTAACTTTTTATATGAAATCTTACCAGAACTTGGCTTGTTGTATGTAGTTGATACTACCATTCTGTCATTATTAGTACAATTATTAGTATATATAGGAAATTAATGTTTACTTAGTAAATACATATTCATTTCAACTGCTGTTCCCTAAACTGTGTAAGGCCACGTTCACATCGGCGGTGGAAGCTCTGTTAAATTCCTTTATTGCAGATTCGGCAAAGAATACCGGAAACAATAGTAAAAATCCAACGGAACGGAATTAATGTTCTGCTCTTCTGATGGAGCAGAACAACAGAAAGCCGAACGAAGGTGTGAACCCAGCTTTACCCTAAAGTGATTGCTAGTCTTTTAACCTGATGCTGTATTTAAGACAAACTCTTTCTTATATATAGTCATAGCGGTTGGAGCTCCTTTTTTCCCTTATAGAGCTACAAATCAACTGCATAGACATATAATAACATTTATTTTTCTCCAACCATCACTAGAGGTACAATAAGTTTTAGTTGCTCACTGTTTATTATAGGACTTAAAGTGCAACTAAATGTTTGACAAACTTCTGACATGTCAGAAGTTTTGATTGGTGGGGGTCTGAGCACTGAGACCACCACCAATCGCTCAAACGAAGCGGCAGAAGGGCTCGTGTGAGCGCTCAGCCGCTTCGTGTCCATTCGGCTTTTTCTGGAAATGAAGATATCGAAGTACGGGCTCAATAGAAAGTCTATGAGCCCTTACTCCGATACATCGGCTTTCCGGAGAAAGCCAAACAGACACGAAGCGGCTCAGCGCTCACACGAACTCTTTTGCCACTTTGTTTGAGCGATGACATGTGATATGTCAGAAGTTTGTCAAACTTTTAGTTACCCTTTAATGCATAAATGTTAAGCTTCCCCTAGTAATGACAGAATACAGCTTGAAATAGATTTAATTTAAAGAGGCACTGTCACCAGATTATAAGTGCCCTATCTCCTACATAATCTGATTGGCGCTGTAATGTAGATAACAGTTTGAAAAACGATCATTTTTGAGCAAGTTATGAGCAGTTTTAGTTTTATACTAATGCGTTTCTTAATAGACACCTGGGCGTGTTTTTACTTTTTACCAACTGGGCGTTGTACAGAGAAGTGTATGAGGCTGACCAATCAGTGACTAATCAGTGTCATACACTTCTCAATGTTCCAGCACATTGTTACAGTGTGATTGTGCAGTGAAAGAAGCTGGTCTGGAACAATGAGAAGTGTATGACGCTGATTGGTCAGCGTCATACACTCCTCTGTACAAAGCCCAGTTGGTAAAAAGTAAAATCACACCCAGTTGTCCATTGAGAAACTCATTAGCATAAATCTAGACTAGCTCATAACTTGCTCAAAAATGATCGTTTTTCAAAATAAAAACCACTGCTGTTATCTACATTACAGCGCCGATCACATTATGTAGGAGATAATATAATCTGGTAACAGAGCCTCTTTAACTCTAGATCCCACATACTAAGACTCTGATTTATAACGCCAGCATAAGAAAAAAGATAGTTGGAGTGATTTGCATTAAATGTATAAAAAGGTGCCCGCCTTTTAATCTATGTGGCACATTTTGGACTTTCTATATGCCAAAAAATAAAATCTAAGCCTGCTATGAGCAGGTATAGACTTTTGCCAAAATTTGCACCATTTTATGGCTTTCTTCCTAATAAATGTGTCTAAAACTTCAAGACCAAGCCCACTCCCTGAAAATCACACCTACTTTGCTCGCAATGTTTTAAATCTGCAAGTGCTAAGAAAAGATTTGAATTTTTTGAAAATATTCCATGTGCCATGATCTGCAACTTTTTAAGGCACAGTTTACCCCCAAAAACTGGCGTAAACTGATTAATAGATGTAGGCTTTTCTCGATGCAGGGGATTTGGGCAATTGGTTAACTGTATGCTTCTTTTTTTATTTTACATACTTATTCAAATTGTTCAGTTTCTTACCTGTGCAGTTTTTCAGATCTGGATCTCTCCAATATGAAGTATAGTTATGTAGATCCATGTTGCTACAAAACAACAAAATGTTACTAAAAAAGTAGGAGTTGCATAACATAATTAGAACATGTCTAATTTGGCTGTAATTAAAATATATAAATAAATAAATAAATAAATAAAGCAGAATAAAAAAAAATCCAGAAAACCGGTAATGCAGAAGTAAAATATGATACATTGCATTTGAATACAATTGAAATTGAAGCTTTACCTTGGAGCCGCTTAACACATTGTATTACATAATTTCATCAATTGTATTTCCTTAATAAAGTTTTATTATCAGAATTCCTCCCTTTTTCAGTGCAAGCAATGGAATAATAACCACACAATGGCTTCAATATGTATTTTACTACCATGCAGATTCCATGTGCAGGGTGTGGCACCATCTAATGCAGCCTGTATATTCTCAATGCAAAGTAAGGCCAATGTAAATATGGTTGTAAGTCCTGTTTTTGTGTCCATATTCTGTGCATCAATCGACAGGATAATAGTTTGACTTGTTACATACTTGAGAAGCCAAATCAGACCAATTGTTGTCATTGGATGGCGTGATGCAGATTCCCTGCAGTCTAATTTTAAATAAGTCACTCTAAACACAGCAGTTGGCATCTACTTAAAGTAATTGTCCTCTTAGGCTATGTTCTCACAGAGTTTTTTGACGCGGAAACCGCGCCGCAAAACTCGTCAAAACGGCCCGAAAATGCCTCCCATTGATTTCAATGGGAGGCGGAGGCGTCTTTTTCCCGCGAGCCGAGAAAGAAGGGACATGCCCTATCTTCAGGCGTTTACGCCTCTGACCTCCCATTGACATCAATGGGAGGCAGAGAGAGGATATTTCGCAGAGTTTTATGCTCATGGGGCTCAATGGCCGCGGGCGAAAAACGCAGCAAAAAACGCAGCGAAAATCGGCGTGCAGGGAGAGAAAAATCTACCTCAAACTTCCAAACGGACTTTTGAGGCAGAATTTCCGCCTGCAAAAAACTCTGTGTGAACCCAGCCTTAATCTCTAAAGGATCATTCAAGTACACTACCGTTCAAAAGTTAGGGGTCACGCAGACAATTTTGTGTTTTCCATGAAAACTCACACTTATATTTATCAAATGAGTTGCAAAATGACTAGAAAATATAGTCAAGACATTGACAAAGTTAGAAATAATGATTTTTATTTGAAATAATAATTTTCCTCCATCAAACTTTGCTTTCGTCAAAGAATGCTCCATTTGCAGCCATTACAGCATTGCAGACATTTGGCATTCTAGCTGTTAATTTTCTGAGGTAATCGGGAGAAATTTCCCCCCATGCTTCCAGAACCCCCTCCCACAATTTGGATTGGCTTGATGGGCACTTCTTGCGTACCATACGGTCAAGCTGCTTCCACAACAGCTCTATGGGGTTGAGATCTGGTGACAGCGCTGGCCACTCCATTACAGATAGAATACCAGCTGCCTGCTTCTTCCCTAAATAGTTCTTGCATAATTTGGAGGTGTGCTTTGGGTCATTGTCCTGTTGTAGGATGAAATTGGCTCCAATCAAGCGCTGTCCACAGGGTATGGCATGGCGTTGCAAAATGGAGTGATAGCCTTCCTTATTCAAAATCCCTTTTACCTTGTACAAATCTCCCACTTTACCAGCACCAAAGCAACCCCAGACCATCACATTACCTCCACCATGCTTGACAGATGGCATCAGGCACTCTTCTAGCATCTTTTCAGTTGTTCTGCGTCTCACAAATGTTCTTCTGTGTGATCCAAACACCTCAAACGTCGATTTGTCTGTCCATAACACTTTTTTCCAATCTTCCTCTGTCCAATGTCTGTGTGCTTTTGCACATATTAATCTTTTCCTTTTATTAGCCAGTCTCAGATATGGCTTTTTCTTTGCCACTCTGCCCTGAAGGCCAGCATGCCGGAGTCGCCTCTTCACTGTAGACGTTGACACTGACGTTTTGCGGGTACTATTTAATGAAGCTGCCAGTTGAGGACCTGTGAGGCGTCTATTTCTCAAACTAGAGACTCTAATGTACTTGTCTTGTTGCTCAGTCGTGCAGCGGGGCCTCCCACTTGTCTTTCTACTCTGGTTAGAACCTGTTTGTGCTGTCCTCTGAAGGGCGTAGTACACACCGTTGTAGGAAATCTTCAGTTTTTTGGCAATTTCTCGCATGGAATAGCCTTCATTTCTAAGAACAAGAATAGACTGTCGAGTTTCACATGAAAGCTCTCTTTTTCTAGCCATTTTGAGAGTTTAATCAAACCCACAAATGTAATGCTCCAGATTCTCAACTAGCTCAAAGGAAGGTCAGTTTTATAGCGCCTCTAAACAGCAAAACTGTTTACAGCGGTGCTAACATAAGTTTTCAAGTGTTTTCTAATCATCCATTAGCCTTCTAACACAGTTAGCAAACACAATGTACCATTAGAACACTGGAGTGATGGTTGCTGGAAATGGGCCTCTATACACCTATGTAGATATTGCATTAAACACCAGACGTTTGCAGCTAGAATAGTCGTTTAGCACATTAACAATGTATAGAGTGTATTTCTGATTAATTTAATGTTATCTTCATTGAGAAAAAACTGTGCTTTTCTTGCAAAAATAAGGAAATTTCTAAGTGACCCTAAACTTTTGAACGGTAGTGTATATGTAAACATTTAATAAAATAATGTATTATGCAACTTTTAAATAGGTTTTTATTTATTTTTTGAAAAAGGACTTTTTGAGATACAGAGTCTATGTATCCTGTATACATATAAGCTGTAATTTGCTGTCAAAGCCGAATCCATCAGGTCATCAGGACTGATGGCTTTAGTGAAAGCTGGTCTTGAGTGTCTGTGACAAGCAGGATCCAGCTGTTATCGATCACATTTAAGTTCATGACTTCAAAGGTTTACATTTCCTTTAACAAGGGAAATCATTTTACGGCAATATCCCCTAGGCCACCTTTTGGATTTCAGTCTCATTGTTCACATAGGAGCCCAGTTGACCCATTTTATCATTTTACTAAAGACTCGTACATACATTTTCTGAAAATGCCTATTTTATGTAACTCTCACCATGTCCTTGAAGCAGTATATGCAGAATTTTTTAGACATGGTATAATCGCGGTTGTTGTTGGTTTTGTAGCGGGCCAGTAGTAAGAGGTTGGGAATTCATTATCTTCACAAAATTCTGAAAAAGGATACAACAATGAGGGAGGTTTATCAATGGTGATGTAGAGTACAGGCCTTTACAAGTTGGTGAAAATTGTGCAACTTGTGTCAAATTTATCAAAATGGTGAAAGTGGCATAATACATTTGGAACTTGTTATGCATGTTAGACATATTTTTTTCTTTCTTATGCCACTTCATAGATGACATACATATATATCAATATTTTGTGCAAAAAATAGCACAGATTCACACCCCTTCTTTAGCATTTTTTTTTTTTTTTTTTAAAGTGGCGGTAGTCGTAAAATGTGTCTAAAACTCATATTGAAATTTGGGCAGGCATGTGCTTCACTTTCAGTGTAACTGTTATTACAAGATAAGTGTAATTCTTTCTTCGTAGAATGATGCTACAGCCTGAAATTCACAAAATAATTCAGGTATAAACTTTTAGTAAAAAAAAAAAAAAAAAGCACTATTAATATTGGGACATAGATTGAAACAGAACAACGGTAAAACAGTTGCATTAATCATCTGTTCCATGCAATTACACATTGATCACAGAGGAAAAACCCTAAGTGTCACTGGAAATAACATCATTAAAAGTTAAATTCGAGTTAAGCAATTTATTAAAATAATTATTTATTTTGCCTAGGTTGTCCCAGTTCTTCATAGGGAAAATTATTGGAACGCTTCAGGCAAATTTGTTACACTGTGTTTTGTGTAGTGCAGGGCCTGATTATACAAGAGTTCTCTCTATGATTTTTTTTACATTCTGTGTCATGCCCCACCTCCTTTAGGAATGCGCTCCGAGCAATTGGTGTACTGGCTCATAGACTTTCTATTGGGCCTGTACACTAATTGCTCGGCTTTCCAAGAAAGGCCGATCAGAAACTTTGTTTTAGCGATCAGTGGGGGTCTCAGTGCTCAATCTCTCACCGATCATAACTTCTGACATGCCACTGTGACATGTCTCTATTTTTTTGAAAGTTTTTTTTACCCTTTAAATGTTTACAAATATTTCCTATAAGAATATTTTCAATACATTCTTATCAAAATGTAAAAAGATTTCATATACTAGAACAACATTGAGGTGTGTTTATAAGAAAAGACAGTATTCTGGCGAACATAATAGCGCTGGCAGGAACTTTGCATGTTACTCATGTTCATTACTCCAAGGCTCTTTGGCCTATACCTGTATGCAGTGCCACAGTCAGCACCCTGCGAACCCGGGCAAGTGGGGGCCCACTCGGCCGCAGGGTGTTGACGCTGCCATCATGGCTCCTCCAGCAGTGGAATCCCCAGCCAGAGCATTGCCATTGCTCTTGGGGTGGATTCCGCTACTAGAGTGAGTCACTATCTGACGTTTTATGCTGTTTTACTGCTGTTGTCCATCCGCAAAGGGGCCAACTAAGTCTGTGCCGCCCAAGGGTCCACATAAACCTGGAGCCCACATAAGACCTGCCTGTATGACTGATTATTTTTATGGGTATACACCAATATATAGAATTGTACTACATTCTTTTATGGATTATGGTGAACGTATTATAAAAATTAGTCAAATATTCAAAGTGTGCAAAATTATGCTAAACAACCCACTTTAGAAGCGTGCCCCGTTGTCTAATGCTATATATAATAGTCGAGGTTTCACATCTCTTTAAACCTTACACAATCTATAACAAGTACACTAAATACTATATAAACTTACCAACTGGAAAAACTTGAACTGCTTTAAGGGTCAGGCCAGTGGGGGAGCTGCCATTAATTTTTTTTAAAATATCATCTTTTTCCAAAATAACATTATTACTGTTGTTGTACACCAGAAGAGCCCAGACATAATAACTGCAAAAGTAAATAGGTAATAATGCTTAGAAACATTGGTAATAATACTATGGTACAAGTTTATGATGATCCATCATGTTGAACATTAATCTCAATTGTCTCCTAGCCTTGCAAATTAATAAGTGTTCTGCCTCTCACTATTGCCCTTCACTTTTTAGTGGGGGAAGGGAAGGAACAGCCGTTCTAAATACAACTTATTCAAAACTGCGATTGCCACTTAGTTGTATCATTATTGTATCATGGGTAATATTCATATAGCATAAAAACACTCTCATCAAAAAACTATGCTCTAGTTATTAATATAATCCCTTTATACAATTAAAGTGTTTTCCAGGCTTACAAGTGTTTTTACATAAGCCCATCAACCTGCAAGAAAATCATAAACTATGGAATATATTTACCCATATCCGGTTCAGGACCGGGCACCGTTTAGCCATTTTTAGCATGCATTAGCTAAATGGCTATAAACATTTTTATTTATTTGGCCAGCGAAGTGATTTTTGTGATGTTTTTTTCCTGATGCAAGTTTATTTTCGTAACATTTTTAGACGTATAATTTTTGCTCTTTTTTTTTTACGCATTTTTAGGTTTATTGTTTGAAAAAAAAGCTTTTTTACATTTTAGCTAATTTTTTCTGGCAATAATATATTGGATCACTAAATTACACTTTTTATTTCTGGTCATCATTGTCCACTGTAAATGTTGATATATTACATGTCTATTTTAGGGTATGTGGGTCAGGGTTAGTGCTACAACAATGATTTGCAGGGAGAGCATTTTTTGGGGTGGGTATATTATTTGTAATTTTTAGTTCATTTATTTTAGTTTCTTTTTTTTACTTTTATTTTTATATTATCATGGTCTGTCCCTCAAAGGTCAGAAAAGAACTTTGGGAGAATTTATTATTTAATTTCATTTTTTTAAACTGTACTTTTCCACGTTAACTGGGGCTGCACAGCACCACCGGTTACAGGATAAATCAACCCTGTTATAGTGACTATTGTCACTGTTAGGGCTAAGCTGGGTCTAGACCAAGCAGCAGCTTCCTATTACCAGCATCCCAGGCTAACCAGGATGCCTCTATTCTATACACAGCGCTCATTAAGCACTGTGTACATGAGTACAGAGAAGACAGAATGGGTGAAAACTGCTTCTGTGTTCTTTCCAGGGTCCCAGGCAGACTTTGACTGCCGGGTATCTGACTTTCAGCTGCCCAATCGTTCGGGCAGCAATCTGAAACCCACGCCATATATGTACAGTTGGCGGACCTCAACTAGTTAAAGAGGCTCTGTCACCACATTATAAGTGCCCTATCTTGTACATAATGTGATCGGCGCTGCAATGTAGATTACAGCAGTGTTTTTTATTTAGAAAAACGATCATTTTTTACGGAGTTATGACCTATTTTAGCTTTATGCTAATGAGTTTCTTAATGGACAACTTGGCGTGTTTTACTTTTTGACCAAGTGGGCGTTGTGGGGAGAAGTGTATGACGCTGACCAATCAGCGTCATACACTTCTCTCCATTCATTTACACAGCAGATAGCGTTCTTACGTCCAGCCACATAAACACACTATAACGTTACTCAAGTGTCCTGACAATGAATATACATTACCTCCAGCCAGGACGTGATGTCTATTCAGAATCCTGACACTTCGGTAACGTTTATGTGAGATTTACAGCAAGGCAAACGTAATCTCATTTTAAATGACAGGTTACATCGTAATCTCGCGAGATTACGCTTGCCTTGGTGTAAATCTCAAACAAAAGCTACAGAAGTGTCAGGATTCTGAATAGACATCCCATCCTGGCTGGAGGTAATGTATATTCATGTATATTCACTGTCAGGACACTTGAGTAACGTTATAGTGTGTTTGTGTGGCTGCACATAGTGTTCTAGTAAGAACGCTATCTGCTGTGTAAATGAATGGGGAGAAGTGTATGACGCTGATTGGAAGAAACTCATTAGCATAAAGCTAAAATAGGTCATAAAAAAACCACTGCTGTAATCTACATTACAGCGCCGATCACATTATGTACAAGATAGGGCATTTATAATGTGGTGACAGAACCACTTTAAAATGTATCTTGAGTCCCCTGCCACCACACCCCTTTGCTTCACTGAAATGATTATGCCGCAGTCAATTTACATAATTTATCAGTATCATCCAATGGCTTTAGTGAGACATCGCTATGCATAAAATGTCATTGCAGCCTCCAGTCACATGATGGGACATCACTTTGGGCAACACGCCACTGTGGCCTAGTCAATGCAATTGAGCCTGGGGAACCAATGGTGTGGGTCCAAAGTGAAATGTTAAAGATAAGTTTATTGTAATATTTATACTTTTCTTAAAGAGGCTCTGTCACCACATTATAAGTGCCCTATCTCCTGTAATGTAGATAACAGTGTTTTTTATTTTGAAAAATGATAAATTTTTAGCAAGTTAGGCACAACTTTACATTTATGCTAATTAGTTTTTTAATAGACAACTGGGAGTTGTAAAGAGAATTGTATGACGCTGACCAATCAGCGTCATACACTTCTATCCATTCATTTTTAGCAGTACTCGCAACACAGCATGATCTCGCGAGATCACGCTGTGCAGTCACATACTCCCACATTAACTTTACCGAAGTGTCTTGAGAGTGAATAGACATCACCTCCAGCCAGGACGCAATGTCTATTCACACTCACGACACTTCGGTAAAGTTTCTTGGGGACTTACTCACACAGCACAGCACCGCGGGATCTCGCGAGATCACGTGTGCTGTCATTCACAGAAACTTTACCGAAGTGTGGGGAGTGTGAATAGACATCGCGTCCTGGCTGGAGGCAATGTTTATTCACTCTCAAGACACTTTGGTATAGTTAATGTGAGAGTATGTGACTTCACAGCGTGATCTCGCGAGATCACGCTGTTCTGCGGGTACTGCTAAAAATGAATGGAGAGAAGTGTATGATGCTGATTGGTGACTGATTGGACAGCGTCTTTTTACAAGGCCCAGTTGGTAAAAAAGTAAAAACATGCCCAGTTGTCTATTAAGAATCGAATTAGCATAAATCTAAAATTGTGCATAACTTGCTGAAAATTGATCGTTTTTAAAAATAAAAACGTTGTTGTTATCTACATTACAGCGCCAATCAGATTATGTAGGAGATAGGGCACTTATAATCTGGTGACAGAGCCTCTTTAAATAATTTTTGCACGTTTTTTTTTTTACAAATTCAAAGACACGTGGGTACAGTAAAAAAACATTTTTATTTCTATTGGATAATAGATTATTTAGATAACTGAGATTATATTATATTTTCCTGATTGTTACATCACTTGATAATATAAGATAAGAGTTAATGTCAAAGGAACTTCCTAATGACTACATACAGTAAGACATTGAAATACGCCTCTTCTGCTTGCAAACTTACCTCTGATTTTTGTTGTCTTCTGCACCTCTAGCAATTCTTGCAGGATTCTTCTGAAAACTAAAAGAAAAATAAAGCATTAACAGGTGATGTTAGAAATGTTTCATACAAATGTGTGCCTGTTTAGGTGTCTTTTTGTGCCCCGCATGTTTTAGAAAGTCAAGTTTCAGATGTGTAGCCCTAAATTATCTATTGGGCTACTTGTGAGATTCTGGTAGGGGTATGCAAGTCTATACAGCAAGCAAATTCATCATAGGCCCTAGAAACTGTGCTCCAGGCATTGACTGCTAGTAGGTCTATGTTTTGTTATCTGATTTTCTCTATGTGGATTTATATGAAATATAATTTATTAGGATCAGGATAATTTGATATGGTTATTATCATCATTATTTAATATTGTCACATTTTACCGAAAATGAAAAGAAAAACAAAAATTTACAAGCATGCCCAAAAAAATGGAAAAGATAAAAAGAAGAGTCATAGCTGAGACACTGCCATATTAACTTATTGATAACTCACAAAATAGAGACAATAATAAATGGGTTTCGTACGACAACCCCTTTTGAAAAAAAGATCAGCTGGTCCCTGCCCTGTGCATCTGGCTCCTCTCACCCCCTGAGCTCAGCTGTTTTTATCAGCGGAAGCCTAGTCTAGGCATACATTTGTAGCAATATGTAGAAATACATGGCAGCCATTCAAATTAATGGCCGTCCACGTAATGTATGGAGGCACCGGTTCCACCAGCGCAAATACTGGTACAACCATGGTTTTTATGCAGACAATTTTTTTTTCTTTTTGCGACTTTCACTGTGCAATCATCATTAAGATTATCATCGTGATCGTCCATAAGCGTTAGCTTAATTTACAGTGTAAAAGGAAACCATTTAGTGGTAATTATTACATATATTTATGATGTTCAATCTACCATTGCAATACTCATGTCTTCCAAGATTTAAAAAAAATAATGTCATGTTTTTCATAATAAAATATAAAATTATGCCTCTAGGTATGAGAACACATTATATGGTATATTTAATAGTGTGGCATTATACAATACAGCTGTTACCATTATAGCAGAAACACATGTTGCAATGGCCGAGAGCTGATTACAAACCGCTCTAAGTGCTCCCATATGATTTTAACTTAAACAACAACATGTATAAGAAATCCTACATTTTTACTATAATCAAAGAAATATATTAAAATGAGAGTCATCAAAAACATGTTTTTTTGTTTTGACAACTAAAGGTTTTTTTGTGGTCAAATGCACATTTGGTTTACAATTACAGTATACAGCACAAAATACCACCTTTATACTACTCTTTATGCTATTTAAATTTTTAGGAAACTGTATTAAATAGCTTATACATAATTAGTGTTTCCACCTTTAATTAAATGCAGATTAAGATAAATATATTTACCTTTAAATACCATTTTAAAGTTTACTTAGATATAATCTTAATCTGAAAATTGGGCAACTTTACAAATGCATTTGTTTACTTAAATTACATGGACTCTGAGTAATACAGATGTAGCAATCTTTTACTTGACTTAACACTTTAAATACACTGTGGCAAGTAATTTAACATGACTTTTTGCAATGTTACATACTTTTGTGTCAAAAAAGACAAAAGTATAGTAGGTATGATACCCTTATTGGCTAACCATAAAAGTTCTATATGCAAGCTTCCAGAGCACAGAGGCCCCTTCTTCAGGCAGTTTCAAACTTTTGTCTTTTTTGACACAAAAGTATTTAACATTGCATATTTTTTACTGGCTAACACGGTACTGTACTATTTTTAACATGATCAAGTTATCAGAGTCAAGTTAAACTTTGCTGCAAATTTAGCTTGTATACATTGTACAAGATGTCCATTTTCTGGCACAAAGGCACCAAACTTTATATAAATATGCACAGACACTTCCTTGCTTCATCATCCTGACCCCCTTTCATTCCTATAAATGTATGTCCCCTACAAACCCAGACCTGTGCCTTCTGCATATGATTGGACTAATACAAGAGCAATGCCTACACAGAGATGGGAACCCACATATATCAATGCAAACCGCTCCTATTATGTTACCATTCATTACTATGGCGTTTTACCTCTGCAAAACATTTTGGACAAAACTCTTAACACTGTGTATTCATTGTGGAATAAAATACATTTCAATATCCAATCAATGAACATGCCAGTCTACTCAACCCATATGTTTGTCTGTCTACTTACTTACCTGTTATTGACGATTGTTTGCACATCTCTGGCATGCCTTACATGTGCGACATTCTCGGTTGTAATGCTGTGAAAGTGGAAAAAAAAGGACAACTGAATAATTATCTAAGCATGAATTCTAAATTTAAGCATTCTTTAAGAAATCACTAAACATATTAAATTAATTGGAAGAATAACCATACTATAAATAATCTTCACTTAATTGTATAAACTAGTTAAAAGTTAAGAGATGGGAACAAATGATCATTGCTGTCTCATCAGGACAACTCCTGTCCATATACCTTATTAATGGATATCATAAAAGGGGTCTCTCTGCTTAGGACCCCTATGAGCCAGAACAAAGATTGACTAATGCTCTGGTAGACTAAATGCAATCATTTATTCCATGGTCGCCTATTAATTTGAATGGGTGCTGCGTAGTACTACATTTCCCCTGTAGTGGCCACTCCAGGTAAAATGAGGGACAATATTCAGCTTCACTTGGTGATATTAGCTGATCACAGGGCGCTAGAGAAATAGGGCCCTCGGCAATCCACTGGTCACCAGGGTGTCTTTATTCTATAAAACAGTCGTTAAAAATGTACAATTATAGTAAACGGACAAACCTGCGGCGACCTTAATAGGTTTTTGGAGGAATGTCTCAAGAAAAATTACAACTTAAAAAGCATAGTTAAAAAAATAGTGCAAAAAAGTGTAGGTGCTGCCCGTGGAAAATTATGCATTTCCAGCTGTCGTTTTTTCAATGTGGTTTAGAAAATAAAAGCCACGACCTAAAGGATTTTTGATAGTACGTTTCATATTTATATTATAACTATAGACACCAGCAAACATTCCAATAAAAATAAGGCTTCTATTACTAATCTCTTGCGCCAGAGCAAATGTAAGAAGATTAACAATTACTCCCTTCGGTATACCGTTGGAAACAACGAACAAATAAAAAAATATTAAGTAAACCCTGCAATAATAATGCTATCTATAGACATCAAGTAATTATCAAAAAGTATTCATATAAGTATAGTGTGAATTTATATTGCTTATTCAGTGAGTATATCACTATCTAACACATAACAGTGATGTTTTAGTACACAGGCCTTCCTCAAAACGCATGCTGAAACATCCCTGTTACGTGCTTTTGTGCTCCACAATAGAGCATTCCATTTTTTTAGCTGGTGGTGCCTTGGACCTTTCTTGTATATTGGACTTCTATGGTGGATCTAGGTGGCAATCACTCCCGAGTTAGCACGCCTCGACCTAACCTGATGCACGCGATACCTATTTGGATACACAATTTAGGTAATAGTAACACATATATCCAAGTTCATAGTAACTAGAATTCTTACCTAATATTTACAACAAAGACAGTGTAGTTCCAGTTCCGGAATGTGACATTCAGCTAGAATACAATAAATAATAATTTTTAATTATCTTCTAATGAACCACAAGTAAACATAGGGAAAAATATCTATATGTATAATGAATCATATCTGAGATTACAATATAAAGGTCTCAGGGACCTTGGGTCAGATTTACTAATATGATTGTGCCTAGATCTTGTCGTAAAATGTGCCAAAATTTGGCATATTGCTGACAAATAATATTGCATCAAGTTTTAGACCTATTTATAAAGCAAATCATCACTAAGGCTGGGTTCACACAAGCATGTTACGTCCGTAAAGGACGAAACGTATTTCGGCCGCAAGTCCCGGACCGAACACACTGCAGGGAGCCGGGCTCCTAGCATCATAGTTATGTACGACGCTAGGAGTCCCTGCCTCGCTGCAGGACAACTGTCCCGTACTGTAATCATGTTTTCAGTACGGGACAGTAGTTCCACAGAGAGGCAGGGACTCCTAACGTCGTACGTAACTATGATGCTAGGAGCTCGGCTCCCTGCAGTGTGTTCGGTCCGGGTCTTGCGGCCGAAATACGTTCCGTCCATTATGGACCGAACATGCTCGTGTGAACCCAGCCTAACACTAGCTTGCCCGAAGGCAAGATAAAGCCCCTGTTTCCCAGGTGCCTACTAACTAATCCATTAAAAATAAAACTACTCAGATATATGTATTGCTTAATTTAACCACACTAAATGAAATTAACATTTCCACTGCGGTATAGTGTGGGTAATAATAAGATTGAGATGTAGCAACGCTATTGCGAAATTAGTATAACATTTGTTGTATATTTGATAACTTGCGGTGGCAGTCCGCCAATAATATACAGCTACCAGTCACTGCACTGTATTAAAACTGAAAGAGCCACCCTGACATGTTTCACTACCAAAGTGGCGTCTTCAGGGGTATTAGTACTAATGGCGACGGTACAAAACTTCTCCCATTTATAACCATTTTTATTTTCAATGGATTAGTTAGTTGGCACCTGGAAAACAGGGGCTTTATCTTGCCTTCAGGGCAATCTAGTGTTAGTGGTGATTTAAATGGTCACCCACCAGATGCCTGGGTCTATTTTTTGTTTTTTTCAAATATTATAAAGCAAATGCGCCAAAAAGTACAAATGTTTGTGCCTTGACACTTTTTAGAATGTCTCGAATAGGGGGCATGGTATAGATAAAAGGGGTAGGCAAAACCGATAGATTGGGGCAGATTTACTAATGTTGGCTAAGTCTTAGACATTGTAAACTTAGAGCAGGCAGTCCGAAGATGTGACAAATTTATAACAGTGGTGCATATTGTCTACATTTGACAAATCTAGCTTGACATTCTAGGCACTTTTCTCTTTTTTTATGCAAACTCTTGGTTCAATTAGTTTACAACAATTTTTCTATGCCAAATTCTGTTCTTTCCAGCGCATTCTTGTAATAAATATGTTCAAAACTAAATGCAACATTGTGTGCCAAAAATGCAATACATTTGGAGCAAAATGCAACAAAAAACAGCCGCAGACACAATAGTAAATGTGACCCACTGTGTTAGGCCTAGTTCAGGGCCTGGGGAGATGGTGCATAACACAGGAATTTTAGTGCTCTTTTAAGTTCCTGTTTCATTACAATGCCCCCTCAGGCCCTGCATTAGACATAACATAAGGCCCTTTTACACAGTACAATGATAGGACAAACGAGCACTCATATGAATGCTCGTTCCCAATCATTGTGTAAACAGGACAATGATCAGCCGGTGAATGAGCAAACGCTCGTTTACCGGTCGATCGCATCTTATAAGTGGTAAAAAAATTGGTCACTTATCGGCAGCACAGCTGCCGGTGTAAACAGGGTATGTGCTGCCGAAAAGATGCAAACTGTATGAGGACGAATGATTGTATTAACGTACATTTGTCCCCATGCATCCCAACCATTTCCCCATGTAAATGGAGCTAAATGACCGCCGATCTACGTGTTATACGATATATCGTTGAATGGCACTTGTTACTGGCCAAGAAACCTGTCAGTGTAAAACCACTTATAGTAAACAAGTTTTGCCCCGAGAATTCCTTTAAAAAATGAAAATGATATAATGAAGGATTACACACCTGTTCATCAAGCATTAGACAATAGTACAAGATGATATGTAGAAATGCACAAATAAAGGCAAGAAAACAAGGCCAAAAAATAAGAAAGAGAAGGCCAAAAAGGCTACAAAGGGAAGGCATTTTAAGAAAGGAAAGGAAAAGTGAGGAATTATCGCTAAACCCATGTTCGGTGGCAGTATAGGTCGATAAAAAAGTTAGAAATCCAGGAGCTGCTTGCACATGAAACTTTGGAAAAAGCAATGGGGCAAAGGCACCAGTTGGGAACTTTTGTAGTTGAAATTGACAGATCAGGTCAACCAAGCTCATTCTCTAGTAATCTCCTAGTAATTACAGAGGGAGTAATGCAAAATAGACAAAATCTCACACAATTTCGGCTATCATTTCCAAACCCGGTAGGAATGTTTAGAGAGAAAAGACAAGCTGATAGTCAAGTACTGTATCTGGAGTCTGAGATGCAGAATTATCATTACATTTATCAAAGTTTTATTCTTTGCCATTTTAAATGCAATAATTTTCTAAACTTTACACTAAAAATAAAACAGGAAGTTGACACGAAACATAAAAAAAGAAATACAATAGCATGACCTGTTCATATATTCTACTGTATATGAATCTTATCTGTAATAGGCATCTATACTTACCCAACTTGATACCAAGCTCTGAACTTTTATTTCATCATTATCAACATCACTGACCACAGTAATGGAAATCCTATAAAATGTCCCACCTGTACAAAACACAATAATAAAGTCAAATCTTTCCATACACTACAGGCATTGAGCTGTTCTAACATTAGTAAATATCTGATCATGAAATTAGGATTGGTTAATCTACTACTATTTGCATTTCTCACTTAAGATTTCTAATATAGCAATGTTAGTAAATGAAAATGTAAACTATATTGCAATTCATAAAGAAATGCTTCTATAGGTAGAAAATGGGTTAATTGAGCATTACGACCAAACACCTGGTTATATGATATTTTATGGCTGCACTTTTGTGAGAACCGGTTCTTGATGTTCTATTGAAAAAGTAATATACGTCAAAAAAAGATAATATTTCTTGGCCTGAGATAGCTTATTTACTCATAACTGTATTTAAGGCATAAATTACAAAGAGCTGTATACACAACTAGTACCCTTTATCGCAGCCAGGACAATCTGTTCTGAAGAACATGGCTATGGTCTTGTCACTAATCGCCGATGACTTAACTGGTTTTATGGTCTACTGGGAATTTTCATTCTGACACTAAAAGAACATTGAGTATGGAATAAAATATGTGTGCACAATTCTAAGAAATAGGGTTTAGGTAACAAAACAACTAAATTATCTTTTTTGTTTTGTTTTATTCAATGATTACAAAGGAGTATATACCATCGAGGCCAAACATGGGCCACTATGGGGCCCTTGGAGAGAGGGGGCCCAGCTCTGGTTTGTCCCATCCTCTTTGATAATATATGGTAAAAACCTGTGAATTTCCCTTCCCAAAGGAACTGTATTGTTAGCAAACTAGAGAGTGGAGAATTGTCCCAAGGGTCATGGAATGTATGTGGAAGAAATAAAAGACACCAGGTCCTTCTGTCCTTGGTCGCAAAATCCAGCACCACAATGAGGGGAGGGGTATTTTGACCTTTGCAGAGCAATGTGACTACACATAACAGCCAATCACAGTTTAGCTTTCATTAATTAGACTGAACAAGTAAAATGAGAGCTGAACTAAGATTTCTTCCTATGGGCAACAAGACCAATAATACTTCCATACAGTATTGGCATATGAGATCAACCACATGGGTCTCTGTCAGCCATATATTCTTATAATAAAAAAATGGCAATGATTTTTAACGCTACTTTAAAGGGTACCTGCCAGAAGTTGTGAGTCCTTAACACTGCAGACAGAACGATATAGGTGAGGGGGAGGACATTTAAAACATACCTTTTTTCTCAGTCGTGCAACTTGCATGACTAAGAAAAAGGTTATGTTAATTCCCCCAGCTCGGTGGTTGCAAGTGTCACTCTCCTCTCTGAGTGACAAGCCCTAGTGGCCAATCAGGAGACTGCTAGATCCGTCACTCAGAGCAGATGGGCAGGGCTTGCAGCGTGCAATGCAGGAGCACTTGCACATCAAGTCTCGCCTTAGTGGCACTTGTGATCGGGGCAACGGGGGAATTAAACATCATCATGACCGAGACAAAAGGTACTATATGTTTAAAATGCCCTCAATTCTTCTGTATTGATTCCTGTCATCATATTCAACTATGATGCTAGGAGCCCGGCACCCTGCAGTGTGTTTGGCCCGGAAAATGCGACAAACATACAGACCGTATATCATTCACGGACCAAACACGCTCATGTGAATCCGGCACCACAATATCAGGTTTTTAATTTTATATTATTTTTATCATCATTCATTATTTTTTATTTATTTACATTCTCCGTGAACTAGCAGTTTTTTTTTTGTTTTTTTTTTAACTTAAAACCTATGAGTACTTATATTTTTTAAAATTCTATGAAATACACTGCATGAGATTCCTGATATAAGCTGCACTGCTAGTTTACACTTTATTACACATAAGGTATTAGTACAACATAACACAACTACACTTTGGGGAGACTGCAAAGAATGTCCAAACATGTGCCAGTCCAAAAAAAATGGAAAATTATTACTATTGATTTACTATATTTCATATATTTTAGTGAAATGATCGTTTAAACAGTAAAGAATAGTGAAACAAAAATACTAAGGGTAGACATAGCAATAGAATTACTACTCCACCACCATGAATCCAGTAAGGGCCTGGGCTTGAAAATGGCTCTGTTTTGTTACTCATACATCTGTCGCATGTCAGTTACCACCTATGACTGCTTTGAGCTTACAAATGTATGGCACTCAACGTAACTAAAAAATACTAAAGTTGCATTTGACTGCACTCTAAAAGATGTAAAGGAGGACCAAGGCAGTCTTGCAAATGTTGTGCAAATTTTCCCATTCACTTCTACTGAGGTGCGATGCAAGAAGGGAAAAGAAATACGAGTTATGAACAGAAGCCACAATGAAGTTGTGAACAGAGCCTGGAAACCTGTAATCTTATAACTCTAGTTTATTTTGCTTTTCTACTCTACAGCAGTGGTGTGCAGCTGTTGGGGCATGCTGGGAGTTGTAGTTTGACAACATCTTGAGAGCCACAGGATGGGGACTATTGTTCTGAAGAACCAATCTTAAAACTTGACTTTCTATATACAACTTTTCAATATCTTCCTTTTTTTCTGTGGGGAAAGATTTATATTTTACGTGCAAAAAAAGTTCCTATTTTAACTGTAATTATGATGAATTAAGTTCTGTAAATGACATTCAGTCACGCATAGTCACATATACAGTGGAGACATCTACAAAATTGACGCCAGCAGTGTATATGAATCCATCAATCCTTTCTTTTACTACAGTATGCGCTCAGCTTTGGGTTGTGTGAACACACCTTACCACTGTTCTATAATATAAATACATGAAAGGTCTAACATCTCAAATCTAACATCTTTATTTATGTTGTTTGCTGCAAGCATTTTCTAAATTCGGGAATTATGGAAATGTATACAAAAAGCTATAAATCAAGTTATGAAGGCGTGTTTATTTATATGCATTAGATTCATACTATGGGGAAGATTTATTGAAACTGACGGTTCATACTCCAGTCTTAATAAACAGTTCGCTGGTGTAAGATGTGACTCATTTGTTAAGAGCGGCCGGGCCCCATCCCTCTTTGCCGCCCTAATCGCACTTAAAATTAAAAAAAAACTCACTGCTCTGCTTTTTTCCCGCCAGATTCCCTCAGGCTCTCCCTGCAGGCCGCGGGCATCTAAGGACCTGAAGCCGAGCATTGTAAGGACCTGTGTGAACGTCCTGAGTGCTGCCTTACATATAACGTCCTACCTTGTATGCTCTGCGGCCTGATGTGAGAGGCTGAGAGGATCCTGGGGGAAAGGTGGAGCGGTGAGGTGAGTGACATTATAATTTTTTTATTTTAATTTAATTGTCCAATTGAGGGGTGGGGAGCAGATAGTCTGGATCGGGAAGGAAGCTACCTTGTTACGCCTCACAGAGTGAAATCTAGGAGCTGCCAAAGATTTACACTATAATTTACACCACTTTCTGGCGTAGGTAATACATTTGTCCAAGCGAAGGATGGCTTCGCTCCTTTCTGCTAAGTCATGCTAAAAAAAATTCAAACATGCCGTGAGCGGCGTTAAAAGTTTTGGGCCTGTTGCGACTATTTTCAGCCAGAAAACAAAGCTGGAGTAGAAAGGTTAATACATAACCCCCATATGCTTTATTTATTTTTTCTACTACACAATAAGTGAGTCACCATGAAAGGTTATATGTTATTACAATGCAACAATATACAATGGATCAAATATCAATATCACAAATCTCAATTCATGTATATTTTATTTAAAATTTAAAAAAGGACAGCAAGTACATTAACTATAAAATCTGAATAACACAAGCATATCATCTCATAAACATTAAACACTTGTCAATGATATCAGTACATGAGGAGCTATGTGAGCTAATATTCCCTGTGCGTATAATTTATACGGGTCTCATTCCCAGCTTGAATGATATGACAATGTTTTCACTATTAGTTCATATTCAGTCCTTAACAGTTAGCAATAGTACATTTTGCAGCATATAACATAATAATATATAAAAAGTTATTTTAGATAATTAAAGATCCAATGTACATAAATGTCCATTGTGAATATCAGTTCACATAGCAGTTAAGGGCATGACCACACGTGGCGGATTTCCTCCGCAACTGTCCGCATCAATGCCGCACAGAATCTGCGTTGCAGATTCTGCTGCGGATCTGCACAAAATGTGCAGAAAATTGATGCGGACTAGCTGCTGCGGACTGCGGTAAAAGTACTTCCCTTCTCTCTATCAGTGCAGGATAGAGAGAAGGGACAGCACTTTCCCTTGTGAAAGTCAAAGAAATTCATACTTACCGCCCGTTGTCTTGGTGACGCGTCCCTCCTTCGGCATCCAGCCCGATCTCCCTGGATGACGCGGCAGTCCATGTGACCGCTGCAGCCTGTTATTAGCCTGTGATTGGCTGCAGCCGTCACTTAGACTGAAACGTCATCCTGAGAGGCCGGACTGGAGACAGAAGCAGGGAGTTCTCGGTAAGTACGAACTTCATTTTTTTTTACAGATACATGTATATTGGGATCGGTAGTCACTGTCCCGGGTGCAGAAACAGTTACTGCCGATCGCTTAACTCTTTCAGCACCCTGGACAGTGACTATTTACTGACGTCTCCTAGCAACGCTCCCGTCATTACGGGAGCCCCATTGACTTCCTCAGTCTGGCTGTAGACCTAGAAATACATAGGTCCAGCCAGAATGAAGAAATGTCAAGTTAAAAAAGCAAGACGGATCCGCAGCACACATAACATGTGCATGACAGCTGCGGACTTCATTGCGGAAATTAGAATCTCCATTGAAGTCAATGGAGAAATTCCGCCATGAGTCCGCCACTGCTCCGCAACAGACAGAGCATGCTGCGGACACCAAATTCCGCTCCGCAGCCTATGCTCCGCAGCGGAATTTTACGCCTCGTCTAAACGAACACTGCTAAATTAAAGTGTAAGTCAATGGACAAACGGCTCCGCTGCGGATTAACGCTGCGGAGTGTCCGCAGCGGAATTTAAGTGAAATTCCGCCACGTGTGAACCCAGCCTAATAAGCAAATGCTGATATAATTGATAGGTCTGTTCAACTAGAAACAGTTTACATGAATTGGTGGTGGTGTGATATTAGCATACAAAGATATATATATATATATATATACACATATATATATATATATACACACACACACACACACACGTATATATATATATATATACACACACACATATATATATTTTATATATATATATATATATATATATATATATATATATATATACATATATATATATATCCTATATATCCTATATATGTATACACAACAATTCAT
Source organism: Rhinoderma darwinii (assembly GCF_050947455.1). Taxonomy (NCBI): domain Eukaryota; kingdom Metazoa; phylum Chordata; class Amphibia; order Anura; family Rhinodermatidae; genus Rhinoderma; species Rhinoderma darwinii. The sequence continues at coordinate 342,698,448 of NC_134690.1, forward strand.
CCATCATGTACACATATACACCCTATTTTGTGTGCTAGGATAAATTGTATATTGTTGCACTATATAACATAACATTTACTCTATTGGGATTAGTGCTCATTTTTGTAAGAAGTCTCTTATATTAAACCTAAGTATAAAATAAAAATATGCCATTGCTCATGTGTATAATCATAGTTTAGCAAAATTCTAGGGAGGATGTTTCACTATTCATAACTACCCTTACTGAAGATGAGTGAATCGATTCTACATAAACCGAATTCGGTTTGAATTTCCCGAAAGTTTAGGATTTGCGGAATTTCAACATTTTTGAGGTTCGCAGGGCACAAATTGCTGTGACATGGCTGCCTCCATATTACAAATTAGAAAAAAGATCACATGACCTCGGGTGGGCTTTCCCATAATTCCTTGCAGGCAGCCTTCCCAAAATACACTGCGGTTATACCTCCCTCTACCCATGCTGTCCCTTTGACATTACTAATGCTGACCTGGCATTAAAGAGCTTGAAATGGGTTGGATAGTCCTAGAAAACCTCAGAGAGTCAGACACTAGTTTTCTTGGCAATCAGGTCACTTGCGTTTGGCTGCAAATTTATTCAGACCAACGCAAATCAGACTCCAAACTAATTTTGGAAATTTGCTGCTCAAATAATGTCCATAAACATTGAACACCTATGGGTTACTCATAGCTAATTCATTACTGAAACAAGTAGAGGTAGGGGATCTCATTTCAAGAGCTTCCATTTACCGAAGACAAACTATTCCATTTAAAGAGGCTCTGTCACCACATTGTAAGTGGCCTATCTCCTATATAAGGAGATCGGCGCTATAATGTAGGTGACAGTAATGCTTTTTATTTAGAAAAACGATCTATTTTAAACCACTTTATGAGCGATTTTTAGCTTTATGCTAATGAGTTTCTTAATGCCCAAGTGGGCGTGTTTTTACTTTAGACCAAGTGGGCGTTGTACAGAGGAGTGTATGACGCTGACCAATCAGCATCATACACTTCTCTCCATTCATTTACACTGCACTAGCGATATAGTTATATCACTATGTGCAGCCACATACACAAACATTAACATTAATGCAGTGTCCTGATAATGAATATACATCACTACCAGCCTGGACGTGATATGTACTCAGAATCCTGACCACTTCTGAATATTTTCTGTGAGATTCCAGCAAGGCAAACGTAATTTCGTTTGAAATGACAGGTTACATTGTAATCTCGCGAGATTACGTTTGCCTTGCTGTAATCTCAGAGAAAAGATTCAGAAGTGTCAGGATTCTGAATAAACATCACGTCCAGGCTGGTAGGGATGTATATTCATTATCAGGACACTGAAGTAATGTTAGTGTTTGTGTATGTGGCTGCACATAGCGATATAACTATATCGCTAGTGCAGTGTAAATGAATGGACAGAAGTGCATGACGCTGATTGGTCGGCGTCATACACTCCTCTGTACAATGCCCACTTGGTCTAAAGTAAAACACGCCCACTTGGGCATTAAGAAACTCATTAGCATAAATCTAAAAATTGCTCATAAAGTGGTTTCAAATAGATTGTTTTTCTAAATAAAAAGCATTACTGTCACCTACATTATAGCGACAATCTCCTTATATAGGAGATAGGGCACTTATAATGTGATGACAGAGCCTCTTTAAATAGTATTGAATGAAATGTAAAAGAGAATACACAACTGAAAAAGGTTGACATGGCGTCCAGACTTTGCAATCTCCTAAGGATATATTCATTAATTTGAGAGTTAGAAATTCATTATTTTTAGTGGGGGATTTATCACAGAATCATAGCAGAAATTGTTTTCTTAATAGTTATGCTCATTTTCTGAATGTTTTAGGCTTTATTACAATGATTTGGTGACTCAGATAAATGCCCCTTTAAAAAAGTTTTTAAGTGATTCGATGTATCATAATTGTTTTCTGAATTCTATTATATATTAATACTCATTTTCTACAGCAAACAAATGCAATACTACAGCAAATTTTTTCAAGCAATCATCTAATGAAAAATTTAATGACTATCATTAAGGTTCACGTCTAGTCTAGGAAGATACATCTACATACTGCTGTTAACCTCCTGTCCACAGAAACAGGCTACGTCCGAGAAAGGACTGCAAGGGCACAGCAGAACCGATGGAGCCAATGTCATTGCATCAAATGGTCCATTGCTAATAAGCTGTTGACTAGTATTATTAAAGTAATCTACTTGAAGTGAATACTGATGTAAAAGTCCAGTTCCTGGAGCAAGAGATGGATCCTCTATAAGCTCCATAAGTTTAGAGTCTGAAGATTCCAATGTGGCTGATCCAATACTAGCAGAGAAATGATTGTTATCCATGCTTTTCAACATTTCTGTCTGCTCATTATTTCCCACAATGCCAATTGACCATCCTGGAACATCATCGGAAGTTGTAATTTTCCAATAATTCCACACTGAATTTATTAATGAGCTTGTAGTGAGAAGAGAAATCTGGGCAGCATTTGTATCACTTTCAGTCTTTGTGTTTAAAGACGGGACCAAGGTGTTCATTGATAGTTGGTGATCATTATCCATTAAATGGGTTTGAATCGTGGGTGATAAGTGATTATATGCCAGTGGGGGTGTTGCAATATAGCTGCTGTACCCTACTTCTAGTGACTCTGCCTTACTGAGAAAATGAGTTTGCTTTACTAAGTCATTATTGAAGGCACTATATGCTGTCAAGATACTGATGTCGCTTGCTAGGTATGCTATATCTTGGGTATGCAACGTACCCTGAGGTTCGGTAAATTCTGGAAAATTATGTTCTCTTTGCTGCTGTTGGTCAGGGTTAAACAAAACCTGAATTGTACAAGGCAACAGTTTCATTTTGTTAGCCTGAGCAGAAGACTTTTGACCAGCAAGAGACTGATGAAAGAAATGTCCTTCCATGGAACTGCCGATCTCAGTTTCATCTGTAGGTTTTCTATCACTTATGGGTGACTGGGAAGAAAGCTCGAATTGTGTTGTATTTTCTAAGCTTCCCGAGTCTAAGTAGTTAGGTGTAGTGGTATTTGCTATAAATCTATCTTTACCTACTGACTGGGCAATAAACTTTGATGGCGAATAATGTAATAAAGTCTTTGTTGGTGCCAGGTTAAATGTTGTGTTCATATTTGAAAGTCCTCCATTAGCAGCATTGGATTCAACTACTGGACTCCTGGATACTAAATACAACTTTTCAGCTTCCAAAAAATTTTCCTCTCCCGAAAATTCATCTGCATCCACATGTTTTTGATAGTCATTGATCCCAGCAGTTGGACGTGAGCTAACTATTTCATGAGAGAAAGTAACAAATGGAAGCTCAGTAGTTGGACCATCCAAGTTCTCTCTGGGTTTTTCATAGTTTAGTAAAAAGTATTTCCAATGATGGTCTGACACATCATAACTTGAGGTCATCAAATTGTACTGCTCTTCTCGCCTTGAATTCAGAATTCCGCTTGACTCTGTTTCAGGGAAATTTATAGTTTGTCTGTTTGAGGACAGACCATCTGAATGTAAGACTATAGTGAATAACTCTTCGTGATTTAATGTTCTTGTTGGTAAAATTTCTTCTTTTATACTTTGTGTCACATATAAGGGACCCTGTATATTATCCATACTAATGTGGTGCATATATTCTCTGTGAGCCAGTAAACTTCCGAGGGGCTGTTTCGATTGGGTAGGTAGTAAGTTGTATACTGATGTACAACTGGAGCCAATATCACATGACACACTTTCTGTAAAAAAAAAATTTTGTGTATACACTGAATACAATACTTGATTCCTTAATATTGGAGGCGCTAAATAATTTGGTTGAGTGATTTTCTCTTCAGCCGAAGATTCTATAGACACACTAACATTAGTCTCAAAAACATATTTTGCTTCTTCAGTGTTTTTTAGACCATGTGCTCCATTACCAGTCGGAGTTTGAAAACCAACAAGCCTCTCAAGACCTTTATTATTATTACCTCTTCCTGACTTCAAGTATTCCTCTGTTGGTGTCACTTTAGAAGTTAACATATTTATTAAAAATGGTAGTTTATCTGTTGTGTTTCTACTTTTATCAGATGACACATAAAGAAAAGATGTGTTGCCAGCATTAGAATCATGATTTCCACTTGCATGATCACTAAATAAATACTCTGATGTCATTTTACTATACTCATTACTATGTTTAATAATGCTTTTAGCATTCAAAGGTGGAGTAAAATTGTCAAAATTGTGCATAATCCATTGTGGCCACCATGTTTGATTCAAATTATTTTTCTTGCTAAGCTGTGTTCTACTGAAAGATATATTATCTGGATCGTTCATAGAAACATTATGCCATTCATCTTCACTCCCAGATCCTCCGGCCTCTACTTTTGAGAGTTCATCTTCTCTAAATAAGAGAGAAGACCATTTGCTTGAAACATTCATTAAAAAAGCTGAGCCTTTACTAGAAAACACTTTGTTAGTGGACATTTCTTCTTTGGTGGCTGCAGTGACCAGTGTAGTTATCCTATGATTGGTAGATGATGTCCATAGTGATGGTGCTGTCATTAACCAGAAATTGATAGGGATTTTGCTTGTCGTACTTTTCTCTGAAGATGCTGGTCTTTGTTTTACTGGCCACACAATTGGAGTAGAAATAATCCCAATGCTCCTTACACCTTTTATTTTTGAGTCTTGCATTTGTAGCTGCCATCTTTCCCAAGTACGGGTAACAGGGTTTCTCTTCATTCTGATGGGAAATGTAGCAGGAACTTTGAGTTCCTGCAGATCTGCATGTTATGCCATACAATAAATGGATTGAAAAAAAATGTTACTCGCAACAAAAATACATTCCTGTCAACTTGGTACACTAAAGTTTACTCAAAATATATGTGGTTATAAAGATTATTTAAATCACCAGCTGACATCACAGATTTAATAAACTTCAATTTAACCTTGACCTTTGGTGAACCTAAGTGGAACCTACTTTTATATAGTAGAGATTTGTATATAAGGCAATTTCTTTATCTACAGATGTAGCAGTCTCTAACATGACCCTGATAACTTGTTGCCGCGTGATAACTTATTACATACCACATCAAAAGCCATTGAAAAGCTATTAACTATCCAGCGGATAGGTCATCAGTACATGATCTGTGGGGGTACAACACCCAGACCCCGAAAAGATCAGCTGGTCCGGTGCCTCCGTGCACTGGATATACATTCCGGAAGCAGTTGGCTCCAGCCACAGAATAGCGGCCGAGCTGCAGTACTGCAGCTCTGTTCCTATTCAAGTGAATAGGAGCCGACCTGCAGTTCTGCACCACAGCCGCTATGCTATGTACGAAGCCAACTGCTTCCAGCTCCGTACATAGCATTATGTGCCATAACATCTGGTGCCCGCAGGCCACCGGAGCGGCTAATCGGTGCAGGGTCCGGGTATCGGACTGGCACTGATGATATACTGATGACCTATCTGGTGGATAGGTCGTCAGTTGTCAGAAAGTGGAAAAACCCTTTAAGTGTCAAGTTAAGGATTGCTACATCTGTAGTTCTATTGACAGAATCGCGCATAGGATGATGATGGATAAATCACATGACCTGTGACTTCCTTATCAGCCTATCTTAAGCCACATGGATGACTATTTTAACTACAATTTTTTTTTGCCCGTAAGCAGAAAGCTGTATTCAGCAGTTAATCTCATAGAGTAATTGAAGGAATTAAATTTTCTTTCCCCAGTAATTCCTTCCTCTATTATATTATCAATGCCACTCATAAAAGGGAGTGATTCTAAAAACAAGTATAATGGTACTACTAGAAATGCCTCCTGCAAGTGTAGACTCACATTAGGTGACCAAAGTGGAAACTCTCATTACTGCCTTACCGAGGAAAATTGAATTTCCTGATATACAGATAACTTTATGCAATATAACAACTTTATATTCGTTAATACGATTTCAAAAATATCAGCTATTCATTTAAACAATAAAAAATCTATGAAGTCATATAATCATGTATTGTAAAAACTAGGCACATATTTAAAAGAAAATGTAAATGTCTCACATACTTAAAGGAGTTGTCTGGTCTAGAAAATTCACCTTCAAATACTCTATTATAGAATTCTGAGCCAATATAGGGTGGAGTCCCCAATTTAGGATCCTCATCCATTAACCATAGTGGAGAGGGGCTACAAAGAGCATCTCTAGCCAATGGAAACGGTACGTTCATGCACATAAAGACTAGTCCATTGATTTCAATGCTAACTGTTTATTTCCTCTGCAGTGGCGCTGCAAGGAAATTGAACACTTTTTACTAAGTAACCCCACAGTTAATAGCTGATCGCTGGGGGTCGCAGCAGCGTGACACCCTGTGATCAGGTTATTTCAGGGGACTCTTCAAACTGTACAAAGCGGACATGCCCTATGAATACAAATGCTTCTTTAGATGTCTAAATTACTTGTAGTGGATTTGCATCTAACACAAAGGTCTAGTTGCGTAAAACAAACAATACCGACAATCAATAAAACTTTCCAAAGAAACAGCAAACAATATCTACATTATCTAGTGATAATACCAAAATGCTCCAAAATGCAAAGAACACTATTCATACTTTCATGTCTATCACTTGACGACAATAAAGCAACAAGTACATAAATGAAAAATGAAAAAACACAATAGATTATAAATATAGATAAATAAATAATTATACTGATAAATAGAATTGTAGAACCAGGATGAATACACAAAGTAAAGATCTGGTTTGGAGTCCCTTGATTATATCAGAGAATTGTTATCAGCAATCCCTAATATAATCTTATTCTCTTTTAGTGGAGAAATTCCAGAAATACTCTGCAGCACTGCTGAGCATTTGAAGATGGCATCATGAAAATACAGGGGCACTTTGCAGCAATCCATATTTTGTATGGAATACTATCACAAGCATTAATGTTGCTCCAAAAAAAATATTTATTTAGTGCAAAGTGTTTTCTCATTTTGTATTATTCAAATCTAAACCATATAATACATTAGCATATACTAGGATATGGGTCTCTTACCAGGCTCTGGGTTATCGACGCTGTTAGTAGTCATGTTAGTAGTTATCATAGTGGCTGGTGAAGCTGTTACCGTAACTGGGAAAAATACAATAAAATGTGAGCTTGAGCTGTGCACTGTGGATCCACTTATTAGGTCAAGCATTGGATGTGACAATATCAAAGAGCAACCTAGGCTGGTAAGATTATTGTGTAATAAAGCAGTGCTATCTAATAATTTGCATATATATACACATATATACATATATATACATATACATATATATATATATATATATATATATATATATATATGTGTGTGTGTGTGCGTGTGTGCGTGTGTGCGTGTGTGTGTGTGTGTGTGTGTGTGTGTGTGTGTGTGTGTGTGTGTGTGTGTGTGTGAACCATTGTGGATAGCAATGAATTGAAAACAACAAACTTTGGTATAAAACAGCAGCACATAATAAATTTGGTGAAAGACAATAAATTTCATTATACTGACATCTTTACAAATGGATAATAACGTTGTTATGAGCAAAGAAGTCTGCAATAAAATATATATAAATAAACTTTATAGGGTTTCCTTAAAATACTTTGTATGTGCAGGTTTCTACATTTTTCATTTAATTTGAATTGATATTAAATTGAATTAAAGTGATTCCACATGTACGGTCACCTTTCATTTGAGGTTGGGGGCCAGGACTGGATTTTTTTTGGGATTGGTTAATCCCAGTTAATGCGCCCCCTCTGATTTGACTTTTATGACAAGCCTGACTGACATCTCATTCAAGTTTTCAGGGCAATCTCTTTAAAGGCTATGTAACTCTTTGAACGTGATATATATATATACTGTATATTTTTAATCGTAAAAAGGTCAGTCAGTGTGTTTTGTGCAACTTTACAATTTCATTTTTATTAAAAAAAAATAATAATTTTTGAAATTCAGCTGCTCTGTTTTCTGTATACAGATGCAAAGCAGCTGTATCTCAAAAAGTAACAATCATTTTTAATAAAAACTAATTATAAAGTCACATGAACACACTGATATAACTTTTTATTTAAAAAAAAATTGCTTTTAAAAGGTTTACATAGCCTTTAAATGGAACTTAAAAATAAACAGGAGTGAGCATGCAGCAACATTATTATTTGATCAGTGTTATTGACCATGCATTATTCATGTTTGTCTTAAAGAAACACTCCGGTCAATAAAGAAAAATCAGCCAGCACACAGAGTCTATATGTGTTCCTCACTTTTACATTATATCATGTGTCTATACTTTACATAGTCATGTGCTTTCCGTTATTTGCGGTTACTACATATTTTCTGCATTGCAGCATCAAGTGGCTGCTATCTCCATGACTCCATGACATTGAGTCTTCTGCATGTTATTTTACCATTCCTTACATAGATATCAGTGGGCAGGTGGGCACCAGTAAGCCCATCCCAGGCTGGGAAAATTAAGCTGCCAGTTAGAAACAAGGCATCATGGAACCTGGCTGACAAAAAATTAGGGATTTATACAGGTGAACATTGTTCAAGCCCCATCATCTCTGTTGTCCTATTAGTATCCTGCACGGGAGTAGTCATTATTGCAAAATTATATAATTCTATTTGTGTATATTTCCTAAAATGACTTCCAATGGCTCCAGACAGCGCTGTTCTATTGTTATGAACAACACACGCTTCAGCTGCGGCCTAGTAGGGGACACCAGGGGCTCTCTCTTTCGACACCATTCAGGTAAATTAAAGTTTGATGGCTTTTAGAGCTCCATGACTCTGACCCAAAGCTGATTTTTAAGTTTTTGACTGGAGTATCCCTTTAAAAAATATGCAGCAGTAGAAAAAGTACCAAGAAAAGAAAAAAAGAAAAATATATATGTATATATATATATACACATATATGTATTATATAATAAATAAGTGTTGTCTTTACTTTAGGCGCTACCTTTAACTAGTATTGGCTACTGAATATCATCAGTAAAATGGAAAATGTAGCAACTTTTTGCCTCTATTACCTTTTTTCAGTTCCTATTTTACTGTGGTAGTGAAAAAAAATCTATTGTTGCTACCTGGAAATTTTTTATCAATCAGGACAAATAGGCTGTTGGATATTACTCTTGTTATTTGTTTTCTTAGTATTTTGAGTATACATGGGTGAACTGTTCTGAATTGTCTGTGGATACAATTGATTGAATAATAGGGCACCTTAACTCATTGAGTCATTAACAGTGACTTATTCTGATCATATGAACTCCTAATAGTCATATGAAAAAACAGTTAATGACAAACTCACACCTACAGCCCACTAGACCTAATCTACTTAAAAGCATTAAATATAAACACAAGCCATAATTAGAATAAAACTGAAAAATAAACTTCAACAGAAAAAGTAAAACAACATCTTTTCCAAATTCCCTCAATTTTAATACATTTGATGACTGTGCATTAAGTTTTAATTCTATTTTAAACCGGATAAGTTAAGGTACTGACCTTGGTAATCTTGTGACACGGTCCATAAACAGGTTTACATAATTTTTATGACCTCTTGATACAATAGGTTATTAAATATTTATTGGTAAACCGCTAAAACTTTATCTCAGTTGTTACACCTCCTTATTCAATGTTAATAACCTATCCTGTTCTATCGTTTTATATATATATATATATATATATATATATATATATATATATATATATATATAGTAAGTTTATATATACAACTCTAAGTATGAGCTATGTACACAGAAATAATACATATATAAAGATATAAATATATATGAACAAATAAATAAACAGATATATTATATATATATATATATATATATATATATATATATATATATATATATATATATGTATATATTACAATGCACCACCGTCACAAATGTCCCATATTATACACAGAAGTAATTAAAAAGCAATATAATATGCTCACTTATGTTCCTTTTGGCTAATATTCATTAGTATATAGAGTTAGGCCTCATGCACACGACCGTAGCCGTGTGCACGGCCGTGATTTTCGGGTCGGCCGGCTGCGGACTGTCAGCGGACTGTCAGCCGCAGGCCGCCCGCAAATCGCGGGACATGCACATGGCCGCGGCCATTGTTTTCAATGAGCCCGGACCGCAGAACCGGGCCGTAATAAGACATGCCCGTTCTTTCTACGGTCCGGGATCCCGGGCCGTGCACGGACCGCAAAAACTACGGTCGTGTGCACGGCCCCATAGAAAAGAATGGGGCCGCAATTCTCCCGTGGATTTTCGGGAGAATTGCGGCCGCAAAAACACGGTCGTGTGCATGAGGCCTTATATAACAATGGATGAAAATATAAAGATTTATACTGATATATAAAGAAGTCCTGCTTGACTTAATAGAAATGGGCAATTGCAAGGTTCATTTTCTCCAATTTCTGTACAAACACTTAATAAGTCATAGCATAAATTCTTACCAGGTAGTGGGCTATATGTGGTTATGTTAGTAGTGATCAAAGCAGATGGCAAAGAAGGAGTTACAGTAGCTGGCAAAAAATATAAACAAAACAAATGAAAGTATGGATGTCAAGACATATATGTAGTAAAAATGACTATAATTTAATACTGCATGATATAAAAACTAAAGGTAATCATACTAAGATCAACTCTTATAGTTACATATTTTTAACTTTCTTAAAGTTGAACAAAGCCCATAAAAAAACACATATGGTACTAAAAGGGGCGTTCTGCCAAGAGATATTTAGGGCATATCCATGATCCATAAAGGTCTGATAGGTAGGGTCCCACTTCTAAGACCCCGGTTGATCTGCAGAAGATAGTCAGTAGTGGCTGTAAAAAGAAGAAAGGGAGATCTGGCCACACTTGCACACTCGGTTATTTAGATTTTGGGTCCTTGACCGAATGGGCCAATCATTAAAGGATTCTTGCTAGTATGGTTAAATTACATTTATAGCCATACTTGGTAAACATATAGTTTTACAGACCAGCATCTAATATTTAATTTGAAATCAATACATTTTGGATTTATGCAAAATTATTTGCCTATTAGGCAGTTCCAAAGCCTCAGCCTCAGAAGCTGTCTATCAGTTTATTGCTGACAGGCAATAATGCTCTAGTATATTGAGTTTACTAAAGCATTATGAAAGTGATTAAGGGATAGCATCATAAAGTCCCCTAGTGGGACTAAAAAAATAACTTAAATAAAGGTAAATTTAAAAAAATGTGTTTTGAGTAAAAAATGTGAACATTTTTTTTTCATACAAAGAAGTTAAATTGTGCCAAAATGTAAAAAAATATCCTATACATATTTGGTTTTGCCGCAATCGTTAACAACCCGTATAATAAAGTTAGCACATTGTTTATGCCACACGATGAGCGGCATAAATTAAAATAAAAACACATTGGCGGAATTCTGAATCTGGATCATGTGGTGGTCTGGAACTTGCAGTAAGAAAGTACAAATGTATCTGTTATTTGGCACAAGTGCTATAAATGTTCCTATACATACAAATGTGTGGCCAGTGAATGCTAATCATGTCATCCCATATTCTTTGGTAAACACAACGTAATATTATTCCAAGTGTATCTTTAAAGAGGCTCTGTCACAATATTTTGCAACCCCTATCTGCTATTGCAGCAGATAGGCGCTGCAATGTAGATTACAGTAACGTTTTTATTTTTAAAAAACAAGCATTTTTGGCCAAGTTATGACCATTTTTGTATTTATGCAAATGAGGCTTGCAAAAGTACAACTGGGCGTGTTTAAAAGTAAAAGTCCAAGTGGGCGTGTATTATGTGCGTACATCGGGGCGTTTTTATTACTTTTACTAGCTGGGCGTTCTGACGAGAAGTATCATCCACTTCTCTTCAGAACGCCCAGCTTCTGGCAGTGCAGACACAGCCGTGTTCTCGAGAGATCACGCTGTGTCGTCACTCACAGGTCCTGCATCGTGTCGGTCACATCGGCACCAGAGGCTACAGTTGATTCTGCAGCAGCATCAGCGTTTGCAGGTAAGTAGCTACATCGACTTACCTTCAAATGCCGATGCTGCTGCAGAATCAAATGTAGCCTCTGGTGCCGATCTGTCCTCGCTCGACTGACACGATGCAGGACCTGTGAGTGACGACACAGCGTGATCTCTCGAGAACACGGCTGTGTCTGCACTGCCAGAAGCTGGGCGTTCTGAAGAGAAGTGGATGATACTTCTCGTCAGAACGCCCAGCTAGTAAAAGTAGTAAAAACGCCCCGATGTACGCACATAATACACGCCCAGTTGTACTTTTACTTTTAAACACGCCCAGTTGTACTTTTGCAAACCTCATTTGCATAAATACAAAAATGGTCAGAACTTGGCCAAAAATGCTCGTTTTTAAAAAATAAAAACGTTACTGTAATCTACATTGCAGCGCCGATCTGCTGCAATAGCAGATAGGGGTTGCAAAATCTGGTGACAGAGCCTCTTTAAAGTATAATTTAAATTATGGGGGAAAAAACAGCAATGAATATCAAACAAAGCAGTAAAGAAAATGTCATGCATCACAATATATGATGATGGAGAAACAAAATATATAGATGGTTATTTCTAAGTGCTAATTTTGAATACATTAACATTGTTTGCACTTTTTTTTTCATGTTCTACAAATTGTTTACGTATCGATCTATAATAAGAGTTGTTCAACTACCCTGTGCAAATAAAAATTTGACCTTAACGGCTATGTAAACCTTTGAAAGTGAATTTTATATATATATATATATATATATATATATATATATATATATATATATATAAATATATATATATATATATATATATATATATATATATATATATATATGGATATATATATATCTATATCTATATATATCTATCTACATCTGTATATATACAGTGTGTATATATATAATTATATATATATATATACATATATCTATATATATATATATATATATATATATATATATATATATATAAATGTCAGTCAGTGTGTTTGGTGCAACTTTCAAATTAGTTTTTATTAAAAATTATTTTTACTTTTTGAGATATAGCAGCTCTATATCCTGGATACAGAGAAGCTATATCTTATGCTGAATCCTGTATCCGTCAGGTCCGCAGAACTGACAGGTTCAGTGACAGCAGGTCACGCAGGATCGAGCTGTTATCAATCAAATCTAAGTTCATAACCTGTCAGTTCTGCAGACCTGATGGGTACAGAATTTATTGAACGATACAGCACCTCTGTATACAGGATACAAAGGGGATGTATCTCAAAATTTTTTAATTTTTAATAAAAACTAATTTAAAAGTTGCAGCAAATACACTGACTGACATTTTTCTATAAAAAAAAATCACTTTCGAATGTGTACATAGCCTTTAAGCAGGGACCTAGCTAAGCATTATTTTATCCAGTACCTGGGACATACTAGTTTTCAATCCATTCTTTGCAGCATAAAGAACAAAATGTATCAATAGTGGTCAATTCATTTAGGGGGTCCCCTGAATAGTCTCCCCTTCATAGCTCATGCACACGGCCGTATTACAGCTCCGTACATGCCCTGAGTAGTCTATAGGGCTATAATAGCTTCATATACCCCTGATTTCATACAAAGGCATACAGATTGATATTATGGAAATATTGTTTGCTCAAAGTATTGCTTTTAGTGGAGTATATTTCCATAATATAATAATAGGGAGACACGTGGGGTGCCGACAGCTCCGTAGTACTTACAACAACTCCCTTTCTCACAATTAGTAACTAGGATATGAAGAACTCACTTTAAATATGGATTGGTTTTAACCATCTGTATATTTTGGAGGATACATATAGGATGAATATAATGATTTTTTTATCACCTCTATAGTGAAAAAAAACCTCACATAATATGGAAGATGTGGAGTCTTACCATATATGCTACTGGAAGTGTTAGTGATGATAGTGGTTGATGAGGCGGTAGTTGTATCAGTAGATGGTAAAGTTACGGCAGGTGATGAAGATGATGAATATATTACGGTGGATGATTGAGTGACAGTTGATGATGAAGAAATGGTGGATGTAACTGTAGATGATAGTTAACACAAGAAAGAAGTAACCAGGATGAATGCATTGAAAATGTCCTTCCCAGATACCGAATGTATCTATTCCAGGGAAAGTTAATGTTCTCTTACAAAGGCAGGCCTCCAAAATAATTCAAAACACTATTAAACAGAATTTTTTTTATAGTTCCCCCAATATTGTGGTACTGTAAAAAATCATAACCATAAACTCCAGACACACATCTTATTTTAAAGATCTTAGAACTTGCTTCTAGTCATTATCCCAGAATGGTTCGCTGCTCGGATTAGCACATCACAAGTATGTACTCATATCCAAAGGATATGAACGGTATTGCAACTAATTTTTGTATTGCTCTTGGCTTACAAAATTATGCCAATATGTGTATACACCTATGTTTCTAAGAGTAGCACCTGAATGCAGATTGAGACTACACATAAGGTTTATTTGTAGTCTGTAACCATGGAGATACAGAGGTCTGCATTTGAGCTGTACACACAAAAACAATATGATTTTTTTATTTTTTATTAAGTGTGACATAACCCTTAGCCTGATTCCTCTTCCATGGTTTCGAATGATGCAATCTGTGTTCACCTGCCCATGGACCCCATAGCAATCAATGGGGCTACCACTATGAAATATGGGTGTTAGTTGAAATAGATGCATCTCCAAGACAAAGAAGAGATCATGATTGCATAAGAAATCACACTACAGTAGTAGCATTAAAGTATGCAATGTTTAAAAGAATAATCCAACCTGTTATATAGGATTTTTTTTTTTGATGTGCACAGTTAAGTTTGACATGACACAAAGGCATTATGGGTAATGTGGTTCCGTAATAGTCTGGGCATCTAAGGTGGCCCTTCCCTGTTACAGAGAGTGAGCAGAAATATATTATTTGTCTTTCTGTCAAAATACAGGTCTCTCCGTACCTCATCGACAACTTTTACTTTGAAAAGGGAAACATTCCACTCCAACAAATATGAACGAGACAGCAGTGGTCTATGTGCACTATCGCAGCTGTAATAATAAAGCATAACCCCAGTGACACTAAATAATGGGCGAGGACAGAAAAAGTCTTTAAGCAAAGCTGCATGAAAGGTCAGAAACCCATTGTCCTACATTGTTGCAATAGTGTAGTTTATTCCTTGTACCGATCAAAGCATTTTTTTACTTCTGCTTCGGCATTTTTGAGTCTGACAAACCCAGCATATTGTCTAGACTATGCAAAAGCCCTAACTGGCAGAGTAAAAACTGAGGCTGATCTCAAGAGCTTACACTTCAATGATGATGAAAAGCACAAACCACTTAGCGGTCTTCCACATCAAAAAGAGTCACCTTACTATATCTTCTATTACTCTAGTCACTACTTACAGTTTTATACTGGTACTTGTACAATTATATACAATTAATAATTTAACATAAAAAAAAACAATTCAAATCTTAAAGGCTATATAAACCTTTGAAAAGCAAAAACATTTCTCTTTTTTTTAATAAAAAGGTGTATCAGTGTGTTTTGTGTAACTTTGTAAACACTTTTTATTAAAAATATTTTTTCTTTTTTAGATACAGCTGCGCTGTATTCTCTATACAGAGCAGGAGTATCGCTCGCTATCCACTGAATCCGTCAGGCCCGCGACCTGACGGGTTCAGTTTCGGCGGGCCCCGCATGTCTCTGACAAGCAAGATCCACCTGTAATCTATCAGATCTAAGTTCATAACACACACACACTGAGAAAACTGTTACAAACTTTATATGGTTCAGTGACTTCTCCACTAAGGTATATAATGCTGTCTATATTCCAATATCCTAAGTAATAGAAAATACTGAACAAGTAGGTAACTCTTGACTTATGGTATATTTGTACCTTGACAGACACCTGCCAGCTTCTCACAGGTTGTTGGTTCTGTTGAAGGGGTTGTTGGCAAAGATGTACCTAAAATTCCAAAAAAAGCGAAACATTATTAGATCTGTATTTCTAGTTAAAGAGGCTCTGTCACCACATTATAAGTGCCCTATCTTCTACATAATGTGATCAGTGCCGTAATGTAGATTACAGCACTGTTTTTTATTTAGAAAAATGATCATCAACAGTGCCAACAGTGTCCACAGTGATCATCAAACTATAGAGATATTACAAGCGATATTTTTATTTTAGTATTAGGCCCTGTTCACACGGAGTTTTTTGACACGTTTTTTGACGCGGAAAACGCGTCGGAAAACGCGCCAAAAACGACCCAAAATGACTCCCATTGATTTCAATGGGAGACGGAGGCGTTTTTTTACCGCGAGTAAAAAAAACGCCTCGCGGCAAAAAGAAGGGACATGACCCTTCTTGATGCGGTTTCCGCGTCCAAAACCGCATTGAAAGCAATGGGGACACGTCAAAAAACACCTCGAACTAGTGAGGTGTTTTCTGACGAGTATATTGCCGAGAGTTTTGGAGGAGTTTCTTGCAGTCTCCTGCTGCTAGTCCAGCCCAGAAAGGGGCTGTCATTTCCTGTCTGCTCGTGGAGGCTGAAAAACATCGTGGACAGAACTCAGGGATACAGAAAACCGAAGTCCTGCATCCAAATACAAGTAAGTGCACTTGCTCCTATGTTCCATACATGCTATACATGTATGGAGCTGTGCATTTTTTTTTTTTTAGAATTTTTTTTTTAATTTTTTTTTCTGATTTTTTTTTTAGATTTTTTTTTTCAATTTTTTTATTTTTAATTTTTTAATTTTGTTATGCAGTTGTTCATGTATGTCATCTCTTTTTTTATTTTTTTTTAACATTTCAGGAACAGAAATGACGACAGCAGAGGTGTACCACCGAATGGACATTGATGTTGGGAAATTGATTCAAGAAGTAAGTATACTTTTTTTTTTTTAATGTGGGCCTGTTCACATCAGCGTGGTTTCCGCTGAGGGGTTCCGTCGGTGCTTTCAGTCAGGGGAACCCCTCAACGGAAAGGCAAGTGTGAAGTGGTGACAGATCCGTTGCTAATTGTTTCTGTTTGTCCCCGTTGTGCAAAGGGTTCTGTCGTTTCGACTGAACCAATACCGCAGTGTAGGGAATCCCATTAGCAACGGATCCATCAGCATTGAAGTCAATGATGATGCAAACAGAAAACAATGTTTTTTTTAATGTGGTTTCTGCTCAGGGGTTCCGTCGGTGCTTTCAGTCAGGGGAACCCCTCAACGGAAAGGCAAGTGTGAAGTAAGTTCCGTTTGCATCACCATTCATTTCAATGGTGACAGATCCGTTGACAGAAGGCTGTCAGGCTGGGTTCACACGACCATGTTACGTCTGTAATGTACGGAACGTATTTCAGCCGGAAACCCGGACCGAAGACAGTGCAGGGAGCCGGGCTCCTAGCATCATAGTGATGTACGACGCTAGGAGTCCCTGCCTCGCTGCAGGACAACTGTCCCGTACTGTAATCATGATTACAGTACGGGACAGTAGTTCCACGCAGAGGCAGGGACTCCTAGTGTCGTACATCACTATGATGCTAGGAGCCCGGCTCCCTGCACTGTCTTCGGTCCGGGTCTTCTGGCCGAAATACGTTCCGTACATTATGGACGTAACATGGTTGTGTGAACCCAGCCTCATGCGTGTGAAAACCTCGGCAAAAACAGCCTGAAAAACCGCCTGGAAAACCGCGTCAAAAACCACGTCAAAAACCACGTCAAAAACCACGTCAAAAACCACATCAAACATGAAAACCTCCAGGGTCAGTTTTTACAGGAGGAATTTTCCTCCTGCAAAAAACTCCGTGTGAACAGGGCCTTATAGTGGTTTATTTATTTTTTGATTAACTATAACATAGTTAGGGCTACTACAGATATAGCATGCTCCATGGCAATACTTGCTTTCTTCAATCATTCTATTTTTACCCTTTAGTGACATGTTTGATTAAAGGTAAATGTACCTCAGTAGAAATTCATGCGCACCTGGCAACACCAGTTAAAAAGGTACGCACAAGTATAAAATATTTGGTCCCAACTATTGGGAGAACCTCTGAGTCCATATATTAGCTCAATTTTCCTCCCCTGTTTGGGAAAATTATAACGATCACCATGGGGAAAGAAATACAGAGTAAATTTAAGCTTTCCTTCCAGATATCGAAACTATGGAATAACCCCGGTTTGAGTCAGGGCCATACTAATCAATTGTTCCAGGATCGAAGACAGAAATTCATTAATTATTTACGAGGCCTCTGGCCGGCTGAGGATCAGAGATGGATCTCTTTTCAGGAGATCCAGGATACATTCCAATTACATTTGAGTGGACGCCTACGTTACACACAAATAAAAGCCTTTTGCTTAAAGAGGCTCTGTCGCCAGATTTTGCAACCCCTATCTGCTATTGCAGCAGATAGGCGCTGTAATGTAGATTACAGTAACGTTTTTATTTTTAAAAAACGAGCATTTTTGGCCAAGTTATGACCATTTTTGTATTTATGCAAATGAGGCTTGCAAAAGTACAACTGGGCGTGTTGAAAAGTAAAAGTACAACTGGGCGTGTATTATGTGCGTACATCGGGGCGTTTTTACTTCTTTCACTAGCTGGGCGTTCTGACGAGAAGTATCATCCACTTCTCTTCAGAACGCCCAGCTTCTGGCAGATCACGCTGTGACGTCACTTCCCCAGGTCCTGCATCGTGTCAGACGAGCGAGGACACATCGGCACCAGAGGCTACAGATGATTCTGCAGCAGCATCGGCGTTTGCAGGTAAGTCGATGTAGGTACTTACCTGCAAACGCCGATGCTGCTGCAGAATCAACTGTAGCCTCTGGTGCCGATGTGTCCTCGCTCGTCTGACACGATGCAGGACCTGGGGAAGTGACGTCACAGCGTGATCTGCCAGAAGCTGGGCGTTCTGAAGAGAAGTGGATGATACTTCTCGTCAGAACGCCCAGCTAGTAAAAGAAGTAAAAACGGCCCGATGTACGCACATAATACACGCCCAGTTGTACTTTTACTTTTCAACACGCCTAGTTGTACTTTTGCAAGCCTCATTTGCATAAATACAAAAATGGTCATAACTTGGCCAAAAATGCTCGTTTTTTTAAAAATAAAAACGTTACTGTAATCTACATTGCAGCGCCTATCTGCTGCAATAGCAGATAGGGGTTGCAAAATCTGGTGACAGAGCCTCTTTAAGCCAATTGAGAGACACTTCTTTTGAGATGAGGCCTAACCAATTTGGTCTAGGATCAATTCCTTCCCTCTGTAAACGGATTAAGAACTTAATCTTAGAACCCATCTCACATACAGCTTTTCAGGGTTGGTGTACTATATTGAGCTATGAGGAAGTCTCACAAACATTTTGAAATGGTCTGTAAAGGTCAAAAAGGCTGTAGTTAAAGGACAATGATGGGAATTTCATTTTCGCTTTATACATAGGGCGATATATGGGTTTAATTTCCCTCTCATCCAGGTGCTCCTGAGCGTCTGATTGCACGTTCTAAATTTAATTTGCCAAGAGCACATTTGTTTCATTGTATGTGGTTATGCGATAAGATGAAGACATTTTGTCAGTTTATTATACGCTTTATTTCCGATGTCTTAAATGTATCTTTACCATTAGAATCTCAGACATTATTGTTCTATGCAGCCCTTCTTTAGGCTCCGTATCACTTATGGTTGCGGTTCTTCTTATAGCCAAAAGATAATTAATAGCTCAGGAAAAACGGGAATAAGTGCGGCGCTGCTACTCAATGAAAGTCGGATGATATAAGATGATGAAGTTTATTGAACAATTCAGGCTACGCGTTTCAATGCCGCACCGGCATCTTCCTCAGGCCATGTAAATTACAGTACAGACACCAATATTTTAGCCAATGTGATCAGGGTCAAAGTGCATCAATGACGTAATCACGGGGAGAACTCGGTAGAGGAGTGTCGCACAGCGGCAGACCCCGCCCGTTATCTGCCGCTGTGCGACACTCCTCTGCCTTAATGCAAAGTCTGTAACAGGGGCCTCTGAATGCCTCTGAATGTCATGTTATAATACTGGTATCTTCTCATGTGGTAGAGCAGCCATTGGGCCTTCTCAGGTACCGGTTGGCTGCAACCTCTGCACCCCCTAAAGCCATGCCCCTGCCTGGACCAAAAAACTAGATTGAAGAAAGATTGAACTTGACAAAGTATGATTTCTAATAACCCAAAAGGTAAGCTTTATGTGACATGCAATTTAGGAAATGTGTCTGTAAATAATTTACACTGCTGCAGGAGCAGGCCCACTGAATCTAACAAATTCCAATATTACTGTATTGTGTCACTTCATTTTAATGCAACAGAGAAATTGGTAAATAAACTAGAACATCTTACACATTAATAGCTTCCTTGTCTCTCCTCATTGCAATTTCAACATTCCAACATATGTTGTCAATAAGAGACACATGAGTTATATGTTCTTACAGGCAAACAATAGCCTAAATGATACCAGAGGGGAAAAAAATGACAGAACTTTTGGGAAACCATACTCACCACAACTAAGGTTGCTTTCTGCTTTCCTTGCCCATGATGGGATGTTCCAAAAGTCATTTTCCCAATTTATTATATTTCCCTTTACTTCACAGCTGAGGTTTGCAAGAGCACTTGAATCCATTGCAATGTCCCAGAGACGGAAATTGTAAATATCCCCTTGTAGTGGCTCAGTTCCAGAATTGTAGGCGCCCAGTGTTAAATTCCCATTACCTGGAATGGTAAGGTCTTTTGCGTCTGGACAGGAAACAGCCTGGTAGTTATTTTTTGTGCTCACATATACTTGTTCTGAACGATTATTCCAGATAATACACAGCTGTTGAAAAGAGTCTGTAAAGAATTCTTTACTACCATATGAAAGCAGGGCAGGATCAAGAATGCATGGAACACCCAAGACAGACAACACATGTCCATGAGCATCCTTTCCAAAGCTTAGGAGGTCTGTGCTCGAGCTTTTGTAAGAAAAAACTCTCCAATTCTCTTTGCTGTTGTTGGTTTTGGTAGCCTCAAAGCACACAGTTAGTTGTGAAAGAGGGGGAACAAAAACTTTGGATGATATTGAAACAAGACCTGAACTTTCGTTTTGTGGAATAGTGACTTTTTGGTTTCTTAACGACACTGCCACTGTGAAAGAAGAAAATGGTAATTAATTCCAAAAACATGAAGCGTATTTACATCACATTTATGAATCAGCAAAATAAACTGTTTATGATACTAAACCACAGACATCTAATTTGTTCATCATAAAATAGTCTAACAATTTGAATACTTAGAAGGTAATCTTGACTCCTTAAAGGAATTGCCCCATTAAGACAACCCCAGCTAGTGCTTTTGCCCTCGTATGGAATATGGACGTCAAAGTCGGAGAGGCTTCGTTCTGTTGGAGAGGAGCTACTGCATAGATTGCCATGTAATACCACAATTCTCCTGCAGCGGCCATTTCCGGATATAACAGCTGATAACTTAGTATTTCAGTTCCCAGACCCGTGGCGATCAGCTGGTCCTAACTTACAACCCTTTTAAGGACAAGGCCAATATTTGTCTTAAGAAACACACCATTTTATTATTTTTTCCACTAGAATTATTAATTTGTATATTATTATTTTTTATCACGCATCAATATGAGGCCTTGTTTTTGCAAGTTGTATATTCTATGTACCCTTTAGAGAATGTCGTAACTACCTAGTTTAGCTGTCTTGTGTATTTGTATGGTTTTAAATATGTTTTGTATTAATTGAAAGATAATGATCCTTTTTACGCACAGGTAAAAGTACATGGAAAAATTAAAGTGCATTTATACAAAATTCTTAGGCCTCAGGCACATGACCGTGTTTTTTTGTCTGTGTGCTATCCGTAATTTTGCTGATAGCACACTGACCCATTAATTTATAGGGCCCTATGCACTTGACCGTGATGTACACGGATGCGCGTTGGGCTGCAAAAACTTGCGACATATCATTTTACTCTCCTTATTTGCAGATCATGCGACCTACATAGGGGATTGCGACCAATTGCAGCCTTCCTTTTTTTTTTTTTTTAAGTATCCATGCATACTGATGACACACGGATGCACTATGGAAGGTTTTTTGCATTCAAATGGACCGTAACTGTCCTGTGGTTTTGCGGACACAAAATCACTTTGGTCGAGTGCAAGAGGCCTTAGGCCTCATGCACACTTCTGTCGGCCGTTGTACGGCCGTTAATGACAGTTCCGTCAAACACGGGCCACACATGGATGGCTTCCGTGTGGAGTCCGTTGTTTCACGGACCAAATTCAATGAAAAGGCCGAGACTGTTTCATCAAAAACGGGCAGGAGTAGTACCTGCACTACTTTTGACGGAACGGCCGCATGTTTCCGGTAAAACAAGGGAAGTGTGCATGGCCCCATTGAAATGAATGTGTTACGGTGCTATCAGTTGAAAAAACGGATAGCACTCTGACGAAAAAAACTGAAGTGGGCATGAGGCCTTAGAGATATTTCTTTCAGGTTACACTATTAAATGATATGTTATCATTTTATATTTTTTTTTCACAAAAGTGCATATTTTTTTGCTATTTTTGCCTGATAGCTCCTTCTGCTGAAATGAATGGAAACTGTAAGAATAGGAGCTTGTACTGCTGGCCGTTAGATAACATATGACCTGACATGTAGGTGTTCCTACCTCAGTGCAGTACCTTCTCTTTGTCAAAAAATCTAAGCAGGCACAACCTAATCTAAGTGGATCTGTCATTTAATAATGATATTATAGCAATACTACTTTAAGACCTGGCTAGGGCTCAATCCAAAGTTTGCCACCTTGAATACTTTTTGATGAGTGATCATGGGTGAAGTAAAGTAAAAAGTAAACTCATAAAATGAATACATACAAACTTACCAATATTATATGTTACTGAGAAACCTTTTTTCTGGATGCTAAAGTCACTTACAAAAGTAATTATCATCACATTTCCAGTTGAATTAAAAGAGAGGCCTTTAGCTGTAATTCCGCAAAATTTCGAAACAGTTTCACCATTGTTTATTGAGAGTGAATCATACATGCAGTTCTGAGCTTCTTCAACATCAAAGTCCACAAAAGTAACATGTATAATAAATCCAACTGGCGCACGTATTGTCCATTTGCAATCCTGACTGTTGGGGTACATTTCGGGGTAGCATGGCGAGGTGAAGGATCCAGAGGGAGCAGTTAGAACTAATTTGCAATTGGCACAACATAATACTGTTGGGAAAAAAAAAGATATAAAATATGTTACGTATGTTCGCATGTATGAAACACAGGCATAAATTAAATAAATCAGATATACTCAAAATGGATGTGTTACTTTTATACAACTAAGGCATCATGCACACCCATTCTCTACCTCTGTGTGCTTTGGATTTTATACAGCGGCACTCAGAGATTTTTACTCATTAAGAACACGTTTTCTCTTTATATTCAGCTTATACACCAAGAAAATCTCTTGTCTTATATGCCGGCCCGACATATGTCACTGTATGCCATACAGAAACATACATAATACAAACGCCTCCATGTTAAAAAAATAAAAATAATTTGTGGTGATCTACTAAATAGGAAAGTGCAACAGACTATGCTTTTCTATGCAGTAAAAACAAACAAAAAAAAAGCATACCGATGTGTACCTGCCTGACAGATGCCAAAAGGACACATGGATACATTTAGAATATGTGTCAAAAGTATCTCCTGGAACGGGGTTTAGGGGTCCCATTCTAGAGATAGATCCGGGTCCCACAAGTGGGACCCACATTTATCTGACATTTATGACATATCCTGGGGATATGTCATAAATGTCCCTCGTGGGAAATCCCCTTTAATGGTGCTGACAATCACCAATGGTAGGATGCAGTATCAATGACCCCTACAACAAACAATGCTACTCCCCAGTAGACCATTAGATCTTCTTGGCTATTAATAGTGGTTTATCTGCTAATTTAAGAACAGGTAAAGGCTAATTTGCCTTCACACTATCCTTTATATAGCACCTTGACGTTCACATTGATGCTTTGGAAATGTCTTGTTTTAATCCATTACAAGGGAGTGTATAATAATTTCCTATTCTAATTTGTGTACAATCTATAGACTACATGCGGGATTCTCCATATATATTTATACATTTTTAATATTCTTCATAAGGACAAAGGAAAACCAGATATAAATAACACAATAGTTCACATGCCAAACCCTCATTCGTGCCCCCTTCACAACCTTTTCAGAGTGGTAAGAACCGCATCCTTTTATTTATTTATTTAACCTGGTTTGATGATCTGTTGGTATATGGGAGATTTCTGCCCTTATGATAACATTTCTCAATTTCATAATTTAAATGAAATTAATAAATTTATCTTTCACATGATGAGAGCCCCTTTCCCAGTGCCTACATAAGCATTGTATGTGCCTTTCCACAACAGAAGCTGTAATTAATTCAACAGTTTGGCTTTCAATAAAAATTGTATTTCTAGGTTTATTTGATCCCATGTAGAAAACTGGCATAACCGGTTCGTGAGCAATGTTCACAAAAAAACAGAAGAACAAAAAAAGACAGGTTGACGTTAGCGGAAATCACTAGAAGGCATATTCTTGTTTATAAACTGTCCTAGGTAAGAACTCATGGTATGTCGCACATAGCCAATGGGGCTCAATGGAGAGAAGTCCTGGGGCCTTAAACTAAAAATGTACATACTGTACTAAAACCCATTAGTCTTTCAACCGTTCCTTATTAATATATCAAGTCACAGGAAAAAATTGT
Source organism: Rhinoderma darwinii (assembly GCF_050947455.1). NCBI lineage: Eukaryota > Metazoa > Chordata > Amphibia > Anura > Rhinodermatidae > Rhinoderma > Rhinoderma darwinii. The sequence goes on from NC_134690.1 coordinate 342,723,265, forward strand.
CCATATAGCTAAATGTATTAAAAATAGAAAATATTATATGTGAAGTACAGAATGCCCCTTGGACTAAACTACCCTCAGTCAAGGCTTGTGAGGTCTTTCCGAAAATCCAACGCTGCTTGTACTGTAATAAGGTCTACTAAGCTCAATGGTCATGGTTTTTAATATGAAGGTTTATTTATAATATAATCAAATCTTGCAATGTAAATAAGAAATTATAGAAAGCAGCCATGTTTATCTATTCCTGTACAATTGCTTTAAGTTGTTGAATTGAAAGGGTTTTATAAGCTATAAAAGAAGATAACAAATGTTCTATTATATTTACTTTACAATCCTTCTCTTTTCTTGTTGTCTCTACAGTCCACAGCTGTTTGTTGTTCTGGAAACACCGTCCCTTTAAACAACATGTCACATGACCAAGACAGCCAAGTCACTGTGTGCGAAACTTCACCCAAGCGATAAGCAATTGGCTACCACGGTCAAGTGAAATGTCAACAGCTCTAAAGGGGTATTCCCAGAATTTACATTTCTCACCTAACCACAGGATAGGTTATAACTGTATGATCGTCTGATCACTAGAATGGGGGTCCCAAGCACCCATTCCTCCATACTACACCTCCCATCATGAGGAGGAGCTTGAATGAAGTGGAGGACAAGCATGCGCCCCGCCGCTCCATTCAATGTCTATGGGACTGACACAAACAGCAGTAGTAGACTGACTCCATGAGTCCCATAGATTTTGAATGGAACGGCACTGCGCATGCTTATCTCCATTCCAAGTTCTCCTTACTGTGGTCGTGCAGTAAGGGGAAACGGGGGGCTCGGGACCCCCGTTATAGTAATCAGTGGGGTCTCAGTGATCAGATGCTTATTACCTATCGACAGGTGACAAATGTGAATTCTAGAAATACCCATTAAACAGCAATAATATTTTACCAAATTCATGACCAGGGTATTTCCCCATAATAGAGTCAAAATAAAAAAATTTAAAGAAGTTTTTCCATAACATACAACCATTATCAAATTTGCTATGTGTTCTCAAACTAGTAGTTTATTATGGGGTAATAGAAATGCAATAGTTATGCTGTAATACATATCAAGTGCTGGATACACCTTTCATTGTTCACTCCTATTGCGCTGTAATACAATGTCTGTCAAGATATTAAAAGCTCTGTACTAACTAACAGCAGTCATATTGCATTTACACAGAATGTTCTGATTATGTGACAACACACGATTCCCTTCCAAACAGGATCAAAAGTGCTCACAAACATAACAGCATGTTCATATGGTTCATGAAAAAAAAAAAAACACATTAAAACAATGTTAGCCAGCAGTAGAGGAAAAATGAAAAAAAAAAAAAAAAAGTACTTTGTGCGACTTGGCATTATTTTGTCTGAAATTAAATTACATTAATAATTATAGAATCTGAAAGTTCTGAAAATCTCTGCCATGGAAATAAATAAATCTGGGCCACAGCTGGGAAAACTGGTTTTAGTAAAATTCTAACAGACGTCTTCAGGGTATATTTTATTGGATAAACAATAAACAGTATTTTCCTCTGGTATGTGTAACATTGATCAAATATATGATCGGTAATGACATTTTGACACATTGTTGTTGACATGAATGGATCTTTTCTTAAAAAGTTAGGTAATAAAGTAGGTTGGTGGTCCAAGGACAGCAATGTGATCTTTTTTCATGAGTCTATGAAACATCAGAAGATCATTTTTTAAGAAAGCTTTAATGTGTGCCTCCAGTCTATCAGAACTTGCAGAAGTATCTAGACAATAACAAAGTTGATCATTATTCAAAGCTACTCAGATTATTTCTTTAAAATGTGCTGTTTTCTATGGGGTTATATTCTTTGTGGATCTAAGAACACGCTCAAGATTCCAGGGTTAGGGGCTTGTCCGTGAAATTCATACAAATTGTACAGTTTACAAGACCATTGTTGGTTGGCCCACCTAATATTGCTCACATCTAAGTTTCGACTTTTAATGTAATCGATATTAGGTGGATCCTGTGTATCAGAGCCACACCAGACCCACTCTCAGCCAAGCCGTCAGTTCAACTAAACTGATGGATTTGGCTGAGAGAAAACGATACACCTTCTATGTATACCGAATAGAAAAAAGGTATGTCGTAAAAAGTACAAAAAAATAATAATATAAGTGAATTTAAAAGTTGCTTAAAAACTCATAAGACATTTATTTAAAGAAATAAAAAATCTTGCTTCCAAAGGTGTTTATGGCTTTTAAGGCCAGGATGACACACGCAGTTTTTAAATTTATGTTTTTTTGCCGTCTCCCATTGATTTCAAAGGGGATTTTGAGGTGAGAAATGCCCAAGAAAGGTCATGTTGTTTTTTTTTTTACCGTGAGCGGACAAAAAACGCTCAGACTCCCATTGAAATGGAAGGGGATTTGGGGAGTTCAGTATCAAAATCTGCACCATAAAACTCTGTGTGAACAGGACATAAGGCTCTTAAAAAGATGTAAGGCCCTGGCAAACCTCAGAATACACAGAAACTTTGCAACAATGTGTCAGTAATACTCTGTCTGTATTGAAACATGTTTTCTGCCTAGAAAATTGCAGAATTTTACATGATACCATTAAACTACAGGCTCATCGGTGACTTTTGCTTGATATTCATGGTCAAATTGTGGCTTTACTAAAAGTCATATGTGACCTCAACGTTTTCCTAAGACCAAAAAGTAGTGTGACAATCACAAAAATTCTTACATGGTGGCAATTTTTGCAGTCACCGCTAGTCATCTGCAACTTTTTCCTTCAATGGGAAACATTGGAGGTGCAAAAAAGTCACAGTAATGCCCTGTTTTTACCAAAACTTGTAGCCATACAAAAGTTGCTGTGGTGCCCTAGTCTTATATCGATAAAAACTAGAAAAAGCCTTTAAGTTATTTGTCAAACCAATGGGCTGGCCTAAACGCAAGACTGAAAACAAAGAGAATCAAAGAGAATCATCAGGAAAATAACCAGTGTGGTGTTTGCATTCTGAAAATTAGTAGACATTGGAACATCATCAACTACAAGTTATTTGAACTATTAGGGTCTGTTCACAACTGCTTCAGTGTTTCTGTCATTCTGCTTCATCAGAGGAGCAGAACAACGAAAATACCGGAAGCGCCAGTTCCGTTGCATGACGGACACCATCAGCGCCCGACGCAATCCATTGGCTTGAATGGGTTCTGTCGAGTTTCTCTCATGGTGTCCATGGTTTTATCTGAAACAATAGCGCAGCATGCCCACACATCCCCCTACCACCTTTGAATTTTGTATCATTGTCTGGTATGAACTTTACATGAGATAAGGGTTACATGTTTTCTATTTTGTCCAATAGTTCAGAAATTTCGCTAAAACGCCACTAAATGACTAAAATCAGGAATCTTACAAGTCCAGAAGCAGAGGACTCGGATTTCTAAAGCGATTACTAAAAAGGGAACTTCTTTTCTCAACCTTACCGCTTACATTTTCTATACTTTTCTATAACTGACCGATAGTACAAAACATTTGGTACCTATCAAATATGGATCACAGGAATTTTACTATCATAAAAAAATAAAACGAGGGCCTTATGGTTAATGCTGCAAGAATTTTTTCTGAAAATGACTGAAAGTTAGCTATTTGTATACAATAATTTTCTATATAGTGTGATGTTAAGTATGGCTTCACCTAATACATTTGTGTTTTTGAGTTACTTTTAATATGTCATAGAGCACAATATGAATCAACACATGGAGATAGAGTTACACTAAAGCAAATATTTTTTCTGGCACAACAACAGTGTCTTCTGTCTACTGTGAACATGCAGTACTTTAGTTAGAGAGGAATACAATATAATAAGTAAGTAAAACATAGCCAGTAGAACTGACAGGGACATACTGAGCTGTATCCATATGTTTCCAAAAAGTTACTTTGTAATATCAGTTATTACATTAGGGTAAGTGAGGGCTCGCCATGTACCCAAAAATACTGATCAATATGCATTAGGAATCCTGTCTGCTTTTCCACAGAATACAGGCTGCTGTCTTAGGCCCCATTCAAATGTTCCATGCACGTGTTATATTTCCTACAGCACTTTAGTACGTCTCCATATGCCACTATATGTGCCTTGGTGAGAGGCCCCTTATTCTCCTGTAGAAATATGACAATATGTTTTCTCACATATTCTCACATTTGCCTCTGTATAGAATTGATAGTATGGCTGTGGGAATCATATTAGGGATCCATATGTATGAGATGATTCTGATACTTACCCAAGAGATATGGTTCAGCGTGTAAATATTAAACTGCAAGTAATTTACAATGTTATTTCATTAGGAATTTATGTGCCTCTTGTTCCTCAGTGAGCTGACTGGATTAATATTGTGAGTAATTTTCAAGCCCTAAGGCTATGTGCACACACACTAATTACGTCCGTAATTGACGGACGTATTTCGGCCGCAAGTACCGGACCGAACACAGTGCAGGGAGCCGGGCTCCTAGCATCATAGTTATGTACGATGCTAGGAGTCCCTGCCTCGCTGCAGGACAACTGTCCCGTACTGTAATCATGTTTTCAGTACGGGACAGTAGTTCCACGGAGAGGCGGGGACTCCTAGCATCGTACATAAGTATGATGCTAGGAGCCCGGCTCCCTGCAGTGTGTTCGGTCCGGTACTTGCGGCCGAAATACGTCCGTTAATTACGGACGTAATTAGTGTGTGTGCACATACCCTAAAAAAGCACTTATACCATAGCTGAGAATTTATATCACACTCATCTGTGAAGGAAGTATGTTAGCGACCTTCATATATAACGCCTGAACTAGTATGAGAAACATTATTCTTTGCTTTCCTTATCCAACCGAGTAATCCTGTAAAAAAATAGCCGCCAGCAATGTCATGCAAAAATTTAATTTCATTCTGGTTGAAAACAAGGTACTAAAAAGTTAAAACAATATTACCCTGAGGGTGAACGTGTTGGCACCATTTATCTCTTGCAGTAATGTCTCAATTAAAAATGTTAGGCTAGATTCACACATGCCGTTTTAGTGCAGTTTTTGGTGCATTATTTAGCAGGTTTTTTTTACTCAAAGCAAGAAACTCCTGGATTTGGTGTAAAAAAACTGTATAAAAATGTTATTAAAACAGCATGTGTAAATCAACCCTTAAATGCTATGTACACCTTTGAAAACTTTTTTTTTTTTTAACTAAAACAATGTATTATAGTGTTTAATGCAACTTCGCGATTGTTTTTTATAAAAAAAATGTTTTACTTTTTGAGATACAGCTTCTATGTATCCTGGATACATAGAAGCTGTATCTTGCGCTAAAACCCGAATCCATCAGGCCAGTGGGACTGAGAGCAGGTCCTGCATGTTTCTGTCACACAGGATCCACCTGTTATTGAACACATCTTAATAACTTAGATGTGATTGATAACAGCTGGATCCTGCCTGTCTCTGACAACCGCTCTCACCGAAGCTGTCAGGCCCGCTGACCTGACAGATTCGGGTTTCTGTGCAAGATACAGCTTCTATGTATCCAGGATACATATACGCTGTATCAGAAAAAGTAAAAATAGTTTTTAATAAAAAACAATTCCAGTTGCATTAAACACTATAATACATTATTTTAGTAAAAAAAAAAAAAGGCTTTAAAGATGTACATAGCCTTTAAAGTACTGATGTGACTTAAGAGATATACAGTACAGTATGTGCTGGTTACTAGTATCAGAATGTCAGCTCCCTAACATGATACCAAACCTTCCAGCCATCCTGGATTCAGCGGGACAGTCCCGGATTCCAGGCGCTGTCCCGGGCGGCCAGGGGTACGTCACGCTGTCAACTGTATCTGAGTTCTCTGGTTGCATATACAGTTGAACCCATTTCTGAAGCAGGGGACCATCAGCTCCCTGCTTCAGAATTAATTCAGAACGGAGGAGCAGAGGGAACTCCTCCGCTCGCAGAGGTCTCCCCCGGCACATCGCTACTTTAAGCGCTGTGCTCGGGGAAGCCCTTGACGTTACTGTCCATATATGGACAGTGATGTCAGTGGCTACTCCTTAAGCGGAATCCCCATTGCCAATGATCTGGGGATTCCGCTCCTAGAGGATATATATGTGGATATATATCGACAGTAACCTCAAGGTCTTCCGCGAGCACAGCGCTTAAAGCAGTACTGTGACCTGGGAGACCTCAGCGGGCAGAGGTGCTCCCTCTGCTCCTCCACTCTGAACTAACTCTGAAGCAGGGAGCTGACGGTTCCTTGCTTCAGAATTAGTGGCTACTCCTTGGGCGGAACCCCTGTTGCCGATGATCTGGCCAGGGATTCCGCTCCTAGAGGAAACCCCTGAGGTCACTGTCCATATATGGACATTGACGTCAGGGGCTCCTCCTGGGGTGGAAAAGTCGGCAATGAGGATTCCGCTCAAGGAGTAGCCACTGACGAAATGCTTAAAGTAGCACTGTGCCCGGGGAGTCCTCGACGAGCAGAGGAGCTCCCTCTGCTCCTCCGCTCTGAACTAATTCTGAAGCAGGAAGCCGATGGTTATTGGCTACTCCTTAAGCGGAATCCCCGTTGCCAATGATCTGGCTGGGTATTCCACTTCCAGAAGAAACCCCTGAGGTCACTGTCCACATATGGAGATTGACGTCAGGGGCTCAACCTGGAGCGGAATCCCCGGCCAGAGTCGGCAACGGGGATTCCGCTCAAGGAGTAGCCACTGACGTCACTGTCCATATTTTGACAGTGACATCAGGGCTTACCTCTAGGAGCAGAATCCCCGGCCTATGCTCTGGCTGGGGATTCCGCTCCTGGTGGGAGTCCCAATGGCGCTATCTACAGGGGGGTGGTGCTATCTTCAAGGGGGAGTGGCACTATCTACATGGACACTGTGGCACTATATAGGGGCACTACCTACAGTGGACATTGTGGCCCTAAGTACATTTGCACTATCTACATGGGCACTGTGTCCCTATCTACAAGGGCACTGGCACTAGGGGCAGCTAAGGTGGCATTATGCTGTATGGGGGAATTTGTTTGGGCATTATACTGAATAGGGGCATCTGTATGGGCATTATACTGCATGGGAGCATCTGTGTTGACTTTATACTGTATGGGTGCATCTATGGGGCAGGATACTATATGGTGGCAGCTATGGGGGCATTATACTGTATGTTGGCAGCTAGAGGGCATTATACTGTGTGGGGGCAGCTATTTGTTATTATACTGTGTGGGAGGCACTATGCAATTATCATACTGTGTGGGCTGAACTGGGTATGTATGGGTTGGGGATTGGGTTGGATTAGAGGCATCTGTATGGGCATTATACTGCATGGGAGCATCTGTGTTGACTTTATACTGTATGGGTGCATCTATGGGGCAGGATACTATATGGTGGCAGCTATGGGGGCATTATACTGTATGTTGGCAGCTAGAGGGCATTATACTGTGTGGGGGCAGCTATTTGTTATTATACTGTGTGGGAGGCACTATGCAATTATCATACTGTGTGGGCTGAACTGGGTATGTATGGGTTGGGGATTGGGTTGGATTAGAGGCGTGGCTTATAAGAAAAAAATTGCTACAACGCACTGAGCGCACCGCATCGGTTGTCCCTCTTTCTGATACTTGAAAGTTAGTAGGTATGTAATACAATAAGGGATATTTATCAAAAGAAAAGTTGAGTCATTGACTATAGCAATCAATAGGGTTGTCTTGGGAAGATGACAGCTGTACTCCTGAGGCCAAAATAACACACAAAGTTTTAATGCAGTTTTTGGTGCAGTTTTTAGCTAAAGAATTTTTTAAACCAATCACAGAAATGGACACAAAAGAAAGGAGATGCATCAGTCTATTCCTTATGCCTTTCCTACCTTTTGGATCCACTTCTGCCTTTGGCTAAAAAAAACTGAGCCAAAAACTGCATCAAAACTCTGTGTGTGATCCTGGCCTTATGGTTAATATGGGCATACACTCCATTTTTCTCTTGAACTGGTTTTAACTCCCGTTCACATTATTTATCTTAAAGACTATGTACACTTTTTATCAAAGGTTCATGAATTTAGATGTAATCGTTATTAGTTGGATCCTGCGTGTGACTAGCTTTCACAGGAGCTGACCCAAAGAAATTGGCTTTGACAGCAGGATGCTACAATATATACAAGAGACCTAGCTGCTGTATCTTTAAAGATTTTTTTTTTTTAAAACATTTTATTCAATTAAAAAGGTGTACGTAGCCTTTACAGTATATCCCAATGTTTGCTCAAATTTAGCTGTACAGTGTCACATTACCAACATAATATAAGTAACAGTGATTTTATTCAAAGTTTTGTTCTAAGATGATCTGTTTTACTTCCCTAATTTGGTTCTACTTTCTGTTAATATCAAAATAATTGAAAAACCATTAGGTTCAAAAATTTTGTTTTAATCAGTGTCATGTTTTATGTCAATGAAGGTCATGTATGGAAAAGAAGTGACAGCGGCACAGGAGGTTTGCTCGCCAGACCACTAGGTTACAGCAATATTACAGCTAGCCAATGAGCTAGTGACATTTAGTGACATTTATTCCCATCTTAGACATTTATGGCATATTCACCGGAAATGCTATAAATGTCTAAAATGTAAATACATCTTTTACACAGTTTCCCGATTTCTTTTTGTTCCTGGGATAAATGATCAAAATCAGGGCAAACGAGCGTGCATATCAACGCTCGTTCCCGATAATTGCCCTGTGTAATCAGGGCAACCTGTGTAATCAGGGCAAAGATCAGCTTATAAATGAGCAAACTCTTGGCTGTTCTGATCTTTTATGCAGCACTAAAAATCATCGATGACGACAGCACTGCCAACATGATGAAAATGTATGGAGACGAGTGATCGGAGTAACGAGCGCTCTCCCCTATACGTAAGCAATCATTGCTCTGTGAATGGAGCAAACGAACGCCGATCAAAGAGCTGTCTCATTGATCGGCGATTTTTTACACGGCCCACATCGGCTGTGCCTACCTATGTATTCACTCATATTAAATCCACTTGAAGGGTAAGCCCCCATGGATCAACATTGACATGGCCGCAATGTGGCCCAAAACTTTGCTGCCACCCTGTTTGGCATGTTGTCAATCAGCTTGTTAATGACCACACATTATTGCGAGTAAAATGGCTGTTTACCTGCAAAAGTAAAAAGACGTGCTATTTGAAAACTGTGCCGACACCCTCTTCTCCTTTGGGCCGGATTTAGTATGAGTAAATACACATGTAGGCAACACAGGTTTCTTGCTTAGTCTAAGCAATAACGTGAGGCTTCAAATAGGAGCATGCTTGTCAGCTTTTACAATGCAATAATATGACCATTTTGTTGCACGCCAGCCAGCAAATAAATAAATTACATCATATGTAAATGATAGGTTTTAACAGATGACAGATGGTGGAAAGCCAATAAATGTTGCAATTCCATTTAAAAAAACAAAACCTGTAATTTCATTGGTTCATGGAAAGCATAAAAACTATTTATTCAAATGAAAGTCATTTACTGCATGACAAGTTTTGTCACATCCATTGCAAGTCATAAAGATAATAAAAAGCCATGAGCTGATTTTTCGGACGTGATCAAGAAATGTAGTTTTTCTAGAAAAGCAACATACTGTCTATAGAGGGATTAGTCAATAAAAACTGTGAATGGCATGTTATATCTCCTACTTGTGGTCAATTCAAGTCCTACTTGCCTATTTACCTCTAGTTTTCTGGACTAATATACACTGTACTGAAAAATAGAATAAAAGTTACTTTCGAGAAGGTCTGTGGGAGGCAATGATATTATATGAGTAAACACAGTGTGAGCACAGGGAACAATGAAATGTGAAATATAACAATAGGGTTTACAGGGTTCAATACTGTATAGCAACAAAATAAAATACAATGTAGACAAAAATTATGCAAATGCAAGGAAATAAACAAAGCCCCCTACATGCGTGGTCCCCGGGTCTGTAGGACATACGTGGTTGGGAGTTTTATTTATGTGACTAGCAATAAAAATAAATATTCCTGTTACACATTATTTCTCTTGTTTAGATCTATATATTGAAATTAAAATTAAACATATGACACATTCCCTTTAACTCAGCCGTAGGTTGGTGAAATGTAGAGAACTCGGAGGAATGCTGAAATTGGAGGCACTTCCTGATTTGTAAGAATCTTTGCAGTTTTGACATTGGTTGTTCTGCTATAGCCAAAGACAAAGTTCTTGTTTACTGACATATATAATCTGACAAAACAGTACAGGCTGGTTTGTAAAAAATTTACATCTTTTGAAATGTCATCACAATTGTTATTTTGAATTATGTTTTTCTTTGTTTATACAAAGCTGAAAAAAAAATATCTACCCAAACGGTTTAATTTAGGACACGAACCGGAAACAATAATTACATAACAAAATTCATCAAAATAACATCAATCGTCTTTGCTAGATATTTTGTTTAATGGTCAGGGTTGGAATAGGTAAAGGGATGGCCGTTTTCAATGTCTATAGGGGTTGCCACTCTATACCCAACATAGTAGCGAAAGTTCTACGTAAGTGTTTTCCTTTAGGGGTTGACACTTTGCATACCCTACATTGTATTCAGTGTGGGAAGCTGAGCAGTTTTTTTTTACTATGACATGAGCCTCCCACAGCATTTGTCTCCTCCAGTTCCAGGACACAGAGAAATGTTCTACTTGAAAACAAACAATACTGCTTTATGTATGGTGCACAAATTCACTAAAGTGCCCTACATGGTCAATTTCGGTGCCTATAAGATTTGTTACTCCCCAACATGAAAATGAATGAGGAAAACTGGGCATCTAGCCAAGGAGGATTCCTATCTTGGCTAGGAGTTTTTTGTATTTAGGTGCCTTGCTGGATTGACTCGGATCAGGACTGTAATAGATTGTCCCTATTTAAACCTCTATATTTACATATGCTAGGCAGTTTACATTGAATTTCTTTAATCCAGCCCATTTCTGGAATTTGTTTATATCTATTATTACTTTTCTTATTTGCTCCTGGAATTAGTCATCTTCAACATATTACCAAAATTCTAGATTAGCTCTTATGCTCTACATTGTAGAATCAGTTAATACCAAGCTTTAAAAGATAAAAAGTTCTACGCATTGTATGAAGGACACTTTATCCGTATGTTGAAATGAAAAGCAAAAATAAACTTGACATTCTTCTCACAAATTTTATTATAATGCTTTTGCTAGTGATACAACCTGTTTGTCAACTATTACATAACGCATAATTATCCTGTCCTGGTATGTGGAATTCAGCTAATACATTAAAACTGACTTCGGTGACTGAAGGGATCAAAAGAGATTATTGATATTTATAATAATAAAATTGTCCAAATATTAAATATTTTAAACTGGGCTGTCTTTAGCTGAACTTAAAGTTGGTGCTCAATTCGAAGTAAATAGATTCTTCATTTTCTAAGAATCGTCAGATGTGATATTCTAAATGGACAAAGCTGTCAGACTGTAAAAACTATTAACAAATAATAACTTTTTGGGTTTTGATATTAAAAACTAATTTGGTTGCAAATATTTTTATTATATTTTTTATTATATTTTTATTATACAATATAGAATACCATTACCCAGAGAATATCTGTATAGGCACTGAAACTTCAAACGTGGCTACATTAAACTTTGACTTATATGATCATCAATTAGGTCTTCTACATGAAGGCACCCAAAGTTAGAAAACAGGCATTCCTAAACAGTATAGAACTACATCCATGACAGAAGAACAATGGTTGCCAAATCAAATTTTATTTTAGTGCTGTTCCCATTACATCGTCAACATTAGATAATTACATATGCCATCAGCTTCTAGGAGAAAATAGCAAGATACTGAATAGATCTATTGTATCTTTTTGCAAATTAATCAAGTGGTCATACTTTCTGAACATAGGGAACAAAGAAAACCCTATTGAAAAGCCTGTTGAATAATTTGCCCACACTGAACAGTCATTCTTTGAGCTCTCATCATTTCTTTTCTACTTGGAGTCACAGATCTGGCTGACCAAGTAAGAAATATGAAGATGTCATCATAGTATTAGTACAAGTTTTCTACAGTTTTGCTGTAAAGGCAGTTTCACAATGTGATTTTTTTTAAATTAAATTTTGAGAAGTCAACATGTGTGCCTTCAGCGATTATTAAAAGCCAACACATTAGAAAATTGTAACTCAAGATATCCAAGAAAGAAAAGAACCTTAGTGGAAGGTAAAATAGCGATTCAATTGAAATATAATAAAAAAAAATAGTGACTTCTTAGTAGTAGTAATACTCCATAAAGTTTGTTTTTCACTGGTGACTAGGTGAACTCAATAAGTTATTTCTTAACATCTAATGAAGTTCTAGCATAAAATTTGGAAATTTCCCGATTATTCTGAAACTCAAATCATAAAAAACAGAAAATATTACTAAATGATTTATTTTTTCAGCCTTGTGAAGAAAAGTTTTTGTGTATATATTGTTATTCTTAGTAACAATTTGCAAATCGAATGGAAACTATGCATTAAAAACTTAAAATGGCAAAACCTGACAATCATGGATATAGAGTATAAAAAACATAGGAACTATTACCAAATTCATAATAATTAAGGCATAGTGGTTATTTGCAGCTTTTTTTTTTTTCTTTTATACTTGGCAGTCAAGTTTATCACAGTGGTGCATGCTGTATGATAAATTTGGCGCATGTTGCTAGACATGCTAGGCACTTTCCTCTCCCTTATACCACCTCTTGGTTGGCTTAGTCTATGTCTGACGCACATTTAAACCACAGCCCTTCTAACAAATACGCTCCCCCTTTTCTAGACAACTTGAAAGGTTCTTTTAGCCACATTTGCTTCGTAAATAAGTCTAAAACTTGTGCAATATTATGCACCAGAAATGTGCATTTTACGACATATTCTAGACGTAAACACATTAGTAAATCTGCTCCAATGTCTTTGGTTTTACTATACATATGAATTGACTAATACCATTATTTCAACTGGAAATGTATACTCTAGCAGAAATTTGGATCACTGTACATCTTTTACAGAAGCTTACACTTGATAATTTGGAATAAAGATCACAAAGAAAATACTCCCACAGCCAAGTCGGGGTCCTTTCTCTACCTCCTAATTATTTGGTCGACTGCCAGTAAAAATGGTTATGGAAACAAACACAACAACTGTATAAACCTTTGCTGACCCATTCAACAACTTACTTAGTACAATGTGCACTGCCAGGAGATAAACTTATGGATTTCCGCATAGCAAAAGGGCAAGGTGAAAATCCTGTGTTCCACCCAATTTGACTAGAAATTATTTTTATTGGCATTTGTGGGTTAAGTTAAAAATCTGAAAAGAAAAAAACCATGATAAAATGTTTCTTAGTTCATGTTTGTATGCAGGTTCTGTCTTGTTGCGATAAAGCTAGACATTTCAAAGAAGACATGGTAATGATTTGTTCCCAGGCACATACAAGTTTGAGAAATTAAAGGGGTTTTCCCATCAGGGCCATTTATGACATATCCACAGGATATCTTCAGAAAAAGCGTGGTGAACAGCAGCACACGTCTCCCAAGTTTCAATCAATATGTTCTTTTATTGGTCAAACATCCAGTAAATAAATGGCAACGTTTCGACCCGTGACAAGTGGAGGGTCTTTCTCAGTAATTCCCATAGTAGTGAATGGCAGTTACTGAAGCAGCGCAGCATACAATTATAACACTCTAAATCACCTTTCATTGTCAGTCTTTATGACTGAATTGTTATAATATTTTTTTGATCTCTATAACCACCACAAATTACAAGAATAAAGTTACCACTGTCACCATGAGACCTTTCTTTCACAGATCACTACAAAATGATCTCTAAAATAACACTTTGTCAACGAAATATGTACAGTGAAAAAAAAAGTGAACTTCTAGCTATAGCAGGAGACTTCAGATTGATTTGTATATCCTACATACACTTCTCAACATTGAAATTGTAACACCAAGAAGGGCAAGCCATAAGGTTATGCAAATCGAGGAAGTAGCAGGTGTCGCTTAGATCTGCAAATTATCACATTTTCAAGCACCGAGCTCCAATCTGTGGCATGTGAGAGGGGCATAAAAGCCAGATTAAAAGCAACGTTTTTTAGCCACATGGTGAGAAGTTTAATAGGGGGTATTAGGAAAGGCAAACCAAGGCTGGGGGGCTCTTTTTAGAAAATGTTTTTTTCCTGGACAACCCCTTTAATGATTTGCGTGCCCAAGTGCATTCAGCATTGCATAAAATTCTTTCCTAATACCATTAACCCCTTAATGACCGGGCATGTTTGTACCTTAATGACCAAGCCAGATTTGTCAAATCTGGTATGTCTGACTTTATCAGAGAATAACTCTGTGAAAGTTTTGAATATCCAAGTAATTCTGACATAGTTTTTTCGTCACATGTTGTACTTTATTTTAGTGGTAAAAGTAGACTGATACGATTTGCGGAAATTAATTAAAAAATAGAAAAATGGAAGAAATTTTGTAAAAATTACCATTTTCCCCTATTTTTAACTGCAATATGTCACATATGTACATACATACTGTACAATTTTTTTAATTAAATATATATTTCTATCTCTTTACTCTATTTTGGCAGCACTTTTGAAAAAATAAAATACATTTTCAGCAATTTAGAGGACTTACAAATTGAATAATAATTTTATAAATTTTGAAGTACATTTTGTTTTCCTGCACCAAACCAGGTTTTCAGAGGCTCATAGGTCTCAGAGTGATGGAGACCCCCACAAATGACCCCATTTAGAAAACTAGACCCCTTAAGGTATTTACCTAAGGGTATAGTAAGTATTTTGACCCCACAGTTTTTTGCTAAATTTAATACATAGCAGGTGAAAAAAAAAATAATTTCACTTTTTTTCATAAAAGTATCAGTTTGAAGACCAATTTCTTTGTAAAGCGACCATGAGAATGAAGAAACACACCACAAAATCTATCACCCTGTTTCTCCTGTTTTCAAAAATACCAACATTGTGGCCCTAATGCGCTGCCTGGACACACGGCAGGACCCAAAAGGAAGGGAACACCCGGAGGCTTTCAGGACTCATATTTTGCTTGAAAATGTTTTAGGCCCCACTGTACATTTGGAGAAGCTTTGAGCTGCCAGAACGATAGAAACTCCCCATAAACGACCCCATTTAGAAAACTAGACCCCTTAAGGTATTTATCTAGGGGTATAGTTAGCATTATTATTTACAAGGAATAACGAAGAAAATGCACCCCAACATTTGTAAAGCAATGTCTCCCGATTACGACAATACCCCATATGTGGTAATAAACTGCTGTTTGGACACACAGCGGGGCTCAGAAGGGAAGGAGCACCATTTGGATTTATGATTTTGCTGGAATGGTTTTCGGTGCAATGTCGCATTTGCAATGCACTGGAGGGACCAAAACAGTGGAAACCCACCAAAAGTGACCCCATTTTGGAAAAACCTTCAAGGAATTTTTCTAGGGGTATAGTGAGCATTTACACCCCACGGGTCTTTTGCAGAGTTTACTGGAATTAGGGCGCGAAAATTAATATCAACATTTTTTTCCACTAAAATGTTGCATTTTCTCATTTTCACAAGGGATAAAGGAGGAAAAAAACAACCATTTTTTATAAAGTAATTTCTCCCGAGTACAGAAATACCCCACATGTGGTCAAAAGTTTTTTCATTAGAAATGAATTAACCCTTTCAGGACTGATCCATTTTTTGCCTTCTTATTTTAGATTTTCACTCCCCGCTTTCCAAGAGCCATAACTTCTTTATTTTTCCATCAATAGAGTGGTGTGGGGCTTATTTGTTGCGGGACAATCTGTTGTTTTGATTGGTACCATTTTGGGGTACATGCGATTTTTTTTTGATCACTTTTTATTCAATTTTTTTGCAATCCTGAGCAAAAAACAGGAATTCTGACACCGTTTTTTTAGGTTTTCTTTTTGCGGCGCTCACCGTACGCTATAGGTGACATTTTTACTTTATTCTGCGGGTTGGTACGGTTACGGCGATACCATATGTATATAGGTTTGGTCCTTTTTTTTAGCGTTTGCACAATAAAATGACTTATTTATAAAAAAAAAAAATTCTGTGTCGCCATATTCTGAGAGCTGTAATTTTTTAGTCAAAAAAGCTGTGTAAGGGCTTGTTTTTTGCGGGACGGATAGAAGTTTTTATTGGTACTATTTTCGGGTACATGCGACTTTTTGATCACTTTTTATTCTTTATTTAGGGAGCGGTGGTGGCCAAAAAAATTGCGATTCTGTCGTAGTTTTTTATTGATTTTTTTTGGGGTGTTCATCGTGCGGGAAAAATAACATTATAGTTTTATAGTTGGGTTCGTTACGAACGCGGTGATACCAAATGTGTACTTTTTTAACGTGTTCATTTTTTTTCTATAATAAGTCTTATTATAGGAAAAAAAGCATTTAGTGTTTATAGAACTTATAACTTTTATTTTTACACTTTTTTTAAAACATTTTTATTACTTTTTTTTACCTTTTTAACTTGTCCCACTAGGGGACACTTAGTCTTGCAGCTTTGATCGCTGCTAGAGTACATTACACTACACACGTAGTGTAATGTACTCCAACTGTCATTGTGACGTGACTGTCACACTGACAGGAAGCAGAGGAGGAACGGCCGGAGGCTGTTCCTCCGAGGCTTCCGTACATGGCAACCCGGAGGTCATTATCTGACCTCCGATTGCCGTGACAAGCATCGGTAGCCCCCACGATCACTTCGTGGGGGCTGCTGATGTGCTTCAAACCACTTAAATGCGGCGACGGCAATCCGTCGCCGCACTTAAGGGGTTAACTGCTGAAAGCAGCGGCGATGGTCCGCTGTCCGGCGAGACTGATGTCTCAGCTGTCGGGGACAACTGTCAGCGCGGGTCTGTCACTCTGTGTTTACACAGAGTGACAGTTTGAAATGCGGACGAAAATGAACGTCATGGTGCGGGAACTAGCAGCCGACCATGACGTTCATTTTCGTCCTTGGTCGTTAAGGGGTTAATAACCTCATTAATAGCATGGCAAGGCTTGTGAGTGCGTGTATTTCTGCGTGTTGCGCTCAATCTCGATTCTGAATAAATCAAGATGTTTGGAATATTTTGTTTCCACTTTTAATCATTTTCATATCATTAACATGTCTATCGATCCTGTGATTTCCACAATTCCAAAACTTTTCCTTCTTGGTATTGCAATTTCAATGTTGAGGAGTGTATTATGATATAATGATAAGAGGGTTATTATTTCAGCATTACTGGTTAAATTTATAGCATTTGAGGAACTCATGAAATAGACGTTGGTTTACATTTTTACCGTTGTACCTCTTTAGTAACAAAACTTTACTTTTCTTTTAACGCAATCATAAATCTTAAAGGAATAGTGTCGCCCCAAAAAAATTTTTTATATCAGTTTGATGTTAGTGTTTTATAAAAAAACTTTTGTATTTATTTGTGTGTTTGTGTATTACTTTTTTTAATTTTTTTACTTTTTCTTCCCTATGGGGGCTGCCATTTTTTTTTTCCATTTCTGTATGTGTCGATTAACGACACATACAGACATGGAATACGGCAGCTACAGTCCCATAGTGAATGCGAACGGGGCCCGTTCCATCCACTATGGTGTACGCCGTCTGTGTGGGAACGGCACATGCGCCGCTCCCACACAGTCCAAGTTGAACTGAGCGCCGTCTGGCGGCATTTTCCTGTAGACCGGAAGTCGCGGCCAGACAGTAAGATGACTACTTCCGGTCGCGGCTTCCGGACTTCTGCACTTGGAGCAGCGGCAGCAGACGGAGCGGACGGACCGGAGGGAGCGGCGGCGGCAGGAGCAGGTAAGTGATTTCTATGTATGTTCGTGTTTCAGTGTGTGTTTACTACTGTATGTAAACCTTCTACACTGTGTGTTAGCTCAAAAAATGGCGACACACAGTGTAGGAGGTTTGACCGTTCAATCCCCTCATTTCTCCCGGCACTAGCCAGGATAAAGGAGGGGGGGATTCTGAGAGCTCACTAGAGCGAGGGATTTTTTTCCAATTTTGCAGCATAAAGCAATGTGGTTGCTTTACCACATGCAATGCTGCAATTTTGGGAATTGCTCCATCTAGTGACCAGTGCTGGGAAATATTATAAATTAGAATCTAATTTATAATATTTCCTGACTCGTGAAAAAAATGAAAAAAATTAGAACAATGTTTAATCACCTACACACTAATTGTTTAACTAAAAAAAAAAATACATTTTTTGCTAGCAACACATTCCCTTTAAATAAATGAGGAACCATTTGCATATCTGCTGCAAATCCCCCTGCAAGCTCCAAAAATAAAACCCTTGTCTTAAAAATGTCTTAAGGCCTGGGACTAAGCCTCTCATGATATCTGAACAGATCAGTAGTGATAAGATTTCTCCTGCATCAAGCTGCCTCTCAACTATACACAGAGCAGTTGTCTTAGGCCCCATGCACACGACAATATTTTTCATCAGTAATTACTGACAGTAAATACTGACTGTAATTACGGACTCATTCATTTGTATTGGCCACGGACACCTTTCAGTATTTTTACTGATGGGTGTCTGTGCTGAAAAAATCATCAAACCTGTCCTATTCTTGTCAGTAATTACGGCAAGGACTCTCCCATAGAAGTCTATGTGTATCTGTATACCCTCCGTATTTACTGAAGCATTGCTAGGCAACATGTTGATGACATCATTTCCATCATCCCTTCTTTTTGTAAGGATCCGTATAAACGGATAGAATACACCCTTCCGTATATACTGATGAAATACGGTTGCCTACTGATCCGTATTTCGGGTAGATGAAAATACTGTCTTGTTTTTGGGGCCTGAGGCTTCGTTCACATCTGCGTCAGGGTTCCGTTTTGACGTTTCGTCGGAGCTTCCTGTCAGAACGGAACCCTGACTGAAACAAACGCAAACCATAGGTTTCAATGGTGACGGATTGATTTAAATGGTCACGGTTCCGGTGCACATGGTTTCCGTTTGTCTCAGTTGTGCAAGGGTTCCATAGTCGACTCAGGTATTGCTTCTGTCCGGACGAAGGCAATCGCCGAAACGCGCGTCGGGTTGGGACGTCTAATCTCTGGTTACATCATGTCCACTGGTATGTTGCTTTACCTTTTCTGTCCTGTGTAGCAGTTTTAGCTCTATTGTGCTCACCTCTTGCTGGTCATCCTCTGATTTCAAGCACACTTTGGCATAATTTGGTTCATACTACCTGTGTAACTATGTGTGACTGTTACTGATGTTATATACTTACTTGACAATCACCACAGCTACCGGCATCTGATTTCATTTTTGTGATATTGTGCTGTTGTCATTTGATGTACCTTGCTTGAATTCGTGCTGCTTTTCATTAGATACAGTTTCTTATGCTATTACATGCACTTATTTCCATTACTATAATACATGTATACTGTCCACATGTGGACACAATATCCATACCTGATATTCTTGATTGATTAGACGTCCTTTTTACTGTGTGACTCATCCCCTATTTCCATTTTTATTTGTCTCATGTTTTTATCTCAATAAAGAATTGTTTGTATCTTTCTCTGAATTTGTGCTTTAGTCGATCATATTTGTTTTGGGTTGGTTCTCTGTCAATTTTTGATCGATGCACCAAGTATATCTTGGTTACTACGTAGGATCCAAAAAAATATAGTGCATCTAATACGGTTAGCAATGTTGCTTTATAGCTTATTTGGTGATACTTCTTAGCACTACTTTTCCATTGCATCCTATCTGTTGGTATTTTATCGGTTTTATATACGGGAAGGTGTACGTCAGCCATAGAAATAAAATTGCCCGTAATTACGGTCTGTAATTATGGGCAATTTTACGGTCGCGTGCATGGGGCCTTAACCAGTGTTCCCTTTGTACCCTGGAATGGAAAGAGTATCTGTTGGTCTTATCTTTTGCTCTTTGGATTGTAATTAATACCAAACTTTATCCATGGACCACATGTTTTACTAAGTAGAAAATTAAGTAGATATGCTTGGTGTTAATACAACCAAAGCATGATAAAGAAAATTAAAAAATACATAATATTATATATTATAGACCAGTAATTAACCCTTGTAGAAACAGTGCTGAATGTTGATAAAAAAAATGTCAGATCATCATTGAAATCATCTGGGGGAAAAATTTGTGTCTATGACTATCTAACACAGTCCCTAAATAACAAGACTACTATATACAGACATTCTTTACAGCTTATAAAACACTTACTGAGAATGCAATGACATTCCAATTAGCAATTCTGATTTATGTATCATTTCCCATTAGACTGGTTTATCAAGGAAACGTAAGAGCATGCATAAACTCACATAAATAGGAAATCAGAGAGAATTACCAAAGGGAAAAAACAAGATGTTTTAATGTCTAGCACCATTCTTGTACAAGACGTTCTTCCCTAAAATTGCTAGGACATTATGTCTCAAGTGTGATAATCACAAAAGGTATAACATTTTGTGAAATAGTGACATCCTATAGGCACATCCTTTGTGTCTTGCTCATTTTAATTTCAAAATGTATACTGAAATAATACTTTACCAATAATATTAAAGGAACACTCTGGTCAAAATTGATGTATTGTATTATCCCTAGTGCATGGCCTAAGGCATTACACTTGGATTCTCTCTTTGGCATTCTTTGAGATTGATGCACTGCCCCTTCAGGTACACTGGATGTAACATAGCGTATGCATTTTGCATTGAGTGTTCAAGCATATCTGTTGATGACACAGAAGACTAATCCTTCCGTTTTGGAGAGAAACCCAAGGGCCCCTCTGCCACATAAGTAGATACCAGTATTATAAATGGTACATGGTATATGGGGGGGCCCTCTAACATATTTTGCATTGGGGCCTAGGAATTTTAACACGCCTCTTTGAGTCAAGTACCTGATAGATATAAATAGGGCCTTTATACTTTAGTGTGTAGCACACTGGTCCATGAGCGTACATCTCAGGAACGACACTACAGAACCCACAAGCTTTTTTTATCACATGTATGTCCTTTCCCCCTCATGCATGTCATAATCTGGAGGAAGGAAGTATGGAGCGGGCTAAGGACTTAGGAAGAATGGAGTGGGCTGATACACAATGGGTGTCAGAAGTATATGACAGCTTGCACCCTGCTCTAATGGCCTGGATCAGGGATCGCTCTGATCCTGACAATTTAACCACTTGGTATTTATGCCATACAACAGAATTGGGCCTCCTCTGTCATCCCATTAGCCCCCCTGTAACACGCTGATGAGTTGTCATAGCTGCCGGGGGCATTATTAAGGCCCGCAGGACTGCCAGAGGTAGGGCTTAATAGGAGAACATAAACAATCACATGTTTAAAATATAACTAAACTTTCATAAAACCATTGACATGTCAGAAGTTTTGATCGGTGGGGGTTCGAGAATTGAGACCAACGATCGTAAAAATGAAGTAGCAAAAGCAATCAGGTGAGGGTTGTGCCCTTTTGTTTCTGAACAGCTTTGCTCAGGTGTCCTCTGAGAACTGAGCGAGCGGTGTACGGGCTAAATAGAAGGACTATGGGTCAGTACACCGCTCGCTCTGCTATGAGAAGAAAACAGGGAAGAGATGTATAGAAAATAAGGGGTACAGTGCTCAACAGAGTGCTTCTTCTGCTTTATTTTAGCTTCTCAAGGTTAGGAAACCGCGACTAATCAAAACTTCAGAAATGTCACTATGACATGTCAAAAGTTCATGAAAGTTTAGTTGGACTTTAAGTCCCTAGAGGGATTAGAAAAATAATGTAAACAGACGTTTAATAAAGTTTTTAAGAATATATAAAGAACAAACATTAAAAGTTCAAGAAAAACTCTTTTTTCTAATTTTTTACGTAAAATAATGTAAATAATAAAAAAAAAGAAAGAAATGTGGTATCGCCGCATCCGTAACAATCTATACTATGAAAATACAATGTTATTTATCCCGTATTACATATTCTCTGCCATGACTAAGAGCACTGCATGTGCTCGAAACGCGTAGGCTCGGGTAACAACCCGCACTACTCTTTGCCTTGAGACTGCGTCTCTCTTTCATTTTTAATCCAAAAATTTTTTTGTTAAATAAAAGTGGGAACAGTACTTCCCTTTTAACTCTACACAGCGCTGGATCATCTTTTCTTCTTTCCGTTATTTATCCCGCATGGTGAATTCCGCAAGCGATAAAAATGACAGAATTGCTGTTTGTTGGTCCCCTTGGCTCACAAAAAATTGAATATAAAGTGAATACAAAGTCATATGTACCTCAAAATGGTACCAATAAAAACAATAGCTCACTCTAAAAAAAAAAAAAGCTCTCCCACAGCTCGATCAACAGAAAAAGTTAAAACTTTTCTTTGGGAATTTTCTTTTACAGTATTTACATTTTGCAAAAGTAGTAGGACATTAAAAAAAACTATATAAATTTGGTATCACTGTAATTGTACTAACCCCCAGAATAACGTTAGGGTATGTTCACATGGGTCGGATATGTAGGGTATGTTCACAGCAAATCCGACCTAGATTTCGCAGGGAATTTCGACCGAAAGTCTGTACCAAATCACGTTTGATTAGGTGCAGATCTTCAGCCGTGTTTGCGGCTGGAAAAAAGAAGAGGACAGGGGGGATTGAAAAAAAAAAACTCAGTGGGGAAAATCTGCAACAAATGCTCAACAATTTCGAAGTATAAATTGACATTAAGAAATCCCCACCGCAAGTCAATTACTTCACAGAAATTTACTACGGCGTGCGGATGAAATTTGTTATGTCTCATCCACTTTGCTGCCACTGTAATACATGGTAGATATTCTAGGAAGAAAGTAAATAGGAGGGAACCTCCAGCTCACCTTGAGGCAGAAGAATAACAGAATGCCTGATGCGCACGGATCCTCGTGTCGGCACACGCTGATGAAATTGTAACGGAAGAAAGAAGTTGAGATCCAGCGCACAAATGTGTTAAAATGGAATCCAGTTCCAATTTTATTGGAAAAACAGCATAAAACAGGGAGTCTTATTCCCCAGTGGGTAGGGTGGATATAGGTAGAAGAAAAATGAAAGCGTAGCCTACGCGTTTCAGACGATAGCCTCGTCCTTAGTCATGGCTGAGAATGAAAGATTTGACAGCTGAGGTTGGAGCTATATCCGGTTCCCGACACGTGAAAATAGATTGCGGCTCAACACACAAGTCGAGTGGAACGCTAACCATATGATTGGACTGAATTTACTATTTATCCAGTATTAATTTCTACAACTGGGAATATAATGGAGTAGTCTACCTCTTGAGAATCATTTAATGGTAGATGAATAATTACAATACGTGTCAGTTGCCGACAAATAAGTAACCAGGGACGCGCGAATGCCTGAGAACATGACAACGCGATCAACTCCCGTTAAATACATGGTTACTTTGTATATTTATTCCCACAGTATTTTTAGTATCAATTTCTGTCCCGGGGAAAGAAATACCTAATGAATAGTGATATTTACTGGTTTTACACTAGAGATAGCTCCTGTTAACACATCTCAGCTTGTCAAAAATATACCGGAAGGAAGGAAAATGAATGTGAAAGGGTGCTTATAATACAGAATGAAAAAAAAAATAGTTAAAATAGATAAAAAGTGACAAACATTGGTTTGAATGCTTATGATGGACTGCTGAATATATGGACACCTAGGACACTTAGACAATAATTGTGTATATATATATATGTATAACACAAAAACTGGAAAACTGGAACACCAGTGATACTATTAGATTAATTCCTGGGACGTACAGTGAATGAAAATGTAAAATGATATAGTGTAAATGTGACAAAAATTCTAATATGAACTACCAGGCAAGAAAATGGAAAATATTACTTTACACTGTTGTATTGATTGAAGGCAAATATTTCTGGGAATAGATGGAGGAGGGAGCACAAAAATGATTTTCCTATATACAGCGGATTATTAATTAATCTATTTTAATTATGCATATTGAATAATCTATATAATTACGGCAAAGCCCGTTTATTAACTGAAAACTAATTTTCTGTTTAAATTGTTATATTATAATGTGTTTCAAACGAACTTAGTATGAACAAGTTAGTAATGAAACATAAGTTCTTTCCTTAAATTTAACCCATGTGGGTGTCTCGTATTAAGGCGGAAAATCCAAAAGGCTTCCCTTCCCAGAATTTTATGCTTCAAATTACCTCCCCGTTTAGGTGAAAATACCTTTTCAATAGCATAGCATTTAAGGGAATCAGTAGATCTATTATGATATTTTATAAAATGCTTAGCTGCATTTGATATATTTAAAATATTTGGATTCCTGATATATCCCAAATGTTCCAAAAATCTTTGTTTGAACCTGCGACTAGTGCAGCCAATATATTTCAAATTGCATGCCGTGCATTCGAGAATATAAATCACTGACTCACTATTGCAATTAATGTAGTTTTTGATGGAAAAACTATGGGTATCTGAAGAATCAAGGAAGGTTTTTTTAGGGGAGGCAAAAGTGCAAGTTTTACATGGATGTGTACCGCATCTATAAAAACCATTTTGTTCTATCCACGTACTTGTGCGTGTCTCTGGTCGCAGCATAGATGGAGCTAATGCATTACCTAAAGTAGAAGCTTTACGTGCAACAATATTGCAGCCTTTTTCCAGAATCTGATCTAATATCGGGTTATATATTTGTTGGTATTTGTGAGCATGTCTTCTCGACTTTTTTTAGATACTATTTCAGAGGCTCTTTTTAATGTCCAGTTTGGATAATTTCTATTGTGTAATCTCTGGCATATAGTGTTTTGTTTTCATGGCAGAACAAAACACTATATGCCAGAGATTACACAATAGAAATTATCCAAACTGGACATTAAAAAGAGCCTCTGAAATAGTATCTAAAAAAAGTCGAGAAGACATGCTCACAAATACCAACAAATATATAACAACAGATACCAACAAACCAGTTATTATCCTTCAGTACAGCAATCAATTTGCGGCAATTAAAAACATCGTTCTGAATCATATATCAATCCTCAAAGAGGACCCGATATTAGATCAGATTCTGGAAAAAGGCTGCAATATTGTTGCACGTAAAGCTTCTACTTTAGGTAATGCATTAGCTCCATCTATGCTGCGACCAGAGACACGCACAAGTACGTGGATAGAACAAAATGGTTTTTATAGATGCGGTACACATCCATGTAAAACTTGCACTTTTGCCTCCCCTAAAAAAACCTTCCTTGATTCTTCAGATACCCATAGTTTTTCCATCAAAAACTACATTAATTGCAATAGTGAGTCAGTGATTTATATTCTCGAATGCACGGCATGCAATTTGAAATATATTGGCTGCACTAGTCGCAGGTTCAAACAAAGATTTTTGGAACATTTGGGATATATCAGGAATCCAAATATTTTAAATATATCAAATGCAGCTAAGCATTTTATAAAATATCATAATAGATCTACTGATTCCCTTAAATGCTATGCTATTGAAAAGGTATTTTCACCTAAACGGGGAGGTAATTTGAAGCATAAAATTCTGGGAAGGGAAGCCTTTTGGATTTTCCGCCTTAATACGAGACACCCACATGGGTTAAATTTAAGGAAAGAACTTATGTTTCATTACTAACTTGTTCATACTAAGTTCGTTTGAAACACATTATAATATAACAATTTAAACAGAAAATTAGTTTTCAGTTAATAAACGGGCTTTGCCGTAATTATATAGATTATTCAATATGCATAATTAAAATAGATTAATTAATAATCCGCTGTATATAGGAAAATCATTTTTGTGCTCCCTCCTCCATCTATTCCCAGAAATATTTGCCTTCAATCAATACAACAGTGTAAAGTAATATTTTCCATTTTCTTGCCTGGTAGTTCATATTAGAATTTTTGTCACATTTACACTATATCATTTTACATTTTCATTCACTGTACGTCCCAGGAATTAATCTAATAGTATCACTGGTGTTCCAGTTTTCCAGTTTTTGTGTTATACATATATATATATACACAATTATTGTCTAAGTGTCCTAGGTGTCCATATATTCAGCAGTCCATCATAAGCATTCAAACCAATGTTTGTCACTTTTTATCTATTTTAACTATTTTTTTTTTCATTCTGTATTATAAGCACCCTTTCACATTCATTTTCCTTCCTTCCGGTATATTTTTGACAAGCTGAGATGTGTTAACAGGAGCTATCTCTAGTGTAAAACCAGTAAATATCACTATTCATTAGGTATTTCTTTCCCCGGGACAGAAATTGATACTAAAAATACTGTGGGAATAAATATACAAAGTAACCATGTATTTAACGGGAGTTGATCGCGTTGTCATGTTCTCAGGCATTCGCGCGTCCCTGGTTACTTATTTGTCGGCAACTGACACGTATTGTAATTATTCATCTACCATTAAATGATTCTCAAGAGGTAGACTACTCCATTATATTCCCAGTTGTAGAAATTAATACTGGATAAATAGTAAATTCAGTCCAATCATATGGTTAGCGTTCCACTCGACTTGTGTGTTGAGCCGCAATCTATTTTCACGTGTCGGGAACCGGATATAGCTCCAACCTCAGCTGTCAAATCTTTCATTCTCAGCCATGACTAAGGACGAGGCTATCGTCTGAAACGCGTAGGCTACGCTTTCATTTTTCTTCTACCTATATCCACCCTACCCACTGGGGAATAAGACTCCCTGTTTTATGCTGTTTTTCCAATAAAATTGGAACTGGATTCCATTTTAACACATTTGTGCGCTGGATCTCAACTTCTTTCTTCCGTTACAATTTCATCAGCGTGTGCCGACACGAGGATCCGTGCGCATCAGGCATTCTGTTATTCTTCTGCCTCAAGGTGAGCTGGAGGTTCCCTCCTATTTACTTTCTTCCTCGAACATCGGCTATAACCTTTCGTGCTCACTTTCTACTTGCCTGCTCAACTAGGGCTTGTTTTTTGAATGTAGACACTCTGAAGTATAAGTGTCTTTTTGAATTTGGGAGGTGGATGTAGCAGCATTTACCTGCAAGAGCAGAGTTTTTTGCTTCAGAAGACCCATTATTATTTGGTCTGAAAATTTGTGTGTTTTTACTTGTGTGACATAACATTGCTTTGCACTGCCGACATATCACCCAAATATGCATCGGACAATGCCAATGGAAGTCCAATTTGATAGAGCAGATCTGGCTGCTCAGGTGTTTGGAAGTATTGAAAATCCAGGAGAAAACAACCACAGCCTCAAAAACCTCTTCCATCAAGTTGAAAGACTCAAAACCCAGGAAGCAAAGGTGTGGTGGGATTTAACAACTTTGAAAAACTACTTATCCAAAAATATGATTCCTAGAGGTCTGCGGATAAAGAAGAATCCCTCCTTTAAATATTCAGAAGAATTTCTTACCAACTGGAACCAAACTTTAACCATTTGTTCTCTCAAACTTATGGAATTGATCACAAAGGAGGAAGAAAGTAAGCTCATAAGTCTTGAAATTGATATACATAAAGTAGAGACACAAATCCATGCAGCATCCAGCTCACCTGATTTTGCAACTTTAGAAGCTCGTACTTCACAGTACATCAATAAAGTCAATCAATCACTGGCTGAAGTTAAAAAGAGAAAATTTCTCAGAGACTCTAGAGATTATGCTAATGATGAGATCTATTCATGGAAAACAGAGGATAGAACCCCTAATTCATCCAGATCCAAATCCATCCTCAAAAAACGGAATTTTGGAAGGAATAGAAGCATCAATACATCAAGAGTCAGTTTCAGCTCTACGGAGTTCGAGTCTGGAGAAACTTCGGATAGTGACGACCCCAATTACAGATCAACAGTCCCATTTAATCCAGACAAAAATCAACCTAAGGTCTCAAAAAACGGGGCAGAAGGGGGGGGAGAAAACATCAAATACACGGAACAAGATCAAGGTCGACGTCTGAGGCACCGGAGGATGTAACATCTCAACTCAGCATTATCAATCTATCATCTACTACACTGACCCCAGCACAAGAAAAAGTGCTCTCACTTGGTCTAAATTTTGCCCCTGCACGAAATTTTGATCCGTTTATCACACTTTTGGACATTAATAAATTTGTGAGGGACCTCACTATCAAGAGACATTTCATTAACATCAAAGAGCAAGAACCTGATTCCCAAATGGTTATTCCGGGGAAAACCTCCATCAAAAATCAGAACCCGGGGTTATTCCTATTTGATGAATTGAAAACCTTGACTGATCTCGAAAGTTTAAGTTCGGAAACATTGACACAAGGGACACATTTGTCTACAACACTAAAAACCAGTAACCCCAAGTTCTATCCACTTGAATCAAGAACAGAATCGATGGATAGATTTCAAGTGGCTATAGAGAGAGACCTTCAATTACTCACAGATTCTATAAAAGTACTGAAACATCCAAAGAATTTATCTAAAGATCTATTTATGGCACTTAAATCTCTTGAAAAGAATAATGATCTTATCATTAAAAAATCAGATAAAGGGGGAAGTATTGTAGTAATGAACAGAGAAACCTATATAACAGAAGTATCCAATATGTTATCGGACGAAAATACTTATAAAGTTCTAGACTACAATCCTACCAGGAACTTCCAAACCACAATTAGGAAGTTAATCCAAGAAGGTCTCAATAAGGGTCTCCTTACTGTAAAGCAATCAGTGTATATTGATGTTGAATTTCCAACTATACCCATCCTACACGCTTTACCGAAGGTACATAAGAACCTGAACCCTCCACCGATGAGACCCATCGTATCTGGGATTGGATCACTCCTTGAAAGATTTTCCGAATGGTTGGACTCTCTATTACAGCCCTTGGCTAAGAACACTCCGGGTTTCCTCAAAGACACACAGGATGTCCTTAGGTCCTTTGAAAAAGAGTCTTGGTCTCAAGAATTTGTTTGGCTAAATTGTGATGTCATTTCATTGTATACCAACATACCACATACGGTGGCATATAAAGCATTAGAACATCACCTATCTACACATAGTTCTTATAGCCCAGAGCTCCAACTCTTTATCTTAGATGTCTCATTGTTTCTGATGCAACACAATTATTTCTTGTTCAATCAAAAATTCTACCTCCAACTCAAGGGTGTTTCCATGGGGGCAAAATTCTCACCATCCATGGCCAATTTGGTAATGGCATGGTGGGAAGAACTCTACATTTTTTCAGATAACAACATTTTCATTAAACAAATACATTGGTACGGTCGTTACATAGACGACCTGCTATTTATTTGGAAAGGCCCAATTCCAGATATCCCTCATTTTGTTAGTTACCTCAATTCCAATATTGCCAACCTTAAATTTACTCATACGTTTCATCCCAATAATACAATCTTCTTGGATTTAGAATTGAAAGGGACGGCAGGTGAAATTATCTGTACTAAGACACATCGTAAACTGATTTCGGGGAATACGATTCTCCACGCGAAAAGCAGTCATCCCAAGCAAACGATTACATCTATCCCAGTTGGGGAAATGCACAGGGCTAGACGAAATTGTAATACGGATGGGAATTTCATGGCAGAACAAAACACTATATGCCAGAGATTACACAATAGAAATTATCCAAACTGGACATTAAAAAGAGCCTCTGAAATAGTATCTAAAAAAAGTCGAGAAGACATGCTCACAAATACCAACA
Source organism: Rhinoderma darwinii (assembly GCF_050947455.1). NCBI lineage: Eukaryota > Metazoa > Chordata > Amphibia > Anura > Rhinodermatidae > Rhinoderma > Rhinoderma darwinii. Next base: position 342,753,025 of record NC_134690.1, read on the forward strand.
AATATATAACAACAGATACCAACAAACCAGTTATTATCCTTCAGTACAGCAATCAATTTGCGGCAATTAAAAACATCGTTCTGAATCATATATCAATCCTCAAAGAGGACCCGATATTAGATCAGATTCTGGAAAAAGGCTGCAATATTGTTGCACGTAAAGCTTCTACTTTAGGTAATGCATTAGCTCCATCTATGCTGCGACCAGAGACACGCACAAGTACGTGGATAGAACAAAATGGTTTTTATAGATGCGGTACACATCCATGTAAAACTTGCACTTTTGCCTCCCCTAAAAAAACCTTCCTTGATTCTTCAGATACCCATAGTTTTTCCATCAAAAACTACATTAATTGCAATAGTGAGTCAGTGATTTATATTCTCGAATGCACGGCATGCAATTTGAAATATATTGGCTGCACTAGTCGCAGGTTCAAACAAAGATTTTTGGAACATTTGGGATATATCAGGAATCCAAATATTTTAAATATATCAAATGCAGCTAAGCATTTTATAAAATATCATAATAGATCTACTGATTCCCTTAAATGCTATGCTATTGAAAAGGTATTTTCACCTAAACGGGGAGGTAATTTGAAGCATAAAATTCTGGGAAGGGAAGCCTTTTGGATTTTCCGCCTTAATACGAGACACCCACATGGGTTAAATTTAAGGAAAGAACTTATGTTTCATTACTAACTTGTTCATACTAAGTTCGTTTGAAACACATTATAATATAACAATTTAAACAGAAAATTAGTTTTCAGTTAATAAACGGGCTTTGCCGTAATTATATAGATTATTCAATATGCATAATTAAAATAGATTAATTAATAATCCGCTGTATATAGGAAAATCATTTTTGTGCTCCCTCCTCCATCTATTCCCAGAAATATTTGCCTTCAATCAATACAACAGTGTAAAGTAATATTTTCCATTTTCTTGCCTGGTAGTTCATATTAGAATTTTTGTCACATTTACACTATATCATTTTACATTTTCATTCACTGTACGTCCCAGGAATTAATCTAATAGTATCACTGGTGTTCCAGTTTTCCAGTTTTTGTGTTATACATATATATATATACACAATTATTGTCTAAGTGTCCTAGGTGTCCATATATTCAGCAGTCCATCATAAGCATTCAAACCAATGTTTGTCACTTTTTATCTATTTTAACTATTTTTTTTTTCATTCTGTATTATAAGCACCCTTTCACATTCATTTTCCTTCCTTCCGGTATATTTTTGACAAGCTGAGATGTGTTAACAGGAGCTATCTCTAGTGTAAAACCAGTAAATATCACTATTCATTAGGTATTTCTTTCCCCGGGACAGAAATTGATACTAAAAATACTGTGGGAATAAATATACAAAGTAACCATGTATTTAACGGGAGTTGATCGCGTTGTCATGTTCTCAGGCATTCGCGCGTCCCTGGTTACTTATTTGTCGGCAACTGACACGTATTGTAATTATTCATCTACCATTAAATGATTCTCAAGAGGTAGACTACTCCATTATATTCCCAGTTGTAGAAATTAATACTGGATAAATAGTAAATTCAGTCCAATCATATGGTTAGCGTTCCACTCGACTTGTGTGTTGAGCCGCAATCTATTTTCACGTGTCGGGAACCGGATATAGCTCCAACCTCAGCTGTCAAATCTTTCATTCTCAGCCATGACTAAGGACGAGGCTATCGTCTGAAACGCGTAGGCTACGCTTTCATTTTTCTTCTACCTATATCCACCCTACCCACTGGGGAATAAGACTCCCTGTTTTATGCTGTTTTTCCAATAAAATTGGAACTGGATTCCATTTTAACACATTTGTGCGCTGGATCTCAACTTCTTTCTTCCGTTACAATGGTAGATATTCTGCCTGCAAATCCGAACAGAAAATCTGCAGCAATTACGGTATATAGTCTAAAACGGAAAACCCAAAAAGAGTTGCAGGGTTTTTTTCATTTTACCCCACAAAAAAATAAATGTTCTTAAGTTTTTCAGTACATTATAAAGTATGTTAAATGGTATTATTAAAAAAACAATCAATTTCCCACCAAAATAATGAACACATATAAGTTACGGCTCTTGGAAGGCAAGTTGGAAAATGAAAACTAGTTGTGGCTGTAAGGGGTTAATAAAAAATAGGACCTACCTATTATTAAAGCAAAATAAGACTAATAATGATACATAATGGTATATTAAAATCAGATAAGTTACGTAACAGGAAAAAGTCTATTGCGGAAATTACTACTCTTTTTTTGGCTACTGAATAAGACTGAAAGCAGATATGCATTTCCTCTCTATCTCTCACTTTAAAACATGTATAACAAATGTACATATATCACTCATGTCATGTTAATTCATTTATGTATGTCGCACTAACATTTTTGGGATTCAACAATTATTATCCTTCATATATCAAATGCATATAGTGATCCATGAAATCAGACATGCCTGGCTGGTAATTTCCCCATATGGTGGTTGCTTAACAGATGCGTCTGCTGGATCACAAGTGGTGGCATGACTTGCTAGTGCTGGTACTTTCAGTTCTCAAAACATAGAAAACCAAAAGTCAAACTGTGACCAGTACATATTTGACTGTGCACTTGTAGCACTTCTTTCATTATTGATAAAAATATATAGATTTTTGGAGGTTCCCATAAATTAAAAATATACTGATTAATATCTAACTGCCTCTGAACTATGCGTGTGTGCATGTGCATCGGAGATGCGGAATTGGACTTTAAAGAGGCTCTGTCACCAGATTATAAGTGCCCTATTTCCTACATAATGTGATTGGCGCTGTAATGTACATAACAGCAGTGGTTTTTATTTTGAAAAACTATCATTTTTGAGCAAGTTATGAGCTAGTTTAGATTTATGCTAATGAGTTTCTCAATGGACAACTGTGTTTTTACTTTTTACCAACTGGGTGTTGTACAGAGGAGTGTATGAGGCTGACCAATCAGTGTCCTGCACTTCTCATTGTTCCAGCCCAGCATGATCCACAGCACAGTGTGATTGTGCAGTGAAAGAAGTAAACACGCCCAGTTGCTAAAAACACAATACACGCCCAGTTGGAAATAAGAGAAAACACACCCAGTTGTCCATTAGAAAGGCTCATTTGCATAAATATAAAATTGCTCATAACTTAGCCAAAAATGATCGTTTTTAAAAAAAAAACAAAAAACTTTACTGTTATCTACATTGCAGCGCCGATCACATGCAATAGGAGATAATTGATAATAGGGATTTGATAATCTGGTGACAGAGCTTCTTTAAGCCCCCTTGGGCAAAAGAACTGATGAGAGTGAATGAATCTTTGTACATAGCTGGAGAATATGTTGGCACTATATAAATATTGGTAAAGAAATAAAAAAGAACACATTGAGACCATACTTGTTAGAAAATATAAATATATACTACAGTAAACCGATAACAAAGTTGTTAATTATTTCAAGATAATGCTTTCGAATTCAACTAATTTTAGTGAAGGTCCGCTTACCTGGGGCTTGGGTCAGGTGAAAGTCCAAGCTGAACACCAACAGTAAAGATGTTGTCTTGTTAAAGTTTCGCAGATTTTGTAAAACTAGTTACTTCAAGATTTATTATAATTTTTTTGGTGTGAAAACCAGACCAGCCCCCTAAAGTTATTGGGACTCCAAATCAGACTCCCTTAAAGGGAATGTGTTGCCAGCAAAACATGATTTTTTTTTTTTAGTTAAACAATTAGTGTATAGGTGATTAAACATTGTTCTAATTTTTTATTTTTTTTCACGAGTCAGGAAATATTATAAATTGGATTCAATTGGATTCTAATTTATAATATTTCCCATTGCTGGTCACTAGATGGAGCCATTCCCAAAATGTCAGCATTGCATGTGGTAAAGCAACCACATTGCTTTATGCTGCAAAATTGGGTAAAAAGCCCTCGCTCTAGTGAGCTCTCAGCATCCCCCCCCCCTCCTTTATCCTGGCTAGTGCCGGGAGAAACGAGGGGTTTGAACGGTCTAACCTCCTACACTGTGTGTCGCCATTTTTTGAGCTAACACACAGTGTAGAAGGTTTACATACAGTAGTAAACACACACTGAACACAAACATACATAGAAATCCCTTACCTGCTCCAGTCGCCGCCGCTCCCTCCGGTCCATCCGCTCCGTCTGCTGCCGCTGCTCCATGTGCACAAGTCCGGAAGCCGCGACCGGAAGTAGTAATCTTACTGTCCGGCCGCGACTTCCGGTCCACAGGAAAATGGCGCCGGACGGCGCGCATTTCAAATTGAACTGTGTGGGAGCGGCGCATGCGCCGTTCCCACACAGCGGCGTACATGTTAGTGGATGGAACGGGCCCCGTTCGCAGTCCCTATGGGACTGGAGCTGCCTTATTCCATGTCTGTATGTGTCGTTAATCGACACATACAGAAATGGAAAAAAAAATGGCAGCCCCCCATAGGGAAGAAAAAGTGTAAAAATAAGAAAAAGTAACACACAAACACACAAATTAATCCAAACGTTTTTAATAAAGCACTAACATCTTTAACATATTAAAAAAAAAATTTGTGGTAACACTGTTCCTTTAACTCATACAGACCGCAAACCAGACTCCTAAAATGAATCAGACCCCATACCAGATCCCTAAAATAATTCAGACTACAGATCAGAACCCTAAAATAAATTAGACTTCAGACCAGTCTTAAAAATTCATCCAGATCCCAGACCAGACTCCTAATCCTATTCAGACCCCAGACCAGACAAAAATATATATATATATACTTACCGCTCCCGGGTCCTTTTCACATCCAGGCACGGCTGAACACAACATTCTTGCTTGGCAGTAGTTCCTCTCCTAATGAAGTCCTGCCGTCATACATGCATTAGAGGAGACACTGCCCTTCCCCAATGCATCTATGACGGCAAGTCTGCGTAGGGTCCGGACAGCTGGTGTCCCAGGTTCAGTTTCAGACCATGGTCCACCAGGATCGCTGCTGTAGCCCTCACTTGACACCTTTCTTCTCTGTGCTGTAAATGCACGGCAACATTATCTGTGATGTACATTTGTGAAGCTGTGTTTATTGTTAATAGTGGCGTTGTGATCACGCAGGCAGTGTAGATGTGCCAACTTGATCTGCCGCAGAGGGTGACTGTGATTCACAGTAAATACAATTGAAATGTGATTTACAGCCTCCACACTAAGACAATGGTTAGGATTAGAGAAAAATCTGATCCCGACTATTTAACTCCTGAGATTATAGCGATTGAAGCATTAACAAAGGAGCGGGGTCTCCCTTTGTCACCAAAGCATCAGCCCTGGCATTGTAATCTCTGAGGAAGACAGTTTTTTAGTTCTGAGATAATGCTTACCTTAGGTAGGTAATAGCAGATGTCTTCGTTTTTATATGCTCAGGCTATAATGCTTTGGAATACATGGGTATTTAAATGTAATATAATAAAGAAAAAATTATATATAAAAGTCCCCTAGTGGCACTATGAAAAATGTAGATAAAAGTCAATAAAATGAAAGAAATATAGTATAAAAAGTCTACACACCCGTTAAAATGCCAGGTTTTGTCATGTTACAAAATCAGTCCAAGATTAATAATTTCCCACATTTTCCACCTTTAATGTCACCTATAGTCTGTACAATTGTATTGAAAAACAAACTGAAATATTTTAGGGTGGGAAAAAAAGAAAAAATAATGTGGTTGCATAAATATGCACGCCCTTAAACGAATACTTTTTTTAATTACCCTTTGACTTTATGACAGCATTCAGTCTTTTTGGGTAGAAGTCTATTAGCATGGCACATCTTGACTTGGCAATTGTTGCCCACTCTACCTTGCAAATGCGCCCCAATTCTGTCAGATTGCAAGGGCATCTCCTGTGTACAGCCCTCTTCAGGTCACCCCACAGATTTTCAATGGGATTCTGGTCTGGGCTCTGCCTGGGCCATTCTAAAACTTTTATCTTCTTCTGGTGAAGCCATTCTTTTGTTGATTTGGAGGTATGCTTTGGGTCGTTGTCGTGCTGAAAGGTGAAATTTCTCTTCATCTTCAGCTTTTTAGCAGAGGCCTGCAGGTTTTGTGCCAATATTGCCTGATATTTGGAACTGTTCATAATTCCCTCCACCTTGACTAAAGCCCCAGTTCCAGCTGCAGAGAAACAGCCCCAAAGCATAATACTGCCTCCACCATGCGTCACTGTGGGTATGGTGCTCTTTTGGTGATGTGCAGTATTGGCTTTGTGTCAACATACCTTTTGGAATTATGGCCAAAAGTTCAACCTTGGTCTCATCAGACCATAACACATTTTCCCACATGTTTTGGCAGACTTGATGTAGGTCTTTGGGCCTTTGCAAAACATAGCCAGGCTTGGATGTTGTTCTTTGTTAAAAAGGCTTCAGTCTTGCCACCCTACCCCACAGCCCAGACATATGAATAATACGGGAGATTGTTGTCCCATGCACTACACAACCAGTACTTGCCAGAAAGTCCTGCAGCTCCTTTAATGTTGCTGTAGGCCTCTTGGTAGACTACCGGTCCAATTTTCGAATTGTCCTTTCATCAAGTTTTGAGGGACGTCCAGTTCTTGGTAATGTCACTGTTGTGCCAAATGTAATCCACTTCTCCATGACCGTCTTCATTGTGTTCCATGGTATATCTAATGCCTTGGAAATTCTTTGGTACCCTTCTCCTGACTGATGACTTTCAGCAATCAGATCCCATTGATGTGTTGTAAGCTTTTTATGGACCATGACTTTTGCTGTCACATGTAACAAAGAAAATGTCAGGAAAATCCAATTGGAACAGCTGAACTTTATATGGGGTAACTCAGAATCACTTAAAATAATGGCAGCTGTCCACTGACTACTATTTAACATGAGTTTAAATGTGATTGGCTAATTATGAACACAACCACATCTCCAACTATAAGAGAGTGTCCACACTTATGCAACCACATTATTGTAGTTTTGTTATTTTTATTTTTTCCTTCTAAATGACTTCAGCTTTTCAATGGAATTGTACAGATTATGGGTCACATTAAAGGTGGAAAAGTTCTGAAATTATTTATCGTGTACTGATTTATTGACATGACAAAAACCTGGTGTTGTGTGTAGATCTATATATATATATATATATATATATATATATATAAAGTTTTTACGAAATAATAGTCATTTAATACATAAAATATGTTTCATATCCTTATATCGTAACAACCCATACAAGAATTACATATAATTGATTGTGTTCAGCGAACAACATAAAAAAAATTGGTAGCATTTGTTTTTATTGCATTCCCCTAAGGCCTCATTTACACGAGCGTGTGCGTTTTGCACGCGCAAAAAACGCAGCGTTTTGCGTGTGCAAAAGGCACTTGACAGCTCCGTGTGTCATCCGTGTATGATGCGCGGCTGCGTGATTTTCGCGCAGCTGCCATCATACAGATGAGGCTAGTCGACGTCAGTCACTGTCCATGGTGCTGAAAGAGTTAACTGATCGGCAGTAACTCTTTCAGCACGCTCAACAGTGCATTCCGATCACCATATCGCGTAACCTGTTTAAAAAAAAAGAGGTTCGTACTTACCGAGAACTTCCCGGCCGTTGCCTTGGTGACGCGTCCTTGGTGACATCTGGCCCCACCTCCCTGGATGACGCGGCAGTCCATGTGACCGCTGCAGCCTGTGCTTGGCTTGTGATTGGCTGCAGCTGTCACTTGGACTGAATTGTCATCCCGGGAGGTCAGACTGGAGGAAGAAGCCGGGAGTTATCGGTAAGTCAGAACTTTTTTTTTTTAACACGTTCACGTATATTGGAATCGGAAGTCACTGTCCAGGGTGCTGAACCAGTTTAAACTCTTTCAGCACCCTGCACAGTGACTGTCTCCTGCCGGGTTCGGTCAAAACGAGTTCGGCCGAACCCGGTAAAGTTCGGTTCGCTCATGTCTAAGACACTCCGTTCGGATGTTTGTAAACAGAAAAGCACGTGGTGCTTTTCTGTTTACATTCAATTTGACAGCTCTTGCACGAATCACGCAGTTCGCACGGAAGTGCTTCCGTGCGACCTTCGTGGTTTTCACGCACCCATTGACTTCAATGGGTGCGTGATGCGCGAAAAACGCACGATTATAGAACATGTCGTGAGTTTTACGCAACGCACTCGCGCTGCGCAAAATTCACGCATCGTCTGCACTGCCCCATAGAGTAATATAGGTGCGTACGACACGCGTGAAAAGCATGCGCGTCGCACGCGCGTATATTACGCTTGTGTAAATGAGGCCTAAAACACATTGAAAACATACATCACAAGCACAAAAAACAAGACTTTACATAGTAATGTCTTTGAAAAAAAATAAAACGCACAACTACAGTATTCCTCCAGAAATGCAGCGAGGCAAAAAAGTCAAAATACTCTAAAGGCCATAATTGGCCATATTTAAGAGGGGTGAGGGGGGGGGGGGGTTGTTGTAACATAACTTGTGCATAGTATTTACATTGCCTTTAAAATATGCACATTTTGTAATGTACATTTAGCGTATATGCCAGGACAGCTCCCGACATACACGCTAAAAGTGTCCATAGGGCTTCATTATCCCAACTGAGTACACAGGGGTGTCCTTTTGGACACCGTCGGGATGGTATATGTTAGTATAACCATACAATGGGAATCTGCAAAAAAGTTTACTACACTGTATATGTTTTTTTAAACATGGGAATCTGTTGGTGACGCATGCCACTGTATGGCATACGTCCCAGGCAACCATTAAACATATACATCATGAGCTTTTAATAGTTTTTCACGACATATATGTTAAACAGATGCCATAATAGACAATGGGTAACAGATGCCTAACAGTGGCATCCGTCACCCGAAGACTATTATGGCATCCGTTTATTGTATACGTCATAAAAAGGTCATGAGAGTTCATGACATATACATTAAATAGATGCCATAATAATCTATGGGTGACAAATACCACTGTTAAGCATCCATCACAGCAAACATTTAACGTATATGTTAAACGATGGCCAAAAACGGGATATGAATGGGGCTTACATGTACCAGGTTTGAACAGAAAAGTGCAAATATTGTCTACCTATGTGTTGTGTCCTATTATAGGAGTATAATTATTATTTCCAGTCTTTTATATTAACGCTAATCTGCATTAGTTTCCGTTTTGAAGTTGCTGACATATGTGTACTTTGGCTACTGAGACTGTTGGCGCTAACAATTGAATAACATGCAGTATCAGACTAACTGATGACTATTTTTCATCATAAGCAAAATCAAAAACATTTTTACTAAAGAGCATATTGGCAACAATAGCAGCTTCTGTCTAAGATTCTCATTAAGATACTGTACTTAGAACAGCATCCTATAAAGAAGAAAAGTTAAAATGAGTGTACAAATAATAAAAAAGAAAAACATTGCACGCAGAAGGAATTTGCCTAAAGATGCAACAGTATACAAACGGCGGACCAATCGTAAAAAAAACCAAAACTGGCTGTTGAAGTTATCATGTAATCTCTTAATTATTTGTCCTATAGTATAAGAAAATAAACTAGATCAAAGCTGATCATTAAATTACTCTCTATGTTACTACTATGTTTATTTAGGTAGAATATTGCTGTCAAAATATGTCTCAGATTCTTAAAAATAAATATTACATGCTGTACCTACAAGAACATCTACTAGTATTTGGTCTGACAGAGATCAATAAATGGATAGATCTGGCACTGGGTTCACTATTGCATGCACAGTCCTAACAAAACTCTTTACTTTTGTAAAATTGCAATTTCCTATTGTACAATTATTAGGTATTTTTTGGGCACTCTCATGAATAATCAATGCTAGTGTTAAGATCGCTAGGTAGCGAGCTCCGAGAGCATAAGGCCCCACTACCAAAGTGACAAAGGTAGATATCCATGCTATTGAGGAAACCAACATGTTCACTTTCTATGCTACAGAAGAGCTGATAGAATTCATTGCTGGCGCACCACCAGTACTCCCATGCCCTGTATCTGAGAGGAAGATGGCTGGTGGTCCCTAGTACTATAGATGTTGTGCAGATACGGACAGATGGTTGAACAGATGGTTATCAGAAGAAGTACTAACCATTCTAATTCATTTTATATTTGCTTTACTTATCTGACCTTCTCTTTTTTTTAGCTCAATTCACACTAGTTTTGTATTGGACCTTTTACCCTACCATTTTTGCTTCTTTCCTTTGGCCAAAAATAAGAATGAATCCCATCAGTGGAAGAAGAAAAACGTTTTGTTCTTGTTTTTGGTTAAAATAATAATGCAGGACCCATACAACCTGGCATGAATTGAGCCAACATTACAGTAATTGTTTTACTGTAAGAAACAAAGGCAATAACAATCTGAAAGAAGTGTGCAGGTATATGATTAATTAGAATGCTGACAGATCATTGGGAGAATGTATTAATTTACATGCGTTATGATGCAAGGATTTAGTTGGCTGAACTGTAAAGTTGAAATTCTGTTTAGTGTTTCACCTAAAAAATTTGCACTATAAAAACAGCACTTGTTACAGGAAAACCACTATCATGCAAGTCATCTATGAATGGAAGAATTGCATAATATAGTATAAAATTGTAAAGTGCGCTATACTGTAGGTTTTGAAGTAATATCAATAAAATATAAATAAAAAATATAGAAAGATCAGTAGCATATTTTTTTATCTCATCATGTTACCATACATATGCAATAGCATGATTATATATTAAAACATTAGGATTTCTAGATGATCAGACCATCTTAATGTCTGCATTTCTGGTCTGGTAAGCCCTAAAGACCATAATAGAACCCCCAACCGTAAAAATATATGAAATATTATATGTCACAGTCCTTAAAAACATATCTACTACTAGAAAAGTAGCAAAAAAATAACAATGATTAAAAGTCAAGCTACCAACAGGGCAAATCAGAGGGTAACAAAGTTGTAAAGAACCAGCTAAGATTAATGGGTAAAGATTTCAAGAATAGGTGAGGTCCAGTGCAGTTTCTTTTTTTTTTTTTTTTTTATTAAAAACGGATGTCAACTGCTTATGGGTAAATAATTGTCTACCACATGACAGAATCCTATAAGTATTGCGCCATCTGTAAGGTAACAAGTTTTAAATTAAGAGATCACCGTAGCTGTGTATGTATATATATATATATATATATATATATATATATATATATATATATATATATACTCTACCGTTCAAAATCTTAGGGTCAGTTAGAAATGTCCTTATTTTTGAAAGAAAAGCAGTTTTTTTCAATGAAGATGACATTAAATTAATCAGAAATACACTCTATACATTGTTAATGTGCTAAATGACTATTCTAGCTGCAAACGTCTGGTTTTTAATGCAATATCTACATAGGTGTATAGAGGCCCATTTCCAGCAACCATCACTCCAGTGTTCTAATTGTACATTGTGTTTGCTAACTGTGTTAGAAGGCTAATGGATGATTAGAAAACCCTTGAAAACCCTTGTGCAATTATGTTAGCACCGCTGTAAACAGTTTTGCTGTTTAGAGGAGCTATAAAACTGACCTTCCTTTGAGCTAGTTGAGAATCTGGAGCATTACATTTGTGGGTTCGATTAAACTTTCCAAATGGCTAGAAAAAGAGAGCTTTCATGTGAAACTCGACAGTCTATTCTTGTTCTTAGAAATTAAGGCTATTCCATGCGAGAAATTGCCAAGAAACTGAAGATTTCCTACAACGGTGTGTACTACTCCCTTCAGAGGACAGCACAAACAGGCTCTAACCAGAGTAAAAAGAGAAGTGGGAGGCCCCGCTGCACAACTGAGCAACAAGACAAGTACATTAGAATCTCTAGTTTGAGAAATAGACGCCTCACAGGTCCTCAACTGGCAGCTTCATTAAATAGTACCCGCAAAATGCCAGTGTCAACGTCTACAGTGAAGAGGCGACTCAGGGCAGAGTGGCAAAGAAAAAGCCATATCTGAGACTGGCTAATAAAAGGAAAAGATTAATATGGGCAAAAGCACACAGACATTGGACAGAGGAAGATTGGAAAAAAGTGTTATGGACAGATGAATCCAAGTTTGAGGTGTTTGGATCACACAAAAGAACATTTGTGAGATGCAGAACAACTGAAAAGATGCTGGAAGAGTGCCTGATGCAATCTGTCAAGCATGGTGGAGGTAATGTGATGGTCAAGGGTTGCTTTGGTGCTGGTAAAGTGGGAGATGTGTACAAGGTAAAAGGGATTTTGAATAAGGAAGGCTATCACTCCATTTTGCAACGCCATGCCATACCCTTGATTGGAGCCAATTTCATCCTACAACAGGACAATGACCCAAAGCACACCTCCAAATTATGCAAGAACTATTTAGGGAAGAAGCAGGCAGCTGGTATTCTATCTGTAATGGAGTGGCCAGCGCAGTCACCAGATCTCAACCCCATAGAGATGTTGTGGGAGCAGCTTGACCGTATGGTACGCAAGTAGTGCCCATCAAGCCAATCCAACTTGTGGGAGGGGCTTCTGGAAGCATGGGGTGAAATTTCTCCCGATTACCTCAGCAAATTAACAGCTAGAATGCCAAAGGTCTGCAATGCTGTAATTGCTGCAAATGGAGCATTCTTTGACGAAATCAAAGTTTGAAGGAGAAAATTATTATTTCAAATAAAAATCAGTATTTCTAACCTTGTCAATGTCTTGACTATATTTTCTAGTCATTTTGCAACTCATTTGATAAATATAAGTGTGAGTTTTCATGGAAAACACAAAATTGTCTGGGTGACCCCAAACTTTTGAACGGTAGTGTGTATATATATATATATATATATATATATATATATATATATATATATATATGTATAATACATATTGGCTAGTAAATCAGCTACATGTATTTTGATCATCTAATAAATCCATTAAAAACGTAGAAATTATTAGGGACTACACTAGCTATATAGCTACACTGAGCAAAGATACACATTAAGGCCTCCTAAGTGCCCTTAAATAAGCCCTGAGGCCTCTACAATAAGTGCTAATTCACTTCAGTTTCCTTTCACAGCTGCAGTTGCTTACTAATTCTTCTCACTTAAGACAACTTTTAGGTACCCTACCCTTCTGGATACTCAAATAGTCTCTGAACTGGCAGTTATCTTTCCAATTTCATGGACATACCTTCTGGATTTTTGGAAAATTTTTGTTAAACATGACCTTACCCTAAGTCACGCCCTTGAGGGTTTCAGCTTACACTTTTCGTACTATACAACAAATTTCTCTTTTGCAGCACCCAACATTATTTTATAGGGTTCATGTGTGGTATGTTGTCCGTTTTGGTTTTCATGATATCTTTTTTTTGTTGCATTAAGAAAACCCAATAAAGTAGAACAAAAGGATTTGTTACAAATGGTCTGGAAGATAACTCCAGGAGTCAAAATTCTTTATTTAAAATTGTCATATACATTTGGTTTTATTATCTAAAATTGTCTCCTGTTTTTAATTTTCTTAGAATAAGCAAATTATTAAAAGGCCTAGAATGGCAATCTGACAAAAGCATTTGCCAGAAAAGCTGAAGTTCTCGAGAGTTATAGTGGGATATTTAGTCTTTCGAAGTTCCCAAAAATGACTAACATGGAATTGTCTACTGAAGATGTGGACCATCGGGGCTTAACTGATTCAACAATCAGGCTGTGTGTATAGTAGAAGTATTTCTGAAATTGGTAAGATGTAAAGAAAACTTGTTGTACAGCTGTAGCAATTTTTAACTTGATACTAAAACTAAAGATTTTCTATATTGCTTTTGAAGAACAATAATTTGACACGTTTACACGGCCGGCCTAGAGCCAAATGATGCCCTGTGCTATACCTTCTGTTGGTGCCTCCCTCCCATATGGTGAATTGTCATACATTGTATAAATAACCATACCAAAAAGTGATTAATTATAAGTGCCATACAACATGGTGCTCAGATAATGGTGTCATATGTCGTCCAAATAACATTTTAATAACAATGTTATACAGAGCTACCGCCACCACCACCCTACACTGCAAAAAATAATATACTGTCCAGTGCCTAAGTAGCAGTGCAGTAGTAGAAAAGTAGCAAACAGCGAGTAATTATAGCACTACCTCACATCATGTAATAGAGAGGCATGAAGGCAGCTGTATATAGAGGCAGTGTCTGTGAGAGGGGCGAGGAATCATGGGACCTGTTGTCCTTTACATGGAAATCCCACCCATAGAAAGCCCTGCCAGCATCAAAACAACAGTGCTGCACAAGATAATGAAAATGAAAAAAAATACTTCTGAGCTATGGTGGCATCAACTGGTGATTATTCACACACATACAGGTACATTTCATTATTTTTCATAATCTTGGATAACCCCTTTAATCATGACTATCACATGGTCTAAAACATATTGATATATGCATAAAAAGCAATGAATGCCAACATGGTGGTAGGTACAGTAGTGAGAATTGTGTTATAGAGAAGTAAAAGGAAGCATTTGATTTTTTAGAAACTGTACCACGAGTGGTTAACTTAAAAAAAAAAGTGACTTGATTCAATGGCATCTGATGCATCGGAAAGGACATGATTTGTGTTAGATTGGTAGCTATGGATACACTCAGGGTTAGGCTAGCCCACCGGAGTACCAGAGTATCCTCTGCTGGCCCAGGCTCTGAAACAATAATGTTTGCCAAAGGTACAGCAGTAGACATCCCAATTTGGAGCTGACTTTGGAGTCAATCACTTACCACTAGAGTCTAGTTCATATGGGTTGATTCACAAATAACCCATTCGATCTTATTGAGGATATGTCCTCTGTGCACAACGATAAAAACAAAGAAAACTTGGTCGACACGCACATGTTCTTTATAGATGGAGGGTGGCCCTCACAATCATTTGCTCTGGTGTGCCCAAGAAATTCCAGTCCTATGACTACAGCCTTCTCAAGAAGCCGTTACCTAATAGTACATCCCTAACAACCAGCCTGTCCCAGATTGCTCAAAACTCCAACTCAAGACCAAATTGACGCTAATCCTTTGGCGGACAAAATAAAATAAAGTTTGGCAGATAAATGCACAGAAAAAAATAGGTGTCAATTTGAGGAGCGGTCTTGTATTGTCACTTCACCATGCGGTGGATTTTAAAATTCTTTTCCAATAAAGTCTGCACATTGTTAAGTGGATCGCTGGACCGTATTTTGTTTGTTTGCTGGAACTTTGAGGATCCTTGTTACATTCATGAACGATTACTGGTGATGGCAGTGAGAACCACATCTTCCTAGATTGCATTATGACTGCATTTCCTTAAGCTAATTGTACTCTTACAGATCTACTTCCTAACGTTGTGATTAGCATCTGAAATAATGAAATGTTTGTGCTACCACATATTTTCTTCTGTTTGTCACCATCAGTGTTCTCTTATCCAAGTGATCAAATGAACTCATTCATGACACTTTGTCCTACACCAATCTCCACAATCATTTCCCTGTATTGAAATCCGCTTTCTCCAGCTTGCTTCATAAATCACACATACTGTATATAAAGCAACAGATTTAAGAGAATATTTGGCAAGGTCTTACTTTTTTCCCCTCTTGTTCCTTCCAGATAAACAGGCTAAGAAATACTCATGAACTGTGCGAAGAGTTCAATGTATCTCATAGATTTTTTCAAATACTGAATGAGTCGGAAACAGTAACATATTATCCCAGATTTCCTGTCCTGTGGGAATGAGTCTCTTTAATGTTCCATCCCTGTGGGAATGTGTTTCTTTAACTCTTTATGCCACTTGGAATTATATTTCCAGCTTATCGTTACTTATATTACTCATAGTAACTTGTTCTATATAAAACCTGTAAAATAAAGCCTTTTTTTTTTTTGCAAATTGGCTTTGTTTTTATGTTGCTAGCCAATTTGGTCACGGTGAACCCTGTTATTAAGTGGAAAGCTGTTACCTACAGCAAAGCACGGCTTGCTGGAATATGTAGTGCATGATACTATTGCTGCACTCAAATGCCATTAACATGCCCGGTTCAAAATGGCCACTCCCTCGGTGGTCACTTTGAATTTGTGTGTTGTTAGGGAAGAGAAAGACTGCAAAACTCAGAAATAGAAATCTACGTAGCAGCTTTCAGAAGATGAATATACTGTATGTTTGTAACATAATCTTAAATAGAGATGTATTGTAAGGAGGTAGGTATACTCTAACACAAAGGTTCTGTGAGCTGTAAAGAGTATATGTAGTCAAGTAACATTGAACCATGAAGCAGCCAGTCAAAAGCTGTTTTATGGTTAGAATACAACATGAGTTCCTGTGGCTTAGGCTTCTTTCACATCTGCGCTAGGGCTCCGTTCCGACGTTCCGTCTGAGATTTCCGTCAGAACAGACACAAACGAAAACCATAGGTTTCTGTTTCGATCACCATTGATTTGAATGGTGATGGATCCAGTGCCAATGGTTTCCGTTTGTCTCCGTTGTGAAAGGGTTCCCTAGTTTTGACGGAATAAATAGCGTAGAGACAACCCCTTTATTGAGAAATCAGATAAGAAAAGGTTAGAACAGTGGCAGGACATGAGTACTTTATATATATAAGGTCTGGGAATAGGTTTAGTTTCCTTGAAAAGCTTGCAACTTAGGCAAGATGGTTGCAAAAACATGTGCTTACCACTAGAAGTTACATAATGTGTATCTTCGTTTTTTTAGTCTCCCTTTAAGTCTTAACATTTTACCAACTGGATTCAGGGAGTATTTGTATTTAAACTCCCATATGAATAAATTACACATCTCATAAAGACATTACAGCATTTCTTCAAATACTTTGATCAGCTCGCAGTGGCCTTAGCAACAACAAACTCTCTAAAAACAAGCCAAAAAAGTGTCAACACTACTTAACCCAGACTTCCTAGCAATATGCCACTAAAGTGTGACACAACATCCTCACTCACGCAATAAATAGGCAGTTTACACCAAGGCTTTAAATGAGATTGAGTGTCGTATATTGGTAGATTTATTTACTAACATTTCGAATCAGCAAATACATGCATTAATAATATATATATATATGTTATGTTTTATTCCCCTGTTATAATTTCCCCTATGTGTGATATATACTGCAGACCCTATTTCTTCATACTACATGTTTGCATTGCACAAATATCTATGCAATTCTACCAATGTCTTAGAATTTAAACTGACCCCTGCAAGATTCGTACAGATTTTTATATGTATTATATATATTTATTTATTTAATTAATTTATTTAATTAACCCAAATCTAAACATTATTTTTAAATCCATAACATGGTATATCTGTGAACATTCGAACGCGAAAGCACCCCACTTCAATTTCACAGACTGAACTCCACATTTCTCAACCTCCAAAATGGTTCTCTGAGCCTGCTAATCAGCTAAAAAAAATTTTAGCACATTTTTTTTTTTCCTGTATGATGCCATGTTTTTAATAGTTTAAGGCCAGGATCACACACAGAGTTTTGATGCAGTTTTTTTTTTATATATTTTTTTTTGCCAAACACAGAAGTGGACACAAAAGAAAGAAGCTGCATCAGTCTTTTCTTTATACTTTTTCTTTCTTTTAGATCCACTTCTAACTTTGGGTAAAAAAAAAATAGTGTGTAATCCTGGCATTATACAGACATGGAATAAAGAGCAATGAAAAAAAAAAACAACTGCTATTCTAGAAAGCCCCCCGTAGAATGACATGGATTGGAGAGACATGCTAATGCTTGCTCCTTACTAATAATAACAGTATGTTATAAGATGTGATCACACTTTGCAGTGGTGGTGTGACACAAAAACACAATATGCTCTATATATAAAAGAAACAAACCACTTCCTTTCAGAGAACCAGGGTTTTTGTTCAAACACATTTTAGTGTTTTTGTTTTTTAACTTTGTATATAGACATTAAACCAAACGCGTCAGCAACTTTATGCTGCCCTTTCTGAAGACAGCGTAAAGAAGTGACAAACACGCCGATTTCAGCAATCTGTCCCTTATGTGTAATAGTTAAAGGTTATTCCCAACAAAGACATTTATTGCATATCCACAGGATATCCAGTGGCCGCCTTGCGGGGCAAAACGAGGTTCAGGTAACCCCCGTTATCGATATAGGTGCAGGTCCCAGAGCACTTTTTTTTTCTTTTTTTTAAATTACAGTGTAAACTTTGCAGCACCATTCAAACGCTGGCAGGGAGGAGTCGGAGTCTGGCATATTAATAGGATGCCACTCCCCCCCGCCTAGTCACCGATAATTGACAGAGAGAATAAAAATTAAAGGACCAGCAGCAAACAAGAAAAGTGCATTATATGGAATATAACAGAAAAACATTTGACTGCATGTTTTGAAAACTTTATGTAGTTTATGTAAAACAAATATTTTTTTATTATTATTATTTTTTTTTTTATGAGCTTTCTTGCATTTTATGCTGTACAACCTAGAAACTAGCAATGCTTTACATACTGCTGGCCAATGCAGAATTAATTAAAAGACCACTGTACTTGCATGGTTCTAGGGGATAAAGTAACTTCTGTCAAGACCGAAAAACCAGTAGGAGCTTTATTCATGGAGAAATATCGTAAGTGTTGAGTTTATTACCCGGCTGAACAAAAGCATATTGTATCCAGTTCATGTGGTAGCTCAATGTATTTAGCCAGTGAAGGGGAATGACTGGGTCAACTTCAATCATTAATAAACATATTACATTTATTCAGTAACAGAATAATCCCCAGAAGCCATGTGTAGTATGTTGTATGGCAAGAGTGAATCAAACATTCCTTCCTTTCAGTGGTTTTATTGTTGCTCAGTTTTCCCAGTTTCATTTAGATATTTGCCCTTGGGGTAACCCTGATAATGATAAACATATGGGAAATATTAATTTGAACCAATGCTTTTTATAATTTTATAGTAAATTTCCTGCATCCTGGAAGTCCATAAAATCCAATGGCCTGACGTAGACGAAAAATAGTCACAAAAGTCAATTTAATGAAAAATCCCAATAACTTCCCCTAAATGAGGGAGGACATGAACGAGAAGGGAAATTAATTGTTGAAAGTCTTCGGAAAAGTAGGAATGTGGCTAACCCCAGATCCTCTTGTATACAGGGGCAGTGGAGAGATTCTTGTTTTTGTGCAGGCCCGACAATAGGAATTGGTGCCCTATAACTAGCTTCTCGACAACACTGGAGACAGGGGGAAAGATTTAATTATTAAAATGCGCTAGAATTCTGGTTCAATTGAGGGGGTGTCACTTAATGGAAAAGGGGCTTGACTTGGTGCAAAAAAAGTGGTCTAAAGTAAGCCTACAGGTGGTATAAGATTAGACAGAAGTGTCTAAAGCTTCACCAAATTTATCATTCAGCATGAGCACTGTGGTAAATTTGGCACATTTAGTCTAATTCTAAGCTGTGTAATTGTGAGACACATTCTGAAAAGGGAATCAAAAGAACACCAAGGGGGCACCATAACAACTATGTAATATTTATTTTTTATTATTCCAATTGAAAATTGTTTATGATTTACATGATCTAAAGAGAAATGTAATATTTAATTCTGGGGCAACTCCTTTAAAGCTAAAAAAAAAAAAAAATTCTAACTGATAAAACCTGTTAATTTGGAACCACATTAGCCGGCAGACGCAAGATTACTACATACATCTACATACTTTAAAAGTCATTTGTGGAGAACTTTAAAAAGTAGTCATCACCATGGGAGGCAAAACATTCAATAGTCAAAAAATTTAATAATACAAAAATTTCGATAGCCTTACAATACACTTGGCACACACAGATAATCCGATATTTTTTTGAAAAATCGTAAAGGCTCTTTTCACACTATGAGCCATGACAGTTCGGACTGGATCTGTTCCTAATGGACCATAATGGATCCTGTTGGCTTCCATTTGATCTGTCAGGTTTTTGTAGGGTTTCCTTTGTGTTTCCTTTTCAGGAAAGAATGGTGCAGCAGACTCTTCTAGCCTTCATAAAGCAATGGAAACCAAATGGAACTGATTCTTATGGTTATGTGAGCAGACCCTAACATGGATCTTAAATTTTTTTTGCAACCTTAAGATCTTTTATAATATTTAATTTTTTTTATTTGACATTCAATAAAGCTAATAACAGATGTCAACCATCTTTTGCATTAACACTATTGTTTTTTTTTTACTTCTTAGGATTGTCCACGCTAACCACACAGTATTTTTAGCAAATTCACGGTGGATTTATGGCATTAACGTTAATCGCACATTATTACAAGCTTGGGCAATGTTCAGTCATGACAACCTAAAACATGACAAATTTTCAATTCAGCTTTGCGCTATATGTATTAACTTTAATCTTCTGTGACGCCATTTGTCATTTAGCTTCTACATGTTGAATAGATTTGGACATGTTTCCCCTTTTTATATAGCTGGAATGGAATTTTAACAGGGAAAATGTACCAGGAGAGAATTTAGATTTTGGAAATGGAATGTGTAACCAAGCGCTAATATTGTAGCTAGCATTGTCTTGCTTGTAGTAGGACACAGCTGTAACAAGCTGTTAACTCAACATTCTTCGAATAAGAGATATGAATTTAGGTGAGTAATGCAGGAAATTCTTAAAATACTCATATTATGTTAAATTAATTAATTAAAGTGATTTAGACACAGTCAGACTGCTGCGCTATTCTGCCCAGTAAACAAAAACAAAAAAACCTGACAGACACAGTATAATGCCTTATTCACACGAGCGTGTGTCAAATGGCCTGTGAAAAACGGCTATTTTTCAAGGACGAATTGCACCCGTGCGGGACCCGTTTTCACAGATCCCTCATAGATTTAAGTCAATTGAGCGATAAATGAAAACGGACAAAAATAGGACATGTCCTATTTTTTCACGGGTCGTTCACATGGTCTGTTAAAACAACGGCCGTGTGAACAGCCCAATAGAACATGCAGCCGTCACACGGATGATATCAATGCTCGTCTGAATAAGGCATAAGTCAAGGCGATCTGTCAGGATCCGTAAAGATCTGTGCAAAATAGATCAAACCAGAGTTGCTTATAAATCGTGTTTCCTGTCAAAATGAAACCAATAAGGCTCTATACAAACTGCACACTACATTTGGCATGTGTGCCAGGATAGCACCAGGTACATGCGTTGAACGTATGCATAGGGGCATATTGACTCGAGGAGTGTTATTTTCGCATTATGTCAGGTAGGTATGCGTTGGCATACCTCTTTTTTTTCTCTACGTAATATAACCTATAGATTTTCGGGTACAATTAACACAAAAAAGTGTGGCGGAGAGAATATAAATTTTATTGACATATATCACAAACAATTAAAAATGAGTCATACAGAGCATGAAAAATAAAAACGTTCAAAAATCGCAGGGAGTACAGGTACAAAGAAAATGGGGACAAAGTCCAGTGAGTGTAGCAACCAGACTAATTACATTGTTGTGTGGTCTGCACAGAGATCCAAACTGATGTTTTGTAACAGGCAACAATGTGCAATGACACTAATGTAAAGTAATGAACAATATGCAAGTCTGTAGCCAAACTCCAGTCACCCATATAACTGCTTGAAAAGCTAGAAAGTAAAGGTAAGTATTGCTTAGAAGTGGATGTTATAGTAAACACAAGCAGCATGGGAGAAATGAGTTAAATAACATACCCATAATACTGATGGTATCCCTGCGATGAGAGACCGTCAAACCTGACGCGCGTTTCGGCGGGATGCCTTCGTCCGGGGGAAAATTTATATTCTCTCCGCCACACTTTTTTCTGTTAATTGTACCCGAAAATCTATAGGTTATATACTAGTCATTGAGGGTCAATGCACCAAGTCAACTTGGTTTTACATATAGATCTTGTCTCAAATATAGCATTGTCTGCCACACTGCGTTACATTCTTTAGCAAGATCGCTTCCTGTCTGTACCAATAGGTGTTTTTTGTTTTTGTTTGTTTTTTCTCTACGTAATAGCATAATCGACTATGCTATTTAATACAGAGGAAACACAGTTTTTTACAATTTGGCACCATGGGCAAAGTATGTAACTGGATGCCTATATAGTGGTATACGTCGTAGCCTTATGATAGACATCGGGAAATACTCTGGACGTTTGCATTCGATGGAAGGCTTAAACACATTGCTAATACAGCTTAATGCCAGTATGAATAGAGTTCTATACATGTGTTAGAATTCTCATACTAGACCAGAATGACTGCACCAAGAATCACAGTTAATGTCTGTCACACTATTCTGCTTTCTATGATTTTTCTATTTCTAAGGAGAGGCACTTAATAAAGTCCAAGTACAAAGTATCACTTATTCAGTGTCATTTTCCTCAGGATATATGTGCCAATTAGCTGATAATTTTTTTTCTCAATGGAACATTTCTTTCCATAATGAAAATAAGCATGGGTTTAAGATTATACTGTACATAGTAGATTGTCTGCTGAAAAAGTAGAGCTGCAGTATAAAGCAGTGGTAACCCGTGCCTTTACTAAGACAGAAAATTACAAGAAAAAGACAATTGAGCAAAGTAGAATGGGGAGAATAGATGAAGACTGGCTCTTCATCAGGGCCGGACTGCCCACCTGGCAATTCTGGCAAATGCCAGATGGGCCGGTGCACGCTGTGGGCCGCTTCCTGCTCACCTCTTCCTCTCACTGAGTAGCTCTACCCTGTCATCATGCCGATCTGCTGTGTGGTGCACTGGCCTCTGCACCAAGCAAGCAGCTTGCTGCCAAGCCAGTGTTGCTAGCTGTCATAAATTTATTTTTCACGGCCGTGTCCCGGCCCCTCCTCCTCAACCACTGACACGGCTCCTCAGTTCTCTGTCTCTGTTCTAAGCTCCGTCTCCTCCATAATTGGCCCGCCTCCTCTGTAATTGGCCCCGCCTCCTCCATACTCTTACCCTATCATGGTGCAGCTTCTTGCTGCTCTGCGTGAGCATGTATTCCCAGCCTTTTGTCTACAGCGCAGCGGCGGGTTTACTGGTCACACAAAGCTGAGCTGACAAATGAGTCAGACTCAGTCTCTCATCTTCATAGAAAAGTGTGTCCATCTTCAGTCCTCTCAAGTCTCCACAAGTAGGTAAATAAAGAAAGTAAATATGCAAAAAAAAATTACTGTGTTATCCCCTTCCCCTCCATGTGAAACTATAACTCCCAGCATGCCCTGACACCTGTAGACCTTCAGGACCTACTGGGAGTTAAGTTCCCCCCCCCCCCTGTTTGCATTAAAGTGGTTGTCTAGTCCCTAAAAATTGATGGCCCATCCTCAGGATAGGCCATCAATAGCTGATGGGTCGAGGTCCCACTCCTGGGACCCCCGCCGATCGGTTGTTTTGAAGGGGCCGCAGCGCTCGTACGAGCACTGCTTCCCCTTCATTTCTACTTGCTCTCTGTGAATCACCGACATGGATGTAGCGTTGATTCACAGTATTACAGCCGCCTTCTGCCATTTGCTTCAATGAAATTAGGCTGCAATACTGTGACTGCATTATTGATCCACTAAGATGTGAGGGTCCTGACTGACATTTATCCATGTATTCATGCGTTGATATGACTCCCGAATAAATACAGCTACATCATTCATTAAATTAAATAGTGATGCACTTGGAATCACCACCTTTGTGGTATCTGCCAGCACTAAATTCAGTACATGAGCATAGCACCAGACATGGATTTGGCCTGGTGACTCTGCTGACAACCACGCAAAAAACACTCTATATTGTCCTTGCATGTTTGCAGCTCCATCTGTAGAATTGGCAATACAATGTTTTATGTCTATTTTGCATGACTGGAGAACTCCTAGGAATTTCCCCGACATAAGAGATAATGGGCTTTAGACACCAGCAATGGAAGAATTGCTCAAATTTGATGAAACAGCCACAACTGACAAAAAGCTTGTAATTGTTCTTCTTGGTGTGGTTTACATGCATTAATTTATCATTTATGTTTTAGTAAACTACTCTGTTTTTTTAAGGGGTTATCCAGGACTTTAAAATTGATGGCCTGTTCTTATGATAGGCCATCAATATCAGATCGGTGAGGGTCTGACTCTTGGCACCCCTGCCGATCAGCGGTTTGAAGGTGCCTTCATTGTTTATCAGGCACAGATCTGTAGTTTTAGTATAGTAGCAGCAGTACCTGGTATTACATCTCAGAGCAGCTCAGTCCTAGTCAAATCAATCCAAACCTTCTCATAACCTACAAGCTGACAAACATATTTCACATTCACCACATAGCAAGTGGGCCTGTGTTCTATCAAATGCCAGGGCTGAATTTCAGTCCCAGTCCGACCCTGTTCTTCATACATGCTGAAGCAAGTGTCACGTTGGGTTCATGAAACCACTGGGCCATACCGCCTTGACGGTATGGCAGCTGGCCAACAGGGCGCAGGTTAAAGTCTATAGTACGTATAGGGTACCTGTGGCAGCTCGGACAGTAGCAAGGCAGCCTCGGCTGGGACTAGGCAGAAGGCAGACGTCAGGCGTCGTGAAGCAGGACAGGCATGGTATATAGCACGGCACGACTTAGGCTCAGCACGTCACTCGACCAGGATAGCACAGATACAGGTAACAGGATCAGGAACAGGAACATGAACAGGAACATACTAGGAGACCATTGCATAGACGAACGTAGGGTACGACAACAACGCTCAGGCATCGAAGCAAGGGGCTGAACATTTCTTATAGTCCAGGACACTCAAGGGCTGATACTTCATTAAAGTCCGGTTCGCGCGCTGCCCCTTTAAGAGCGAGCACGAGCGTGCGCGTGCACAATACGGGATCCGGCCGAGGTGAGTGGAAGTGAGCGCTGGCATCTCCTGAGTAGGATACTCGGTCCAGCGCTCGCTGACCCATGGCTGCGGCCGTCGGGAGGAGAGTGAACATGATGACCGGCAGCCACGGACATGACAGTAAGATGCACCTGATTTATAAAGAGGCGAACACCTTTTTTTAATTTATGCCAGTTTCTAGTGTAAATTAGAGTAACTTTATCGGGATGTGGATGGCCTGCCCTTTCCCGTGAAGCCTTACCCACTTTTTAGAAAATTAGCAAAAGCATAAAAATTTTAAAAATGTTTGCACAAAAGACGAGTTTTTGCACAAATTGTGACTTCTCTACACCAGAAAACCGGCGTAGAGTTTTTACTAAATTCCCCAATTGTAGCTAACTGGAGTCACCCACCCTTACTGTGCCCTAGAAGAGCACAGATAACTTCCACACCAAGAATGTTTCAGTAAGCTGAGATTAGTTTGCCCCACCCCAGTATAAAATTGACAGCTCTTCACACTATTTTTGTTTTGTGAAAACCTTGAGCCAGTCCCACTAAATCTAGGGAGCTGAAACATTGGTTTAAAACATATTTAAGCTTAATTTTGTTGCTTGAGAAAGGATTCTTAAAGAGGCTCTGTCACCACATTATAAGTGCCCTGTCTCCTACATATGGAGATCGGCGCTATAATGTAGGTGACAGTAATGCTTTTTATTTAGAAAAACAATCTATTTTAAACCACTTTATGAGCGATTTTTAGCTTTATGCAAATGAGTTTCTTAATGCCCAAGTGGCGTGTTTAACTTTAGACCTAGTGGGCGTTGTACTGAGGAGTGTATGACGCTGACCAATTAGCGTCATGCACTCCTCTCCATTGATTTACACTGCACTAGCGATATAGTTATACCGCTATGTGCAGCCACATACAAAAACACTAACATTACTGCAGTGTCCTGATAATGAATATACATCACTACCAGCCAGGACGTGATGTTTTTTCAGAATCCTGACCACTTCTGAATCTTTTCTGTGAGATTCCAGCAAGGCAAACGTAATCTCGTTTGAAATGACAGGTTACATCATAATCTCGCGAGATTACGTTTGCCTTGCTGTAAATCTCACAGACGCTACAGACGTGTCAGGATTCTGAATACACATGACGTCCAGGCTGGTAGTGATGTATATTCATTATCAGGACACTGCAGTAATGTTAGTGTTTGTGTATGTGGCTGCACATAGTGATATAACTATATCGCTAGTGCAGTGTAAATGAATGGAGAGAAGTGTATGGCGCTGATTGGTCAGTGTCATACACTCCTCTGTACAACGCCCACTTGGTCTAAAGTAAAAACACGCCCACTTGGGCATTAAGATACTCATTAGCATAAAGCTAAAAATCACCCATAAATGGGTTTAAAATAGATCGTTTTTCTAAATAAAAAGCATTACTGTCACCTACATTATAGCGCCGATCTCCTTATATAGGAGATAGGGCACTTATAATGTGGTGACGGAGCCTCTTTAAACAGGCTGATCTATCAGGACTACCTCTTTTCATATAGCATATTAGGGTATATGGACATAGAGGGGTCACCCTTACTCTTCTAATACGTAGTGCAGAGAGCTGCTGCATTGAGCGGCTCTTGCCCCAGAGTACTGGAGCTTCAAGGGGTATTCCAGTGGCATAGGCAATCAATAACTGATCTGTCGGAGTCCGACTCCCAGCCAGGACCCTCGACGATCAGCTGTATTGACAACCCCTTTAACTCAGTGAAAACATCTTAAGCCTTTCTTATCCCTGAGAAGGGAGGTTTCTTATCCCTGAGAAGACAACTTCTTTAACATTTGTCTTTGAATAATTATCCGTAATAAATGGCACGTATTCAATGTTACTTCACCTTTGTAACTCTTACAGTGCAATCATGCTAGCTATATGACTGTAAAATGCACTAAAACTAAAGGGTTACAGGATAGATTATAAGTAATTAATACTTTATTTTTCTCATTGCTATATTTTATGATGCATTATAAAAATAATGTGACATTTGTGTTGAGTGAGTCACAACAGCAAAGTACTGCTTCAGAACTGCTTATACAAGACCTATTATACTCAGTAACAATATGAGCGGAAAAGGTTCACCAGCTTTAAAATAGATGTAATGTTATATCATGTATCTTGTATACACAGCCATCAAAACTGAACAGTATAATGTTGCATTTGTAGCTAAGGATAATATACAATTACCAATAAACTGACAGCGATGACTTTAAATAACAACAGGTAAAGAAATGAAAGACGCAACAATGATTTGTCAAAGGGATAAAATGCTACTCATACACTGTTCAAGTCATAACACAAAGAAATTGATTTTTGACGCCAAAAGAGCTCTGACCCGTCGAGGCATTGACCACACAAGACCTATAAAGGTGTCCTGTGGTATCTGGTACTAAGACGTTAAGACCTCTATGAATTAGACTGTTTTTCCAGCACATCCCACAGATGCTCGATCAGATTCAGATCTAAGTGAATTTCAACACTTTGAACTCTTTGTCATATTCTTTAAACCATTCCAGAACATTATCCTGCTGAAAAAGGCCACAGCCATTAGGGTATGCCGTTACCATGAAGGGGTGTACTTGGTCTGCAACAATGTTTAGGTAGGTGGTACGTGTCAAAATAACATCAACATAATTGCCAGGACCCAAGGTCTCCCAGTAAAACATTGCCCAGGGCATCTAACTGCCTCTGTCGACTTGCCTTCTTCCCATAGTGTATCCTGGTGCAATCTCTTACCCGAGTAAACGACGCATACTCACCCGGCCGTCTACGTGATGCAAAAAGAAAACCTGATTCATTAAACAAGGCCCATTGTGGGCACTTTTGGTGGTAGACAGGTTCAGCATGGGCACCCTGACCAGTCTGCCACTATGCAGCCTCAAATGCAGCAAGCTACGACGCCCTCTTCTGACACCTTTTTATCATAGCCAGCTTAACTTTTTCAGCATCAATTAGCCTTGGACGCCCATGACCCTGACGCCGATTCATCGGGTGTCGTTCCTTGGACCATTTTTGAGAGGAACTAACCACTGTATTGCACGAACACCCCAGAAGACCTGCCATTTTGAAGATGCTCTGACCCAGTCTTCAAGACATCATAATTTGTCCCTTGTTATAGTCGTTCAGATCCTTACGCTTGCCCTTTTTTTTCTTCCAACACAACGACTTTAAGAACTGACTGCTTGTTTGCTGCCTCATATATCTCACCACTTGACAGGTGTCATTGATACTTAATACTCAATGTTATATCCTTCAGCTGTCAGTGCTTTTAATGTTATCGCTGAACTGTGTATATTAGTGTGTTATTCAGAAATGCCCAGGTATGCTAAAGGGAACCGGTCACCATTTCACCTACTGAACTTTACTTATTCCTCACTGGCCGCTGCTATCCAAAGTTCATTGCCAATATCCCCTCTCCTAAACTCCTCCACCGACTGTAAATAACGGTCTGCAAACATCTCGTGAAGATTTGACACGTTTCAAACGAAGATATGACTCTTTTATGCTCATTAGCATACTAAAAAACGGAATACTAAAGCCACAGAGCCGACTAAGAAAACAATTATAGGTTATATAGAAATTATTTTTCACCCACTACCACCAGGTAGTGCTGGTTTAATAGGTGAAATGCTGGTGACAGGTTCCCTTTAAATAACTCATTGGCGACATATCATGTAACTGTATGTGACAGCTGCTAAGGCGAAGTATGGACCGCGTTCACGGACTGAGCCCGCCCCATAGTCCATGGCTGTCGCATGTAACATACTGCCGACTCCTCACTGCAATGGCTGGGATTGGAGATAACTCCGATCCCAGATGTTATACCAATTAGAAAGAGGGGTGACGGCCTCCTCCAACAGCCCATCTTCCCCCCACGGCGTAAATGGAGGGTGCCAATGGTTGTCATGACAGCCTGGAGGCCTAATAAAGGCAACCAGTTCTGCCATCTTTGTGCTCCCTAGAAACTTGTAAAAAGCACAACTTTCTGCAATACATAAGCATATTATGCAAGCAATCTAATGATCGCTAGTTAAATTCCTCTAGGCGGATTAATAAAAAAAATGTAAAAAAAACTGGTATAAGTTTTAAAAAATGATTGTGCAAAAAAAAAAATTCAAAGTTAAAAAAATTTCCATTAAAGTAATGTAAAACAATAATAACATAATTGATATTGCTGTTTTTCCCATTTCACGGCATAAATAATTTATTTCTCAGTACTTTATATGGTACATTAAATGGTGCTATTAGAAACTAGTATAAAATTATAAGTCATGGTGTGTGGGGGGTGAAGTATGGAGCGGACTCATGTGTTAAGCTCGTTCCTTATGCTGTGTATTACAGCTGACACCTCGCACTAACGGCCAGGAACAGAGAGCGCTCTGATCCTGGCCGTTTAACTGCTTAGATACCGCGGTCAATAGCAAAAGAAAGAGTAAGTAACATGTTATACTTACCCAGAGTTCCCTGCTCCTTCTCCAGTCCGGCCTCATGGGATGACATTTCATCCCATATGACCGCTGCAGCCAATCACAGGCTGCAGAGGTCACATGGCCTGCAACGTCATCCCAGAAGGCCTGACTACGTGCAGAGAAGAGGGAGGGGTAAGTATGAACGTTTTTTAAATCTTCCAGCGCTGCCTCACGCAGCGGAAATTCCGCTGGGAAAAGCACACCACAATGTGGTGCGGTTTTTCTGACTGCATTTTCTGTGGTGTTCAGGGCGGATACACTGCGAAGCTTGACGCAGTGGATCCGCCCAGAATACGCCGTGTGTTCATACCCCTACTGAGTCTCATTATAGTTTTATAGTAAACCTAAGTAATATAAACTCTATTTGAGATATAAAAAGACGTGTTTATGTATATGTAAATAAATATACATATTGAATATCTTGCATAAATTGCAATATATATCATATTCCGTCCCTATAAGTCCTTATTCACACAAGTGTATTTAACGTCCGTGATACACGCGTGAAAATCACGCGCGTCGCACGGACATATGTAAGTCAATGGGGCCGTTCAGACAGTCCGTGATTTTCACGCAGCCTGTGTCCGCTGCGTAAAACTCACGACATGTCCTATAGTTGAGCATTTTTCACGCATCACACACCCATTGAAGTCAATGGGTGCGTAAAATCACGCGCGGCACACGGACGCACTTCCGTGAGATGCGCGTGATTCGCGCAACAGTTGTTAAAGAGGCTCTGTCACCAGATTATAAGTGGCCTGTCTTCTCCATAATCTGATCGGCGCTGTAATGTAGATTACAGCAGGGGTTTTTATTTTGAAAAACTATCATTTTTGAGCAAGTTATGAGCTCGTTTAGATTTGTGCTAATGAGTTTCTCAATGGACAACTGGGCGTTTTTTTACTTTTTACCAACTGGGTGTTGTACAGAGGAGTGTATGAGGCTGACCTCGTCTGAACAGAACATCATAAAACCCTTTGCATGCAATGGGAAGATGTTTGCAGGCGTAATGGAGCCGTCTTTTCAGGTGTAATTCGAGGCATAAGACGAATTACGTCTGAAAATAGGCCGTGTGAACATACCCTAACAAAGAAAGGTGAATACAGTAAGAAGTTATACTAGTTTCTAGCAGACTATACTAATAATCTTCTATTGTGCACTTATAAGGCTTGGTGACTATTCAGTTCAAATTGTGAATAGTAAGAACTATCAAGTATATAATGACTTCTAAAACATAGGTGTGGCAAAACACCAGATCAGGTTTATCTCTATTATTTTTTACATTTACATGGACTGGTAAATCAATAGCCACCAGTCAGTTATATGTATGTACTTGTATTGGTATGGATGGAATTCGGACATCCACTGTATGAGTGCAAAACTAAATTGAGAAATCGGTACAGGATATTCTAAGGGTATGTTCACACGAAGTGTTTTCAGACGTAATTCGGGCGTTTTACGCCTCGAATTACGCCTGAAAAAAACGCCCCTAATACGCCTACAAACATCTGGCCATTGCTTTCAATGGGAATTACGATGTTCTGTTCCCACGAGCCTTTATTTTACTCATCGCTGTCAAAATACGGCGCGTAAAATGACGGCTCATCAAAATAAGTGCAGGACACTTCTTGGGACGTTTTTGGAGGTGTTTTTCATTGACACCATTGAAAAACAGCTCCAAAAATGGCCGTAAAAAAACACTGCGAAAAACGCGAGATGTTAAAAAAAACGTCTGAAAATCAGGAGTTGTTTTCGCCTGAAAACAGCTCCGTATTTTCAGACGTTTTTGGTCACTACGTGTGAACATACCCTTAGGGCATGGCCACATGTAGCAGAATTGCTCTGGAATTCCGCTGCGTACACTCCGCAGCGGAAATCTGCAGCGGACCCGTTTCCCAATTGCCTTCCACAGCTTTGTGGTTGGGTTCGTTTGCACGTTGCGGACAATTCCGCTGCGGAGCATAGGCTGCGGTGCGGAATTTGGTGTCCGCAGCATACAATGGTTGTTGCGGAGGTGTGTCGGACTGGTTGCGGACTCATTGTGGAATTTCTCCATTGACTTCAATGGAGATTCTAAGTTCCGCAATGAAGTCCGCAGATGTAATGTAGATGTTATGTGTGCTGCGGAGCGTATTGGTTTTTTAACTTTACATTTCTTCATTCTGGCTGGACCTATGTATTTCTAGGTCTACAGCCAGACTGAGGAAGTCAATGGGGCTCCCGTAATTACGGGTGACTACGTGTGTGCACCCATAATTACGGGTGACTAAGTGTGTGCACCCGTAATTATGGGAGACTACGTGTGTGCACCCGTAATTACGGGAGCGTTGCTAGGTGACGTCAGTAAATAGTCACTGTCCAGGGTGCTGAAAGAGTTAAGCGATCGGCAGTAACTGTTTCAGCACTCTGGACAGTGACTACCGATCACAATATACAGCAACCTGTAAAAAAAATAGAAGTTCATACTTACCGAGAACTCCCTGCTTCTTCCTCCAGTCCGGTTTCCCAGGATGACGTTTCAGTCTAAGTGACGGCTGCAGCCAATCACAGGCTGCAGCGGTCACATGGACTGCCGTGTCATCCAGGGAGAACGGGCTGGATGCCAAAAGAGGGACGCGTCACCAAGACAACGGCCGGTAAGTATGAAATTTGTTTACTTTCACTTGGGAAAGTGCTGTCCCTTCTCTCTATCCTGCACTGATAGAGAGAAGGGAAGTACTTTCACCTCAATACGCAGCGGCTAGTCCGCATCAATTTATTGCCCATTTCGGGCAGATCCGCAACAGAATCTGCAACGCAGATTTTGTGCGGCATTGATGCGGACAGTTGCGGAAGAATTCCGCCACGTGTGGCCATGCCCTTAGGCTGGGTTCACACGACCTATTTTCAGGTGTAATAGAGGCGTTTTACGCCTCGAATTACGCCTGAAAACACGGCTCCAATACGTCGGCAAACATCTTCCCCCTTCATTTCAATGGGTTTGCCGATGTACTGTGCTGACGACCTGTAATTTTACGCGTCGCTGTCAAAAGACGGCGCGTAAAATAACAGCCTCGTCAAAGAAGCGCAGGACAATTCTAGGGACGTAATTGTAGCCGTTTTTCATTGAATCCAATGAAGAACAGTTCCAAATTACGTCCGTAATGGACGCCCCGCAAAACGCGAGTACATGCAATTACGTCTGAAATTCAGGAGCTGTTTTCTCCTGAAAACAGCTCCGTAATTTCAGACGTAAATGCAGTTATCGTGTGCACATACCCTAAGGCTGGGTTCACACACCCTATTTACGGACGTAATTCGGGCGTTTTAGCCTCGAATTACGTCCAAAAATACGGCTCCAAGGCGTAAAAAAGACGCCCGCGTCAAAGAAGTGCATGTCACTTCCTGAGACGTAATTGGAGCCGTTTTCCATTGACTCCATGGAAAAACAGCTCCAATTACGTCCGTAATGGACGCTGCGAAAAACGCCTGCACATGCCATTACGTCTGAAATTCCGGAGCTGTTTTCTCCTGAAAACAGCTCCGTAATTTCAGGCGTATCGGAGGCTGCCGTGTGAACATACCCTTACAGTTAATAACTTGTGAAACTATAGTGATGCAACCAAGCCGGATAGATGTTACAATGCCAGTAAGCTGTACTAAGGTCAGGCATTTTCATACAGTAGCAAACAAAAGGTATGATCCTGTACTTCATGAAGCAATCTTAGAACTTTTTTGTAAAAACATAAAAAATACACCTAGAATACAAAGACAGAGAACCAGTACGCTTACGCGTACTTAGTCAAAGCATCTGGTCAAAGTAACATACCATTTTAAGTGGATCAGCACCAATCACAGTGTCAAAAACAAGATCACATGTAAAAAGAGTTGGAGCTGGGTGTGAGGGAGAGAGTATATGTGGATATTCCGCTATTAACCCCTTAACTCCCTACCAACAGCTATAACATGAGCTTGGTGTAATTGTATAAAATCTAAATACATGTTACAAGGATATTACAGCTAAAAAAAAATAGTGCATTGAACAAGACACCAATAGCTGGCTGAAGCTTAGTAGTATAAATCAACATAATATTTATCAGCAACTGCCGCACCCAGAAACCGCATAATGTGAACAGGGAAAGAACAGTTTGTTGTGACACATATGGATCAGTCAGGGAAACCACTTTGAGGTTGATTTCACATCCACATGGGAAAAAATTTCAATAAAAGCCACACTCCATGGTCGCATAATATGCAGAGAAAAAAAAAATATATATATTTGTTAATTAGCATCTTAGCACATGTACATGAGTCACATAGAGGAAATGTTATTTAGTCTTATGACACCGATGCATATATAAAAAAAACAAAAGGGGAAGAGGGGGCGGAAATGTAGCACCCAAGCAACTCCACATTCAAATGTCACATATATGTGAATAAACACCGCAGACACGTTTGACAATCTGTACCCGGAGATAAAGAACAGTTGAACACATGGTACCCTTCTGGTCGAAGTTTTTCCCACAT
This sequence comes from Rhinoderma darwinii, assembly GCF_050947455.1. NCBI lineage: Eukaryota > Metazoa > Chordata > Amphibia > Anura > Rhinodermatidae > Rhinoderma > Rhinoderma darwinii. The sequence goes on from NC_134690.1 coordinate 342,786,856, forward strand.
TAATAATGGAACATATTTTCCCTTTGTAAATTTTGGGATTATTTCAGACTCTAACATGAATACACACACACGAATGCCGCACCTTGTCAGACACATATTTATTATATGACGTATCGGTTTGGCTATATCTTTTTAATACTGTCGACACTAATTATTGATGTAATAAGATATTTTATAATGCTAGTAGATTACTTTACAATCTTATGACTCTTGATGTGCCTTTTTTGTGCTATATGGGTGTGGGCATGTTACTCTGCGTTCATGTACTGGATACCACTCCTATCTCTGACTACTTTTTTTTTTGTTTCATTTAAAGTCCTTCAGAAACATTTGTAAATGACTATATATATAAGCTTCCTAGGTATAGATGGTGGGTGGCATAAAGCCACTCTATCAAATGATTTAGTTGATTATTATTAATTTATTATTAAATAATTCATTTAACCGTCATTAAAACAAATAATAAGCTGTTTCCAATCTTCCTGATGTAATTTTTGAAGATGAATGTTGTTCATATGTATACAAGGTTTAGAGTACACAGTTCTTTGGAAATACTGATGATTTGGTATCAGTCAAAAATACCTTCAGGGTATGTGCACACGGGTCAGATTTGTTGCGGAAAACCCTGCAGCAAATCCGGCACAGATACTGCAAGATATTCCGGCAGTCCGCTCCAAATCGTGTATGAATTGATGCAGATTTTTAGCCAGATTTACTGCTGCGGAGAAGGAAAGGGAAGATAAGGGAATGAAATGGAATGAACAGGTCATACTCACCTTCCCCGACATTACCATAGCGAAACATCCATGCTCCCCCATCTGGCCTGTGTTGAACCGACCTCCTGCGATGACGTTACATCCCATGTGACCGTTGCAGCCTGTGATTGGCTGCAGCAGGCACATGGGATGAAATATCATCCCAGGAGGCCGGCAGCACTGAGACCAGATGGGGGAGCTGTGAGGCATCAATATGGGAATGCTAGGGGAGGTTATAATTTTCAAATTGGAAATAGGACTTTTTTTTATTTTCTACTTGTGATTTTTGCTGCAGATTATTTCACAGCAAAATCTCAACAACTGTTGGTGTTTGATGTGGATTTTTACTAGTTTGAGTTCAATGGGGTAAATTTGCGACAAACACGCAACCATTCTGCATCATAAATTGACATGCTGCAGATTAAAAAATCCCCACCGCAGGTCAATTTCTGCACAGAAATTTTCTGCAGCATGTGGATGAGATTTGATAAATCTCATCTACTCTGCTGCTCCAATAATACGCTACAGATTTTCCGGTTGCAAATCTGATCAAAAAAAATCTGCAGCAATTCTGCTACGTATGAACGTAGACAAGATTTCCTCCTAAACTGTTTCATGATCTGCAATTTCAATGGTCTGAAGGTAGATATGAGGGCAGAGGCGTAACAAGTAATCATGGGGCTCCACAGATCATGGAATGAGGCATCACTCCACCATAACTACTTTCAGCAAGAAGTGAAAGCAGGACATAGAAATAATTTTTTGGTCTTTCACAACTTGATTTCACAAAAATCGAACTTAAATTCTTCACTGCTCATTAAGGGCATGTTCACACGTGGCGGAATGGCTGTGGATTTCCGCTGCAGACAGTCCGCACCGGAAATCCGCAGCAGACAGTCTGTCCATTGGTTTCCACACATTTTTAGTTATCTTCGTGCAGACGTTGCGGAAAACTCTGTTGCGGACCATAGGCTGTGGTGCGGAATTTGGTGTCCGCAGCATACACTGGCTGTTGCGGACTTGATGCGTACTTGTGGCGGAATTTCTCCATTGACTTCAATGGAGTTGCAAAATTATGCAATGAAATCCACAGATGTTATGTGTGTTGCGTTGCGGATTGCTTTCGCGAACAGGATATTTCATCATTCTGGCTGGACCTATGTGTTTCGAGGTCTATAGCCAGACTGAGATGGAATGTTTTAAAAGAGAGCAGGATCTACTCTTCACCTGAATCCGCAACGACTAATCCGCAGCATGTTACTTCACATTTTAGGCAAAGGCTCAATGGAATCTGCAATGTAGATTATGTGCGGCATTGATGCGGACAGTGTCTGCAGAATTCTGCCACGTTTGAACATGCCCTAACTCTCACCTTCAATCACCCACAGTAATTACTAGCTGCACCTAACCTCTCAGGGGAGATTGTGCTGCCTATCTGCTGCCCTGCTTATGCCCATACATGAGGGCAGGAGATTGGTTATAGAAAAACAACTGGTTGAAGGGTAAGAAAAGACCTGTAGTGGACTCCAAGGGAAATACTGCAGTGGAATCTCAAAACCAAGTGCGAACATATCCTAGTCATTCACCATACCAGTCTTGAGTGTGATGGACTATTGGAAGAGCTCTGTTTCTATCTCCAAGGACTAAAGAGTCTATCCTAAAACTAGTGGCAGTATTTATTTTTAAGCTTATGCTTGCACATATTAAAGTCCAATTTATTAAAAACTAGCCACCTAAACACCATAACCCATCTAAGATATCTTCATAACTCACCAGACTCCACTCACAATTGTATTATCTGTTTTTCATGGGTCTAATCATTCCAGAATTTTTTTTTCAATAGGCCGCCTATGATAATTAGGCTTGTTTTAAAAAAAAATTATATTCTAGCTAGACCCCATGACACATCCTTTTCAGCTGCTTATTTTTTTTCAATTGCAACCCTGAATGGATATCACTTCTGTGCACATGCCAATTAATACTTGTATAGGGAGAGGTAAAATGTACGTCATGGAAACAACAGCTACTTAGTTATACAAGGTAAGAAAAATATGCACAAAAGCACAAAACCTTTGCAATCCAAAGGTAATAAAAAAAAAACATCACCATGTGAAACCCTACTTTTAATTTTTTTAACCTTTCCTTTGAATTTACAGCTATCGAGAAAATAATGAATTTTCCCACTATTGACTAGGTGGTGTAGGTCAGGAGCAGCTTGGTCTACTGATATCACAGAAATTACAAAAACATTATATTTACATTTGGTTCGGTCACTGGAATTTTCCCCTTCCTATTGTCACACCCCTCCATTTAAATGCTATCAATAGAGCACATCCAGTTCCCAGTCAAACCCAAAGTCTTTGGTTATGTGTCAATCATATCCGTTCACAAACAATTCACATTTCTAGTTGATGTGTAGTAGACTTGAGATATACTTTATATAAGGTGAAAGTAACCAGAGATCTGGAAGTCCTTTTAATTCCTGAATGTAAGCTATCAAAGACAGGATTTCCTCCTCCGAGGGGTCTACTTTCATGTCATATGCTGTTGCGGTGTGTTTCCATGAGAATTCTTACATGCTCTTTTGTCTCAAGTCTGTAATTGTCGAAAGCTTCAGAATTCTTTATCAGAATACTATAAAATCGTCATTCTTTTTATTGCCATAATCTATACTTTATGGCATTTCATTTTTGTAGGCCCCTAAATGTCAATATAATGCGTTCAGAGCAAAAGCATGATGTTAGTACATTTAATATCAAGTATTTAAAAGGTGAATGATCTTTTAGGGTATGTGCACACACACTAATTACGTCCGTAATTGACGGACGTATTTCGGCCGCAAGTACCGGACCGAACACAGTGCAGGGAGCCGGGCTCCTAGCATCATACTTATGTACGACGCTAGGAGTCCCTGCCTCGCTGCAGGACAACTGTCCCGTACTGAAAACATGATTACAGTACGGGACAGTTGTCCTGCAGCGAGGCAGGGACTCCTAGCATCGTACATAAGTATGATGCTAGGAGCCCGGCTCCCTGCACTGTGTTCGGTCCGGGACTTGCGGCCGAAATACGTCCGTCAATTACGGACGTAATTAGTGTGTGTGCACATACCCTTATTTTGTCAAATAGACTGAGAACTATAGTCCTCACACCTTCAAGTATAAATACTGTCAATCTGGCAGAGAGGAAATAGGGATTGTTTACTTTGCCGTATCCTTGTATGCAGTTTTAAGGGCGTGCTACGTGCATTAAAACATATGTATGTGCCTATAGCACTGACTAATTCTACAGTGCTGTACAGAGAATCTATCCATAGACATCAGTACCTGTCTCCAGTTGGCCCCCAAATAATTTGTATCTCTTAGACACACATATAAGGAAACCCATTAACCTATTATCATGGCTTTAGAGTGTGGAATGAAACTGGAGCAAACCTATGGAAGCACAGCATTAAAATGTTGCTATGGTTGGGTTCTTATTCAGGACCCCAGTGTGACAAAGTAGTGTTAAAGGGAATGTGTTGCCAGCAAAACATGTTGTTGTTTTTTTAGTTAAACAATTAGTGTGTAGGTGATTAAACATTGTTCTTATTTTTTTTCTTTTTTTCACGAGTCAGGAAATATTATAAATTGGATTCAATTTATAATATTTCCCAGCACTGGTCACTAGATGGAGCAATTCCCAAAATTGCAGCATTGCATGTGGTAAAGCAACCACATTGCTTTATGCTGCAAAATTGGGAAAAAATCCCTCGCTCTAGTGAGCTCTCAGAATCCCCCCCTCCTTTATCCTGGCTAGTGCCGGGAGAAACGAGGGGTTTGAACGGTCTAACCTCCTACACTGTGTGTCGCCATTTTTTGAGCTAACACACAGTGTAGAAGGTTTACATACATTAGTAAAACACACTGAAACACGAACATACATAGAAATCACTTACCTGCTCCAGTCGCCGCCGCTCCCTCCGGTCCGTCCGCTCCGTCTGCTGCCGCTGCTCCATGTGCACAAGTCCGGAAGCCGCGACCGGAAGTAGTAATCTTACTGCCCGGCCGCGACTTCCGGTCCACAGGAAAATGGCGCCGTACGGCGCGCATTTCAAATCGGACTGTGTGGGAGCGGCGCATGCGCTGTTCCCACACACACGGCGTACACCATAGTGGATGGAACGGGCCCCGTTCGCAGTCCCTATGGGACTGGAGCTGCCGTATTCCATGTCTGTATGTGTCGTTAATCGACACATACAGAAATGGAAAAAAAAATGGCAGCCCCCATAGGGAAGAAAAAGTGTAAAAATAGAAAAAAGTAACACACAAACACACAAATAAATATAAACGTTTTTAATAAAACCCTAACATAAAACTGATATAAAAAAAAAAAATTTGGTGACACTGTTCCTTTAAGCACTGAACGTGCTGCTCATCCTTAAAGGTGTGGTCCAGTTAAGAAAACCCTTTTCCAAATATCCTATTAGGGAACTTTGCTTTAATAGAGGAGGCTCTTCCCTTCAGGATTCTCATCTTTTGGCCAGAGTAGAAAGCAGCTACAAAGAGTGCTCTGCAGGTAGTGTCCTGTCCTACATTACACCGACAACCCATTGATCCAAATTGCCACTATGTAATGCTTAATTTCCCCTGTGGTGGCGTTGCAGGGAAATTGAACACTTCCTGCCATACTTCCCCACATATTATAGATAATTATTGGAGATCCCAGCAGTGGGATTCTTTTTTGATCAGCTCATCATCAAGGGACAAAATGGGGATTGTCCAATGTGGAGATCCATTTTAAAGGGGTTGTATGAGACTGGTCAAAAACAGTGCTATTCTAACACAGACAATAGACACGCGTGAAACTGGTTTATTTTTTAGTACTATTAAGTGAGTTAAAGTGTACTTATATAGATGCAGCAATGCAAATAAGCCTTGTTCCACTCTCATCTACAATCTGCTTTTGGGGACCAAATATTACCGCTTTTATACTATATCTCTGTGTTAATTCAGCAGGGTTAAAATCTATATGCAGTATTGAGGAAAATCACTAAAAGCAGATCTTTCTTACCACATAACAAACCCAGTTTTGCTGCTTGCATAAACTCAGTTCTGCTATATCTGTAGCTACCATAGATTAGGGGGGGAAATCCATCTGCTGACATACATGTTTTTATTTATGGCTACTATTTGCAAGCGTTATAATTGCTTGTTGGGTGGATTCCATAAATAATATGCCGTCATACAAAAGAAGTCCTGAGGCGATCTTTGTGCTACACAAATTAAACTTTTGCAGTCATTTTGTTCATTCAGTTTATTAACAATGCTGTGTACCGTAGGTTGTTATTCTCAGTACAGCACTAGACGAGTCTGTGGACTACATAAAAGTAAAGTTACTGGGGCAAATAAATCTTCTCTATTAACCACCCGAATTATATGTATCTAAATTAGTGCAGATTATCTCAAGGGCGGATACAGACAGCAGGGACCCTGTGTATATGGACTCTGTGTATATGGGCCCCTTGCTCTCCAAGAGCTCACCATAGAGCATCCCCCCTTAAGTTAACGCCCTTTTACACTGGCCAATTATCGGGCAAACGAGAGTTCACAAAAGCTCGTTCCCGATAATTGGCCTGTAAACAGAGCAACAATCAGCCGATGAACGAGAAAACGCTCGTTCATCAGCTGATCGGATCGTTTTAAATACTGAAAATATTATCATTGTCGGCAGCACATCTCCCTATGTAAACAGGGAGATGCGCTGCCAACATGATAATAATGTATGGGGAGGAGCGATTGGAGTAACGTGCTCTCATCCCCATACATAGCTCCATGTGAAAGGAGCAAACAAGGGCCGATCAACAAGCTGTCTCGTTGATCGGCACTCGTTTACACGACCCAGGTCGTGTAAAAGTACCTTAACTCTAACAATCCACCATTAAATCCCTAGTTCAGTTCCTGTCCTTCAATCTAATCGATAGTAGGAAGATGCTTTTAGGGTGGCAGTGGGCCCCCTTATTTACAGGGCAGGGCCCCAGTGTAGCTGCACAGGTTGCAAGTGTGGTACATCTGCCTCTGGTGTTTTGTCACCCTATAAATAATAACCCTGTCCTCCCTCCGGTCTGTCTTGCCTACTATATCAGCTCAATGACATTTGTAAGCCCATTACAGACATAAAATAAGCAAACACTTTACTGTTGAAATATAAAAGTGAAATAAAAGAAAAACTTACCAGTGTGCTGGACACATGCAATATAAACAGCAATAAAATAAAACATGTGCTGCATCTTCCTTTTCCAGTGATTACTCCACATTCCATTTGAGGGGGGTGTCCTGTGAAACAAGAAAGGGACCATTTATAGAACTTTTCTCTCCCCAGAATCGGACGTCTCTTCTTTAGTTAATGAAGTGTTTATGAAGTATTAACATTCTGACAGCTACTCCTCACTCACATCTGTGATACTATTCATATTGCTGAAAGTGATATTTGTATTACACTCATTGCTTATGAAGGCTACAAGACAGCAACAGTTACATTCTGGAGCAAAATAATCTAACACAACCTGAAAAATAGCTTACGTATATTTATTAATGAACACGTTTGTGAATGTTACCCAATATATTTACTGTATCATGGATCAGTGATATAGACAAATAAAGACTATACATCAAAGTCTATTTTACATACTTTTTTTGTAATTAGAGCTTTAATACACAAAATAGACAAATATGACGTATAAAAATTATATTATTACTGTAATAAGAACTTAAAAATGTTTGAAGGCTATGTGCACTTTTGCAACAGATGTTTCTTTATTGATCCAATGCATGAAAAATAAAAATTAAGCAAGAATAAAAATAATCTACCGTTTTGTGCACACAGTTCGATTGCAGATCTACAGTTAGGTCCAGAATTATTTGGAGAGTGACACAAGTTTTGGCATTTTAGCTGTTTACCAAAACATATTGAATTTACAATTATATTATCAATATGGGCTTAAAGTGCAGACTCTCAGCTTTAATTTGAGGGTATTCACATCCTAATTTGAGGAAGGGTTTAGGAATTACAGCTCTTTAATATGTAGCTGCCTCTTTTTCAAGGGACCAAGGGTAATTGGACAATTATCTCAATAGCTATTTAATGGGCTGCATGGGCTAAACCCACGTTAATCCATCATCAATTAAGTAGGTAAAAGGTCTGGAGTTGATTCCAGGTGTGGCATTTGTATTTGGAAGCTGTTGCTGTGAATCCACAACATGAGGTCAAAGGAGCTCTCAATGCAAGTGAAACAGACCATCGTTACGCTGAAAAAAATTAAGAAATCCATCAGAGAGATGGCACAAATGTTATCGAGTTGCCAAATCAACAGTTTGGTACATTCTTGGAAAAAAAATAGCGCGCTGGTGATCATGTGAACTCCAAAAGGCCTGTACGTCCACGGAAGACAACAGTGGTGGATGATCGCAGAATCCTTTCCATGGTGAAGAAAAACCCCTTCACAACATCTACCCAAGTGAAGAACACTCTCCTGGAAGTAGGTGTATCAGTATCTAAGACTACCATAAGGAGAAGATTTCATGAGAGCAAATACAGAGGGTTCATCACAAGGTGCAAACCATTAATCAGCCTCAAAAATATAAATTAGATTAGACTTTGCCAAACACCATCTAAAGAAGCCAGCCCAGTTCTGGAACAGCATTCTTTGGACAGATGAAACTAAGATCAACCTGTACCAGAATGATGGCAGGAAGAAAGTATGGGGAAGGCTTGGAACGGCTCATGATCCAAAGCACACCACATCCTCTGTAAACCATGGTGGAGGCAGTGTGATGGCATGGGCATGCACGGCTGCCAAAGGCAACGGGTCACTATTGTTGATTGATGATGTGGCTGAAGACAGAAGCAGCCGGATCAGTTTTGAAGTGTTCAGGGATATACATTCTGCACAGATTCAACCAAATGCAGCAAGGTTCATTGGACGTCGCTTCACAGTACAGATGGACAATGACCCAAAACATACTGCGAAAGCAACCCAGGAGTTTAAGGAAAAGAAGTGGAATATTCTGCAATGGCCAAGTCAATCACCAGATCTCAACCCGATCCAGCTGCATGTCACTTGCTTAGGACAAAACTTAAGGCAGAAAGACCCACAAACAAGCAACAACTGAAGACAGCTGCAGTAAAGGCCTGGCAAAGCATCACAAAGGAGGAAACCCAGCGTTTGGTGACGTCCATGGTTTCCAGACTTCAGGCAGTCATTGCCTGCAAAGGATTCTCTACAAAGTATTAAAAAAAGAACATTTTATTTATGGTAATGTTAATTTGTCCAATTACTTTTGAGCCCCTGAAATGAGTAGAAAAGTGTAGAAAATTGCAATTCTTAAACATTTCACAGAATATTTTTGTTCAACCCCTTGAATTAAAGCTGAAAGTCTACACTTTAATTGCACCCCAGATGTTTCATTTCAAATCCAATGTGGTGGCATGCAGAGCCCAAATCATGAAGATTGTGTCACCTGTGCAAATAATTCTGGACCTAACTCTATGTGTCTCCAGTTATAAACTTCAAATAAACCTTGTGTGTAGTCTGATCCAGCAGTCATGTGTTATTTTACTCCCTCTGTCCTCTCTTAGGCAACATGCACACGACCGTATTTTTCATCCATCCGTAAATACTGTCCGGTCATTTATAGTCATTCGTAAATCATCCACATATACGGAACGGTGTCCGTAAATACGGTCCGTAGTGCATACGTCATGCATTCGTATTTACGGATCCACATAAAAACAGGGAGGAATCTTGGGTAATCTCCTGGCGTCGCATAGCAATGCTTCCGTAATTACGGACGGATACGGATGCACATCCTTAGCCGTCCATAATTACGGAAGCGCCCATAGACCTCTCTGGAGAGTCCATGCCATAATTACGGGCAAAAAAAAAGGACATGTTCCATCATTTCTACGGTGCGGACACCAATCCGTAAAAATACGGAAAGGTCTCCGTAGCCCATAGAAAGTAATGGATCAGTTATTACGGAAATTACGGTCGTATGCATGGGGCCTTATTTCTAACTTTCTCTCTGTAGGAGCTGTATACTTCAAAACTTGAAATCCTCCTCCTCCATGTCTTTCTTAGCAGTCTCCCATTTCTGACAATGGTTTTGGTGTATAAAATCCCCATTCACACGACCGTAAAAGCGCCCGTAATTACGGGTTGTAATTACGGACCATAATTACGGGCCCATAGACTTCTATTGGCCATGGGTACCTTCCCGTTTGCTTACGGGAAGGTGCCCGGGCTGTTGAAAAATATAGAACATGTCCTATTTCAAGCTGTAATTACGGCACGGGCTGGCCCATAGAAGTCTATGGGGCTCCCGTAATTACGGGTGGCTACGTGTGTGCACCCGTAATTACGGGAGCGTTGCTAGGCGACGTCAGGGGATTCCCCTGTCTGCATGCGCAAGCCTGATTTTAATTTTTGAATAAAGAGAAGCAGAGAAAACGGGTCCGTAAATACGGGTGGAATACGGGTGACAAAGGACTCGTATTTACGCCAGTATTTACGGGAGGGAAAAAATACTGTTGTGCGCATGGGGTCTAAGAAGGGCTACCCAGGATAGGTGCCATATCAATTCTTCCTGCAGCCATGGTCCAAGCATAGTAAAATGCTCCCATGGATCAGGCCACACTGACAACTTTGTTAAATATATATGGAATGGCACTGGAGGGGCATGGTTATAGAAACCATACTGGGCAGCCCTAATCATTAATGCTGAGGGCACTGTTCTTACAAGTGAGGGACCTTGGTAAGACATTTTGAAGAGAGGTATATTGGGATTTGGGGGATTAAATCACCAACCAAAAACTGTTTATGGCTGCAGACTGTCTTTTAAGAGCAGTTAAAATGAACCAGAACTAGCTAAGGACTTGATATTATTCAGGGACATTTCCTGCATGAACCCTGTGGGGTCAGGAAAGAATTTTTTTCTCATTAACAAAATTGGCCACAATCAACTTCAGGTTTTTGTTTTGCGTTCCCTATATTCAGATATTTAGGTGTAGGTTTAGATCTTAAAACGTAATAGACATGTCTTTCTTCAACCTACAGTGTGTAACAGTAAACTATAACAATGTTGAAAACATCTTCTGTCATATTACAGTGAAAATCCAAAAACCTGTATAAACACATACATAAATCCCCACTAAACTGTTCCTCGGCATTAGGTCTATACCATAAGACAGTAGACTGCTTACTCATAACCACATGCCTAAAATGTCATATTGCCTCTATCTCCCTCCTAACTTTTTGAGAACTGACTTAAAAAGTCAGAAGTGGCAGTTTACTTAGAGAGGTTTTACAGTTTTATATAAATGCCCAACCACTGTATAATGAAATTTTAGCAATCTCCTCATATATTGCGTGTTTCACTTCCTCACCATGAAGAAATCTGCTTGCACAAGGTGAAAGGGAACTGTAGTGCTTACCAAAAGAGACTGAAAACCTCTAAAAACACAGACTTCTACCCTTTCACAGCTGGGAGTTTGCTACAATTGTATCCAGTCGTTCTGTTCAGCTAAATAGTCTGAACTATATAAATACATTGTAGCAAACTATCTATTTATGCTGCTGCACAATATTGCATAGACTGGATACAATTGTAGTCATCCGTCATAGATCTTTCAACAACTAAGGCTTCGTTCACATATCCATTAGACATGTATATTCAGATGTGTTAATTTTATGGAGCTATCGATGTGCCGATCCTTAACTTTACATGAATTGCGTCGTTATAAAATGTTTCATGATACTAATTCTATACAATCTCGCACCATACAGTAAACAAACCAAAAAAACAACTGGGCAGAGTACGAGGGGTCTTTCATCTTTTAAACACATTAGATTATCGTAAATCCCCAGGGGGTAAAGCAACAAGTTGCTATTGTCTATGAGCAGTTTTGGTAAGTAAAATTGCGCCAAAAATTCAAGGAAGTCAAATTCCCTTCTACATGAAAAAAAAGCTAAAATGACAGTGTTTAATCCAGTTGAGTAGAATTATTTGATTGTTTTTTCTTCTATGTTTTACAATAAAGTATACAAGGTAGTGTAACAAATATATTGTAGTCATGCTTACTACCCCTCTACACTGCAGATATTCACAATTGACTAAAAGAAACCCTTTTTTTTTCTTTGCTTGTATGACAGTACCGCCAAGTGCCAAAGCAGATTAGGCAGCTAATGCATCTTTCTATCATACGGTTGGCACTCGTTCTTGTGACGCAAGATATAATAGATTCTGAGGCGGCAAACAGTACTTGCTATTCACTTGTATGGCACGGCTAGAACTGTGAAACATCTATGAAAGGAGTTATACATCTCCAGGCTCTAGCAGTGCCAACCAAATTGACAGTTGTGCATGTTGTGTTAAACTCAAACCATTTTAAGACCATACATTTTTCTGAAGCAGAATCTCATGTTTTCATGCATTTCATTGCTTTCTAGTGGCCTCACAAATAGCAAGCTTACTGCACTTCAGAACAGTCCTTTACCAAATCTAAATGACTAAATCCATTCAAAGTGGTAACCCCTGCCAGGCCTTCATTTTACTGAATTTCCACTGGGCCCTGGTGGTAATGCAAATATTTCAGGCAAGTTACAGAAAATCAAAATACAACTGGACAGGCAAAGATCTATAATTCCAGACGTAATTTATTAAAATATGTATTTTAAATTTCAATACAAATTTGAATTGTAGCCCAATTGATATTTCAATTGTTGTCTTACAGACAGAACAGCAGGGGTAAATCAATTGTTCAGTCTCATGCATCATTTAAAGGTGTAGTCCCATCAGGACAATCCTTTTTCATATTATTAGGGTTTATGGTTATGAATATCACAAAGGGGTGTCCTCCAGTCACAACCCCCATTAACCCAAGTAGTGAGCCGCTGCAAAGAGCAGCTACCACTCTGGAGGACTGGGTGCAGAAATGTATTACATGGTCTCTCACTCATTTGAATAAGCACCATGTTGTACTGAATTTCCCAATATATGGCCATGCACAGTGATAGCAACTGGTCAGGAGGCATCTACCCAACCCTTAACCACTACAAGCAAGTGGTACCAGTCAGCCTGTACTCAACTCATTCTCTGTCCAAAAAAGATTTGGACCATACTGAACATCTGATGTATACGTTTGTACACCGGAATAAAGCATACAAATGTGTACTGTAACACACAAAGAGTGTCCTTTTGGCACATGTTTGACTGGTTTACATTTGAATACTTTTTTTTGTTGTTTTGGGACTGAATAACTTAACCTGCTACACAACATAGCACTGCAAAAAAAAAAAAAAAACAATCCGTCATTGACATGTTGATAATGCATAAAAAAGTGTATTAAAAAAGTATTGAAAATGTTAAGATATGTCTGCAAAAAGATTTCACCTCATCTTCTGAATCCTCAAAAGTAAAGATTCATGTCTATAAATGCATACGTGTACTTTTTCTTATTAGCAATATACTGTATTGCAGATTCCAGATTAGTACAATCAGATACTGCAGCGCTGATATTGAAACGTAACATATCTGATAATAGATGTCTATTAGGAAGGTGCTAAAAAGCGTAATATTCTGCAAAAATGTTAGATACAAAGCACTAGATCTAACGAGGAAGCTAAAGTAAATTATAATAGATCCGCCAATGTCATTCCCACATATGTATGTAACTGTTTCTGGAGATTCTCAGAACCGGAGTTATGTAATATATATAGCCTGATATATACTTGATACATGAATTGTTATGAAACTTCAAGTATGGTCCGTCCTATTAAAGAGGCTCTGTAACCACATTATAAGTGCCCTATCTTGTACATAATATGATCGTCGCTGTAATGTAGATAACAGCAGTGTTTTTTTATTTAGAAAAACGATCATTTTTGACAGAGTTTAGACCTATTTTAGCTTTATGCTAATGAGTTTCTTAATAGACAACTGGGCGTGTTTTACTTTTTGACCAAGTGGGCGTTGTGGAGAGAAGTGTATGATGCTGACCAATCAGTGACCAATCAGCGTTATTCACTTCTCTCCATTCATTTACTCTGCGCATAGTGATAAGTGTATGACGCTGATTGGTCACTGATTGGTCAGCGTCATACACTTCTCTCCACAACGCCCACTTGGTCAAAAAGTAAAACACGGCCAGTTGTCTATTAAGAAACTCATTAGCATAAAGCTAAAATCGCTCATAACTCGGTGAAAATAGATTGTTTTTCTAAATAAAAAACACTGCTGTTATCTACATTATAGCGCCCATCTCCTTATGTAGGAGATAGGGCACTTATAAAGTGGTGACAGAGCCTCTTTAAATCCATATACTGCATGTAGCAACTTTGTTGCAATTTCTCCTGTATTGAATTATGTTCATTTTTATGATATTTTAATACAAATTAAAGAATTTTTTTTATACTTTCAACTATGAGTAGTTTATGACTCCTTGTCCTTGCGTATGTATATAAATTACTGGAGTTTCTATTTGTTAATACAAATAACTACCGGGAGTGTAATACTATGTTCTGAAAACAACTAGCCGTTATGTGAATTGTTTGTCCTGTGAGACATATGTTTATGATAAAAAGTGTGTGTATAGGAGTCCTAAGGCCTTTTTCACATGAGCATGTCTGGTTTGCGTCCGTTTTTCATACATATGACTGTCCCTGTTGCGTCAGCGTGGTTTCCATGTGTTATACGTTTTTCTCATCCGTGTTTCTCCTCTGTAAGCACTTCCTGGTTTTATTTAAAAAAAACAGACGGATGTCGTCCCTGTGCTATCCGTGTTTTTTACGCACCCATAGACTTCAATGAGCGAGTCTGATTGACAAAAACGGACCAGAATAGAACATACGGTGAGTTTGCCACAACTGACACGCTCTGTGAAAAAAAAAATGAATGTCTGAATAGCCTCATTGACTTGCATTGGTCAGTGTGCTGTCAGTTATTTAAAAGGACAGCACACAGACGTGAGATATGTTTGTGTGAATAAGTCCTTAATGTAGCACAAATAGTTAATCTGAGCTAAAAAGGCAATTGTTACCACATCTATTATTATATGTATGTTGCTGAAACAATGAATATGTTTTCATGTAATATACACCCTTTCCCGAGTTAGTTTGCCAATAGTAATCTGCTTTTCAGATTGAGCAACTACATAAATTAATGTAAAATTGCTTTAATTCCATAGTTCTATTATTTAGGGATGACATATGGTCCAAGCAAAAACTTTCATGGCTGAAATATATTGTGTATATATACTTTCGCTGATAACTCGTAGGAACATTCGATTCAATATGATCCCTTGATGTCAATTACATTTAAGGTTCCGTTACATAGCCGTCCTGGGCCGCATAAATGAGACAGCTCGTTGATCGGCACTCGTTTGCTCCTTTCACAAGGAGCTAGTATGGGACGAGCGGTCATTACTCCGATCGCTCGTCCCCATCCATTATTATAATGTCGGCAGTTGATGTGCTGCCGACAATGATAATATTTTAGGCAGCTAAAACGATACGATCAGCAGATGAACGAGCGTTTGCTCATTCATCTGCTGATCGCTGCACTGTTAACACAGGGCAATTATTGGCAACGAGCGTTCTATGAATGAGCGTTTGCCCGATAATTGACGGGTGTAAAAGGGACTTTACTCTGCTACCAGGGATTTAAAACAAAACCTGGCCATACACCAAACAATTAGCCAGTATTTTCCCTAAATTCTCAATACATATACCCATTCAGCTCAGCTGATTGTGCATGTATTTTCAGTAAGAGGAGATAAGCAGCAACCAGATATTTATTGTGCTGCTTATCTTATGGGGAAACAACGGATCAAATGGTTAACATCCAACCTGTCTGACCCTGAAACATTAAGGACATATTCCATAAAAATCAGGTAAATCAGACAAGTTTCTAATGTTTCTATGGCCTGCTCAGCCTATTGATGAGTCAATTTTAGTAAATCAGGTTGTCCAAGAACTATACAGTAACCAAGACAAGTAGATAAATAGCACAGAAACGTCTACTTATGGTGCTGAATGACCATTTACTGAGGTTATCACCCACATAAAAAGCATTGTATGTAATAGTGTCATCCAGCAAAAAAGTTACTTTTAAGGTCTATAAACCAACATTAATAGAAACATATAAAAGTGTAATTTGCAGACAAAATAGAGCTCGGCGGCACCTTCAGAGTGAATAAACTCTTAGTATCATCTCACAATGGACTTTGCTCGGATTATTGGATACAGTAGCCGGCTCCGGGTCTGTGTTACACGCTATGTGACAAGTGCACAAATTTTCACAAATTTCACTGTTTTCTGTAAGGCCCTGTATTCAGTGTTCAGGAAACCTTTGCTCTATAGGTCCTATTTATTCTTTTTAGGATCAGGACCATTAATGCATTGTAGTCTCATATCACATCATACGTAACTACTAGAAGATGTGTGAACTATACCTATTTATGTTTGTACGTAGAAATGCTATATAGAATATAGAGAGAAAGGTAGCAAAGCTGAATCTGCCATTGACCTGTTTTGTTATATGTAAAAATCAAAGATGACAGGAAAGTTCTACTAAATGACAAGTTCAGCTCTGCTATATCTATATAAAAAAGTTTATAGTTGATTATTTTTTTTGGCTTTTATTTGTGTGTATTATGTTTGTCACCAAGACAGTTATGGGGAAATAGAGGGATCATTATAACCTAGAAAAAATACTATTCAATTCAGTATTTATAGGACGTTGAAGGGCAGCTTCCTCCACTATTCTCTACTAGGCATGAAGGAATTCTATACATTCACTGGCTACAATGAAGGGGTAGGGTTTACAGAATGTGGCACACAAGACACTTTTGAGTTCCCCACCATGGTGAGAATCTATTGTACATCTACCACCTAAACACCGGAAGTCTGTAGGACTCCGTATTGAGTAGTCTGCTGTCCTCCACCATGACATAAATTACTACATATACTATCTACGCTAGTATAATGATATCAATATTAATAATAGAACACTTACCTACTAGGGGAGCACATTGATTTACATGGAGTTTAGATATAGTGAGTAAGCAGTGCTTTACAAAGGAAAGATCATCAAGATGAGAGATTACAAAAAAAAGGGGATTCTGTTACAAATTGACATCGTGCCATGGTACGTGCGCCATCACAGCAGCAAATCGGATTTGTGGTTGGGTACTTGAAACAAGATCAGGAAACCAAAGGACATTTAGCACTTATTCTAATCTTTACTATGGGATAAAGATTTGATATAGTGTAGCATCCAAATGTAGACGGACAGACACAAAAGTAAAGTATTTCTGACTGCCAAAACTTGAGAAGAACTTGGTACTTAATCCCAAAAGATTTAATAATCCATATACTTTATATTATATATAATGAATGTGTTTTATATACTATAAAAGGTTTCGGTAGGTAGATAGATTTATGAGTTATAGATTGTAACATAGCTGTAATAATTTTCCCATATTTATTTACTATCAGAACTATCCCCTTTTAATATGATATTTTTGTTATGATTAGAATGACATTCCCATTGAAAATGATTCTGAACATAGCTAAAATCCTAACAACTGCATTGTTCTATATAAGAAATACTCAAATCCTCTATATTGTGGATAGCTGGAACAGATTTGCATTGGTCGGTAATAATTAGATCATCACCATAGATTATTATAGATTAGAATGATTTATACTTCAACTGCTGAATCTGGGATGGAGCTGCAGATTTATCCTCATGTTAATGGTTGTAATCTCAGCTTCTTGATGGAAACATCATGTCTTTTAGGCATGCCTAAAACAGACACTCATGTATGAAACTTACAGAAAATGACACACTCTATACCATAGGCAACTAATGCAATTAACGTGGGACTGTCATCAGTACACGACATTACCATTAGTATGCATATTACTATGTGATTTGTAATATACAGAGTACACATTGCAACATACTGTATATTGGTGTAGGGGAAATAGGAACTTAGTCATTTAGTAACTCGCTCACCCAGAGATGCAGTCCCATTCAAACCAGATCTTAACATCTATGTCACGAAATATATATATACATATATATATATATATATATATATATATATATATATATATATATATATATATATATATATATATATATATATATATTTAATGTATAATCTCCCATATAGTTTTCAGAAAGTGCACAGCTGTTGCAGAACCTCCTGGAAAATAGACCAGAAGGATACATTTGTGCCAATTAAAAGCCATGCTGGTTCAACAATGTGGTTGAACTAAAAAATCATATAGATGTAGAGTAAGATGATAGATAGATACTGGATAGATAGATAGATAGATAGATAGATAGATAGATAGATAGATAGATAGATAGATAGATAGATAGATAGATAGATAGATAGATAGATAGATAGATAGATAGATAGATAGATAGATAGATAGATAGATAGATAGATAGATAGATAGATAGATAGTACTAAGCATTAAAGCACTGAAAAACATTCAGTAAACTTCAAAAACTTGATATAATGTTTACATATAGCCTCAGTATTAGCATCTCTTATGAAATATCCTGAAACATTCTATATTTCCACAAACATTTTGTGAATTCCAACTACAACCTATTACCCGTGCTCAATCTAGACTGAAGCATCTAAGAATAATTCCCGTCTCCCCACTAAAACATATGTCAAGATTTGATCTAGATTTTAAATTCTGCCAGAAAATGAGGAGTATTTTAATAAACTTTAATTTACTACCTGATACAAAAAAAAAAAAAAAGCTTCTTGTTAATATCCAACTTGTGAATCACATTTTATACACCATACACAAGCCTTTACATGCACAGAAAAACTGTGGAGAGTTGTCTGGGAGTTTCTATGGTTAGTAGTTCTACCCCCAGGGACATTGAAGTGAGAACATTCCTAATAAATCGAATATCTGTACAGGAAAAACTCACAGCCGGACAGGTGACAAATGATAGATAGATAGATAGATAGATAGATAGATAGATAGATAGATAGATAGATAGATAGATAGATAGATAGATAGATAGATAGATAGATAGATAGATAGATAGATAGATAGATAGATAGAGAACATTCTATAAAAAACTGTACTTTATTTCAACCATGGTAGAACTTCAAGTCCTGAGATGCCACAGGACCTGCTGCTCCACCACAGCTGGTACCAGGCAGGTCGCCTTTCTAGGGTTGTTCCTCTAGTTCTGAAGAAACTTACATTGTGATGTTGATTTCCACGTAGTCCTTATTCCAGAAAGTGCAGCATGTTTCTTCCAGAAGTCTCCTTGAACCTGCCGGCTGCTATTTCTCTCCCCAGGTGTCAATCATGTGAAGTGGACAGAGAGAGGGAGCTTATGCCTTGTGGTGTAGTCCCGGTGGAGATGTCTGCGGTGACCAGCTGTGGACGGTGGTGTCTTCTACTCCAGCTTGTTGTAGGCAGGCAGCAGTCCTCCTCGGCTCTGGGAGGCTCAGTGCTGTTGGCTCACAGAACAAGTGCAGCTCAGTTTCACATTACAGCACTTGGATTGCAAAAGTTAAACCTGCTTCTGTCTTGGGCTGAGTCAGTTGCAGAGACAGAAATGAATGAAGAGCAGAGGTGAATTCCAAGTTCCTTATCTGTGTAAAAGTCCCCCAAACTTAGATCCACCAAGCAGAAAAGGGTGGGAAGTTCTTGTGAGCTGTTCTCAGATGGTTGCCAAATCTGTTCTTGGGTCCAGAGAGACTTTGTTTTTTTCTTTGGGACTCTGTGGCACTCCTCTGTTCCCTTATCTCTTCCTCCTGACCTCTTTCTGTGGCATTGTTTGCTATGACAATCTTTCAGTAGGGTGATTAGATTTCTTCTACAGTATCTGGTTGTTTTTTTTTCACAGTCCCTACCTTACCCCTGTGATCAGTCACCGGCTGTCCACACTTTGCAATTTCATCTATTTCAGCTTCTGTGGAGTCTCTTTATACTGAGCTTCCCTTCAGGTCTTCAGTGCACCGCTTGTTCAGTCCTCCAGGTGCTGAGAGTTTCAGGCTTGCTCATAAGCTCCGGCTGCCTCCCTTGTTTTTACTGTCTTTTTACTGTGTCTGTTGTATACTGGGCTGTTGCTGAGACTTTTCCTAAGAGACTCTGTTCAGAACAGCCCCACCCTAACATGTAACCCCTGGAACAGCTCTTATCCCAGCACTACACACCATGCCCCTCTGATACAGAGTGCCGCACTTCTATCCGAACAAGTGCTTTCTGTTCATCACTATTTGAGGTTACCCTACAGCGTCTCTCTTACATTTTTGATCCTATAAATTATATTTACACCTTTTTTAATATTCACTATTCATTTCTGACTTAAAATGAAGCAAACTTTTACCTTTGGTGAATCAGTACAAGTATTTTGTTGTTTTTTTATTTTTTTAACAGTTGGTAGGAATCCCGTAATATACAGCAGAATATTCACAGTCCTCGCTGTTGCCTGCAAATTTTTCAGCCGAATATAAATGGATGTCATTTTTGAATGGTACTTAGCCTGCATCTGCATTATTGGACTGTTCCTGCGAGAGGTGGACTGAAAGTGGTCAGGGCACCCTAGCAATAATGGTCATGAGCCCCTTACCAACCACCAGTACCTG
Source organism: Rhinoderma darwinii (assembly GCF_050947455.1). Lineage (NCBI taxonomy): Eukaryota > Metazoa > Chordata > Amphibia > Anura > Rhinodermatidae > Rhinoderma > Rhinoderma darwinii. Next base: position 342,807,285 of record NC_134690.1, read on the forward strand.
ATTTACATTTTAGGAGCCTGAAGGCACAGATTGTCTGGCACCTTAAGGCCCTTTTTACACAAGCCAATGATCGGGCAAACAAGCGTTGATATGAACATACGTTCGCGATCATTTTCCTGCGTAAACTGGGCACTGATCAGCCAATGAATGAGCAAACGCTCATTCATCAGCCGATCGTATCATTTATGGAGCACAGAATATTATCATTGTCGGCAGCGCTTCTCCCTCTGTATACAGGGAATTGTGCTGCAGACATGTTGAAAATTCTTGGGGACAACCAATCGTAGTAACGTGTGCTGTTCCCCATACATTACTGATCAAAGCAAAAAAAAAGTGGCGATCATCAAGCTGTCTCGTTGATCGGCACTAGTTTTTATGGCCAATATTGCCCAGTGTAAAAGGAACCTTAGTCTTCATTCATCAACACCTTAATTACTTTCAAATATTTGTCTGGTACACCCCATTACCATATAAATACATACTGTTCAGTGTATTAATCTGCCCATTTTCCATTCTGCAGGCACTCTTCCCCCAGGGTCGCCTTTAGGCACAGACATACTGTGCCCATAGGTAAATTCAGATCTGCCATGCACCATACTTATCAAAGACTTGAGCCAGTTAAACATAATGCCTTTACAGAATTTATTTTATTTATACTTTTTGTTTTATTTAGTTTTTTTTCAGACCCTGAACTTAAACTTTAAAAGAGTACTGAAGCTCAGCCCCATAACCATTAACTTGAATAGACTGCATTTCAATAGTAGACATAGCCATAAATTCCATGTTTCAGGTACTACAGTAAAGAATTCCCTTTGTTCTGCTGAGCATGAGGGTGCCTGGGTTGGATCCCCCTCCAATCATACATTAATGGCATATCCACTTCCCTAATGCCCAAATGGTCAGTCCACTCCTAGCACCTGCTTATAAACGAAAACCTTTAACAACGTTTCCGTCACCATTGATATCAATGGTGAGGCAAACGGAAGCTTAGGTTTCCATTTGCCTTTCCATTGAGGGGTTAACCCGACGGAAACCTCAGACGGAACCCCTCAAGGGAAGGGCAACGGTGATGTGAACAGGCCCTTACTTACTTACACTAACATTTTATAGAAATCAGTATCCAAGCCATGAAAAATAAATCTATGTTAGATATACTTTCTATTCATGTTTAACTTTACTTTTAGTTAAACCATTTAATACATATTTACTGCAAAAAGGCCTGTGTCAGTCAGTATTTCCATTGCTCTTCTCTGTCAGAAGAGCAGAACGATGAAAATGCTGAAAGTGCCGGTTCTGCTGCATGACACATACCATTGGCACCTGATGGAATCCATTGACTTTAATGGATTACGTCGAGTTTCCTTCAGGGTGTCCGTGGTTATACCGGAAACAATAGTACAGAATACTGCACTATTGTTTCCGGTATTTTGGGACAGATCTGTGATGAGGCCCCTAACGGAGCCTCCAGCGCAGATGTGAGAAAACAGCTCCGTAATTTCAGCCGTAATGGCATGTGCAGGCGTCTTTCGCTGCGTCCATTACGAATGTAATTGGAGCTGTTTTTCCATGGAGTCCATGGAAAACGGCTCCATTTACGTCTGAAGAAGTGACAGGCACTTCTTTGACGCGGGCGTCTTTTTTACGCGCCGCCTTTTGACAGCGGCGCGTACCAAAAATGACCGTCGGCACAGAACATCGTAAGATCCATTCAAATGAATGGGCAGATATTTGCCGACGCTTTTGAGCCGCATTTTCGGACGTAATTCGGGGCTAAAATGCCCGAATTTCGTCCGTAAATAGTGTGTGTGAACCCAGCCTTAACCATAATGTCATTATTTTTAAACAGATCACAGAAAACACCCTGAAAGATTAGTGCTTATAATAGAAGATCCAACTTTCACTCCATCCAAGTAATTATTAGTTAAAGGGGTTGTTCAGGATTAGAAAAACATGGCTGCTTTCTTCTAAAACCGTTTAACTCCTGTCAATGAGTTGTGTCTGGTATTGCAGCTCTGCTTCATTGAAGTGAATAAGGATAAATTGCAATACAACACACAACCCATGAACGGGCGTGGCGTGGTTTTTGGAAGAAAGCAGCCATGTTTTTCTAATCCTGGACAACCCCTTTAAGCTGTTTGTAAAGGGTTATGTTTACAAAGCATTGAATTCCATTTCAGATTCCTTTCAAATTAAATCATTTTTGTTAAGTGCATAACTGAGCAGGAAATAACCATTTAGGTTGCTAATAAAATTATGTCTTGTTAGTAAGATTGTCGCCAAGAAAAGATGAAAGTTCAGTCTAACCATTGAACAGGAAAGTGTTACAATTGCCTTTCTAAAGCACATCCAATTTTATATATGAAATCTGATCTAAAAGCTCTGAGAAGTTTTATTTATTTTTAAAAGAACACAAGCTATTCATTATTTCTCCCACCATTCAGATTCTTTTTTTAATCCCCAGTTTAGATTTCATTACAAAATATTTTGAAGGACTTTAAGAATCAATTTAAAGTCTACCTGTCACTGGCTACATTATTTTTAAATGTTTCAAATGTCGTACCGACACTAGACAATTCCATTGTGAAAATAACTCACTTATGCCCAGCACTGGAATTATACCCCAGTAGCCTGCAGGCACAGAATGTCTGCCACCTTAGGCTTCACCCACCAGGTAGGCCATACACCAGGTATAGCTTTAAAATGTTTGTCATCATGTATGTCTTTAAAACGAAAGAGATTTCGTCTTTTTTTTTTATCTAAGCTTTAATTTTCAATCTTTTATACACAGCTCCAATTTTTTTGTCCTGACTGACGGCTGATTTCAAAGGTTCTGCATTGCTTCCGCCCTCCACTATTCACCAGATAACCGGCCACATTCAGTAATACTGGTTCATCCTCCCTTTTTTATAGCAAATTAATTATAAAATGTTGTAGGTGTCAGGAAAAGTTGTTGGACGACTTGATAAATAATGGTCATGTTGAGCGCTCTTCCTTTCAATGCAAATATGCCAGAAAAACGTCTCCTTGTCCCTCCATGGGTGTCCTCCTTTACCCCTCTCAGCACTGTAACATATTAATACATACAATTTGCATAAACATACACAATACTCAGGTGTGTTTTCCTATGTAAATTTTCCCTCTTTTGTCTTCCCTCAAGGCACATGCATACATATGCCCCAACTCTTTAAAGCTGGGTATGAAGATCTTTTTATTTGGTAGATCACTTCCATCCACTGACCATCTTATGTCTACATTGAGCAACTGCATCTGTACTATGGATGTGTGCATGTGAACCGATAAATACTGAAATATAGTGCCAGCTAAACCCTTGTTGTGGGGATGGGAAAGCTTAGTGAATGCATAGCATTTCTTATATTAATTTTTCTGTGCCGTGATGTCATGCTAAGTAGTGCCAGTATGGACTGAATAACTCCAATAGATGGCATACAGCAAGGAATCGTATACTGAATATTCCTAGGAACAAACACATGCTATGGAGATAAAAGTAAAAACAAAGCGCACATCGTGCCTGAATCTGTATAGGTGTGGAGGAAAAAGAAAAGGGGTCAAATATACTGACCTGGTGATGTTATGCTAGGAGCACAACATCCCAAAAGGTGTATTCAAAGGTGCCCTTATCAGAGCCGGTTGCAGCCACAGTTCCCGATCCAGAGATTTGGAGTACACAAAATCCGCTGAACGAATCCAGTAAAAAGGAAAAAAGGTCGGAGAAATCCAAGGGCGCAGCCGTATAAGGATGAGATACTTTAATTGTACATGTAACAACAACAAAATACTGTGTTTCGAAGCTGTACCGGCCTCTTCGTCAGGTCAGAGTACAAACACAGGCAGCTGTAAATATTTTATGCAGTTACTTGTAAGGCCTTATTCACACAAACGTGTAATACGTCCTTGTGACGGCCATCACACGGACCGGTGCAATTCAATGGGGCCATTCAGACATGCAGTGATTTTCACGCAGCGTGTTTGCATTGCGTGAAACTCACTGCATGTCCTATTCTTGTGCGTTTTAGCACATCACGTACCCATTGAAGTGAATGGGTGCGCGAAAATCACGGACAGCACATGGACGCACATCCGTGTGCTGTCCGTGATTTACGCACAAGTTCATAAGAAATTAAGTAAAAAACAAAAAAAAAATAACAAAATGTGCACCAACAGTGACATCACCAACAGATGCCAAGCGGAATATTCACGGATGACACACAGAACTGCAACACATGACAAACGTGTCCGTTTTTTGCGGATGCAAAACGGAAACGTTCGTGTGAATAAGGCCTTTGAGTGTCAAACCTCTTATCAGCGGTGATAATGTTTCCTTTTGTTGCAAATTGTAGGTTATCTTATGTAAGACGTTTTAGTAGGCAGCAGCAGGTTTTATCGGGATGGGGAGCAGTACTCATTAGCCAAGTAATGAAGGATGAGTTGCCAAGACGATAGCAGGAGTTGGTGTGAATGTGTATATCCGGTGCGGGAATCGCACAGCAAGTAGAGAGAGTCTATTGGTCAGGAAGAGAGGTCTGAGTCCAGGGCCTACTTAATAGTGTTGAGACAGGGAGCCTGTTTCAATGGAGCCAAGTAAGAGGCAAATTCCTGAAAGCGCTGCTGATGCTCGAAGGAAGGTGAAGGAGAACAGTGTAACACAAAGAAAAAATATTCCACTCACCGTGCTTCCTATCGTATTAGCGGTTACTTCATTCAGATGGTGCTCAGATAGATCTGCATCGACAGATTGTATAATCCATGAAGAAAGGCAATTAAAAAATCCAGGACTTCATCCAGTGAGATTAAAAACATCAAATAAATGAGGATGTTTTTAATCTCACTGGATGAAGTGCTGGATTATTCAATTGCCTTTTTTCAGTGCCTGCTGTAGTCTTCACTTCTAGAGAAGCGTGGCTGTTACGGACGTTTTTTCCCCCTGCTGTCTGCCTGCTCAATAATGTCAACGACAAGCGCTGTAAGATTTGTGAGTTGCGCTGTTGAAGTTGTGAACCATTGAAGAGGTGCTGCAGGGACATTAAAATGGCAGAGACTACTAATCAGACTTTCATAGAATTGACTCTGAACTATGTTGCCCTTTTTCTTTGTGGCATGTTAGGCGGCCCATCAGTCTGGGTCACCAGTGACGGGAGAGGTGTGTAACGCCGTGTTGGTAGTGACTAGCTCCCACCGTGATCTGCGGAGGCGCAAGGGCAATACGATCCTGACCTTATGTCACAGCCAGAGCTTGAGGGGCATAGCTTCTTCCATTGAGGATTCTGCGAAAAGTAGTGGGTAACTGTCACCATGACCCGTGGAGGTGACTTGTGTAGACCTGTCGTGTCAGGTCTCGTGGGAGAGTCTGGCATAATTACTTCTAGTGAAGGGCTCCCATGTGGTCGTTGTCCCATGCTCTCAGTTGAGGCCGCCCTGCAGCACCAAGTCAGATTAACGAAATTGGTAGGGTGTCCGTTTGTTTGGAATCCCTTCTACATGCTGAAGAGGCTCAAGCTACTTATAACTTCAGAAGGACGCAAAATACACTAATAAATTAAACATCACATATGAGCAAGTAACTTATTTTTCCCTGGGGATCTTTTTGAAAACACTAATCATTAAGATATCACACATGCCAGTATATTCTGATTTTCAATATGTCATATAGGGCCATTAATCCTGCGGTGAATGTAGAAATATCAAGTGTTTCGAATTGTCATAAGTGCTACATATTAAGCAACAGATTGGGAATATTATGCATGCAGTGCAAGGAGTCTGAATTGTGTGTCAGTATAGAAAAAGATTCAGAGCAATATTCCCCACACGGTAACCCACCACATCTACATTGCCTCCTTTAGGGGATAAGACTTTTTTATATTTCTGTTTAAAGGGATCTATGATCAGAAAAGGACCTACTATTTAAATCAAGTTTTTATTAATTTTTAGTTATTTGTTTTAATTTTCCATACCACTATCTATATTACAAAAAGTTCCTGAAATGTTGCAGTTTTTTACCCTGAGTCTTGCAATAGCCTGACACTTCCTGTTCTGTAGAGATCACTTCTCAGCAGTTATCTCATTATCATCACAGGCAGTATTATAATGAAAGGTAAAGCTCCTTTTACACGGGCAAACAAGCGTCTATATAACGCTCATTCCTAAGCATTGCCCTGTGTAAATAATGCAACGATCAGCCGATGAACGAGCAAACGCTTGTTTCTTAACTGATCCGATATTTTATGTGGCCAAAAAAGGGTTAACATTAGAAAAATACGGTCGCCAGTCGGCAGCACACACCACATGATGTAAATGTATGGGGACGAACGATCGTATTATCATTGCTCATTGTGAATGCAGCTAATGAGCGCTCGTTTTTCCAGCCAGTATCAGGACATGTGAAACCATCATAAGGTCAAAATCACACAGACAATTTTGACTTTGTGTGTGGCAGTTTTTAGTTAATGTCTTTGAGACAAAGCCAAAAGTGGATCCGAATGGAAGGAAAGGTATAGATAAAGAAAAACTGATGCATCTCCTTCCCTTTATGTCCACTACTATGTTTGGCTAAAAAAAAAAAACGGAGCCAAAAACTGCATCAAAACTGTGTGTGTGGTCCTGGCCTAACACTTCTATTATAAAACTGGAGGCAGATAACACAGGATTCATCATTGACAATAGATAATGGACACAGTTCCTCCTCCTCCTCCCCTCTGTACAGTGACCTCTGCACAAGTCACAGAGCATGCACACAAAACTTTACCAGAGAAGTCAGAGACATTCTCTGACTAAAGTTTCTTATGTCCATGTGGCTACTGTAAAGCATATCTCTGGAACTGCTGGCAAGATGACTTCCACATGCTAACCTTAAAACCGGACAATTCGGCAATAGCTAGTTAACTGGTTCCCGACGACCGGCTGTAAATAAATGGCCGGCGTTCGAGGTACTTAAAGAGGCTCTGTCACCAGATTATAAGTGCCCTATCTCCTACATAATCTGATTGGCGCTGTAATGTAGATAACAGCAGTGTTTTTTATTTTGAAAAACTATCATTTTTGAGCAAGTTATGAGCTAGTTTAGATTTATGCTAATGAGTTTCTGAATGGACAACTGGGTTTGTTTTTACTTTTTACCAACTGGGTGTTGTACAGAGGAGAGTATGAGGCTGACCAATCAGTGTCCTGCACTTCTCATTGTTCCAGCCCAGCATGATCCACAGGACAGTGAGATTGTGCAGTGAAAGAAGCTGGACTGGAACAATGAGAAGTGTAGGACACTGATTAGTCACTGATTGGTCAGCCTCATACACTCCTCTGTACAACACCCACTTGGTCAAAAGTAAAAACACGCCCAGTTGTCCATTGAGAAACTCATTAGCATAAATCTAAACTAGCTCAAAACTTGCTCAAAAATGATTGTTTTTCAAAATAAAAACCACTGCTGTTCTCTACATTCCAGCGCCGATCAGATTATGTAGGAGATAGGACACTTATAATCTGGTGACAGAGACTCTTTAACTGAATTGCCCAATGTCAGCTATCACTGCTTCAATCTTCTCAGATCACTTGTACATAGCACTCAATGAGCGCTGTTTATAGAACAGCGGCCCAAGTGATTACGTGACTGGTCACATGAATGGCAGGATGCCATTAGTGTGATGCTGCTGCTGGGTCTATATAGACCCAGCACTGCCCTATTAGTGACAATAGTCACTATAAATGGGCTGATTTTCCCTGGAACTCGGGCTGCTAGGGCTAGCTCACACTGCGGATTTTGCATGGCGGGTTGCGCCGCAACATCTGCCGTGGAAGTATTCCTGACAATGGCAGGAAGATTCCTCCCTCACATTGACATCAATGGAAGGTTCGTGCGAAATCGGCCTGAAGATCGAGAAGGACGCTTATTTTTCCGCGCTAGCTGAAATAATCAGCTAGCAGGAAAAAGAAGTGTCCGACTCTCATAGAAATTAATGGGAGATGGAATTTTGCAGCTGATTCCGCAGCAGATTCCGCCTGCAAAATTCCTCCGTGTGAACAAAAACAAAAAAATATTTCCCCCAAAGGTCTTTTCTGACCTTTGAGGTACAGACCACATTAATAAAAAAAATAAAAGTAAAATAAAGTAAAATGAAACAAAATAATAAATACACATAAAATACCCACCCAAAAAAAAACGTTTCCAACCCCAATCATTGTCGTAATGCTAGCCCTGACCCAATTACCCTAAAATAGAAATGTAATGCATCAAAATTTACGGTAGACAATGACAATCACAAATAAAAGGTCTTTTTTCAGGGTAATAATTCTATAATCTGTAATATAACTATATTATTACCAGAAAAAAATAGCTGAAATGTAAAAAATAATATTTTTTCACTATTATTTTCAAACTTCAAGCCTGAAAATTCAAAAATAGCCAAAAGGATGCGTACAAAAATGATAAAAAAAAAAGAAACCTGCGTTGTCTACGAAAAAGAAACAAATAATAGCAGCATTGGCGTTAGCAGGTAAGTCGATGTAGCTACTTACCTGCAAACGCTGATGCTGCAGCAGAATCAACTGTAGCCTCTGGTGCCGGTGTCCTCGCTCGAATGACACGATGCAGGACCTGTGAGTGACGTCACAGCGTGATCTCTCGAGAACACGGCTGTGTCTGCACTGCCAGAACCTGGGCGTTCTGAAGAGAAGTGGATGATACTTCTCATCAGAACGCCCAGGTAGTAAAAGTATTAAAAACGCCCCGATGTACGCACCTAATACACGCCCACTTGGACTTTTACTTTTAAACACACCCACTTGGACTTTTGCAAGCCTCATTTGCATAACTATAAAAATGGTCATAACTTGGCCAAAAATGCTCGTTTTTTAAAAATAAAAACGTTACTGTAATCTACATTGCAGCGCCTATCTGCTGCAATAGCAGATAGGGGTTGCAAAATCTGGTGACAGAGCCTCTTTAACTAACATCTGCTAAAAATGACTAAACAGTGTCTGGTCCTGAAGACTTAAAATAGCCCGGTCCTGAACAGCTTAAAGAACTTACAACTTACTGAGATAAGTCCGGGAGATGAGTCCAGCGGTGTCGGGCGCATGTGCATTGCGCAGATGCAGCCAAGGTGTACTGTCCCCAGCTTCATCTGTGCAATGTGCATGCGCCCGATGACGCTGTAGTATATAGTATAGTGTAGTATCACCTCAATAAACACCTTTTGTTGTACATGTGAAGGTGAGTTGAATTGGGTAGGAACAAAGTTAAAGGGGTTGTCCGAGATACCATCATATTTTCAAAAACCCCTTTAATGTATGTAAGTTATAAATGTAAATACATTTGTAATATACTTACGTTTTCCAAAGTGGCCCCGTTTCCAGATCCTGCCGCGGGGAACTTGACTGGCGAAGTCACTCTCTGCTCTGGCTCTGCCGCTTTGTTGATCTTGAATTCTTTGCCGGGTATACACCACGTCACTTGTGACGTGGTGTATATCGGCTTGTTCTGTTGTAACGCGCATGCGCGGCCCCTGCTGTTATCTCGAGAACACCAGGGACTGCGAGAACAGCAGTGGCAGCTCATGTGCGTTACGGGCTGTGAAGCAGAAAAAGCCGATATACACCACGTGATAAGTGATGTGTCATATACCATCCGAGGTCTCTCTGGTTCGAGACCATGTGATCGGGATACGACACGACAGTGGAGGAGGCTGAAAACGTGACGTCAGAGCTCATGTGATCAGAAGGAAAAGGCAGCCAGAGCAGAGAACAGAAGCAAGATTGCACGGGTAAGTATATTATACAATTGTAAATATGTGCAATGTGGTTTTAAATGTACAAAAAAAAAAAAATCTCGGACAACCCCTTTAACATAGAGTTATTTTGGTCAACTGTATGCTACAAACTACTGTACATGCTAATAAAACTAGACCTCTATAAGCTATTGTTAAACTAGTGTGGGTGAAAAGTATTGTATGATGGACAGCATTGGTTCAATTCTGAAAAAAACACTGTTATAATACAAAATGTATTTTCATTTTCTGATCTCAGGATTTCATAGACAATTTGAATGTTAAAGAATATTGATCAGTTTAGAGCGTTTAACCATGACGTCTTGTAATATGACTTCAAATATACTCTTCACAAGTCTCCATAAAATGTTTTGGGGTACCTATTAGCTGCTGACCAGAAGCTCAACACCGAAAGAATATGTGTTTGCAATAAAGCCTCATCCACACAGCAGAGCCGTGCTGCTTTATAATGCTTCAGTACAGCGTCATATAATCGAGATGTTCTCCCCTGGAAGCAATGCCACAATTTTTGAATGAATCTAACAGAAAAAAAACTCTGTATATCTCTGTATGAGGTATAGCAGAACCCCAAATAAGTCAGTGGGTGTTGTGTGCATGAGGCATAATATTTGACTGGAAGAACATCGCAGCATGCAGCCCTATTCTTCCGTTGAAAATGACTGACCCCACTATGTCAATGGGGTTCATCGGGCACTTCTGGTGTCCGTCATGCGTTGGATCCAGTACTGTTTTATGGTTTCCATTTATAGCGGAAACCACAACAAAGATGTGAAAGAACCTTAATGGTGACAAGAAACATGATACATTTAAAAAAAATACAAAATTCCTGCCTATAAGTTTGACATACATTGCCCAATGATTAAACTGACATTAAATAACTATTATTTTATTATCAAGTTTCTATTTGCATTTTCAATAACACAATTATGTAATCAAAGTCAATACATGCAGAAAACATGAGATAGTGCCAAAAGGGGTCGGTAACAGATCAAAGCTTTCTACAAAGCAAAATGTCATACATAAGTGCATTAAACACAGTCACATATAATAGTATTAAGACACGGAGTATAATAAAGAAGAGTGTAATGATACCATTCAGTGGAAATCATGAATTCACATCGAAAAAAGTCACAGCAAGCAGCATAAAAAAGAAAGGAGGATAAAAAAAGAGAATGAACGAGACAGAGAACAGAAGAAAACAAAAAAAAGGTGGATGAGGAGAGGGAAGAGAATAGCTCTGTAGAGTGCCACAGATAGCGGGCACCAAACATTTACAGGCCAGATCCTAGCCAGCTAGGAAGATCAGTTCCATCTTTGAACTGAATCCAAATCATCCAAGTACGAATAAAGTTGTCAACCTCCCCAATGTCTTTGGCTAGTATGTTCTCCATCCGTCTTAGGCGATTCACTTCCACTACCCATTAATGTAAGGACGGTGCAGAAGTAGATTTCCAATGACGAGGGAAAATAGTTCTCGCTGCTGTTAAAAAATCCAGGGATGATGGAAAGGAGACCAATAGAAGGAGAAGCTGTCAATGTAAGCCCAGTGAGGTTGTTATCCTTATTCAAAACGGACAAAGGACTGTACAATCCCACCAAATGGGTAGCATAGTTCCATGAGCACTGTTACAATGCCAGCATAGGTCTGACACGGGGGGAAACATCCTATGAAGGAGTGTGGGGTACCTATACCATAACTATTATTTATTAATCCTACATGTTACGGGAAAGTATAATAGGCAACAGATTATTCTATCTTTTATTTTTTAGAAATTACATGCAAACATGGGGAGAACATTTAGAATCTAGATTTCCCTGGTCAGATGAAAAACATTGGCCTTAATGCTGCTAGGTACTACACGGAAAAGCAAAACACAATGAGATATCTGTTAGAGACACATTAACTCACGTCTGCTGAGGACCAGACAGTCGCAAGGAGGGCAAAAATTGTATTTGAGTGCTTATGCCCTCTCAATCCTTTCATACAGAGTGCTAAAATAGTCATGTGATCATTGGAAGCAGTGTCGGACTGGGGTTCCTTTGGCCCACTAGAGGAAATGAATCTTTAGGCCCATCCTTCATGTAAACAGAACATGTATGTCACGATCCATGGGCTGTATGTCACTAGGCCGAACCGCTTTAGCGGAGTAGCAGCTGGCCAAACAACAGTCCTAGTACAAGAGTACCTTTAGTAATCCAGACCGTAATAGAGGCTCGGCACAGATGAACTTGCAGTCACCAGACGTGGTGTATATCAGCAGGCGTGACAGGCGGAACAAAACCATGCCAACAGTCTAGAGCACAGGAACAAATATAGCACGGGATACAGGATTCAGGTAGCAGGGCATGGGAACAATGGGAACAGGATAACGCTAAGGGACCATTTGCTAAGACTAACGGGTAAACACAACAACGCTCAGGCAAGGAAAAAAGGGGCAGGGCCCTTCTTAAAGTCCAGGGTGATCATAAGCTAATTAATGATTATTTTCATGTGCCCACGCTGGCCCTTTAAGGCCAGGCACGAGCGTGCGTGCGCACCCTACGGGACACAGCACAGATCCATGGCTGTGGCCAATGGGGGGTAAGTAATCCCGACGGTCTGCGGCCGTGGACGCTACAATGTACACTTCCACATTTATTTGCATTGTAAAATGTGTTGTTTTTGCTGCACACACAGGACATATCATTTATAGAGTCTTATGGATTTTTCAGGAATCAACTAAAAAGTAAGAGACCCTATTGGCAAGTGATTGTCAGCTTCAAATGGGGTTGTATGAAAGCTTGAGTCCACAAAAGGATCTTCTGGTACTCTGGTGGACAAGTCCAACTCTGTCCAAAGATCATGTGACAAAACTGGTGGGTCTAACCAAAACGGTCCCTGCTGAGAAGAAGCTTCCTTGCTTAGACTATGGTGCATTCACACAGGGAAGTAATGGTAAATTTTTGCTGTGGTATTGAAAAAAATTACATTTCCCATGTATTTACATGCATATGTTTCATAGGGTGGCAATGTTGTGACTGTCTGCTGCACCTTTGACCCCAATCTGCAGCCTATCCCCCCATCTGAATACACCCTAAGGCCTTTGTTAAAATACACGACTTCTGATACGTTTTCTCCAGACCCCACTGTCAGTTTGTCCAGGTCCTTGTTCCTGGGATTCCAAGTTCTTTGCTACTGTGGCACCCACCCTGTTCCTGTAACATCCATCCCTGTAGTATCTAGCTTGTTTTTTTCTTGTGGTTTTCCTGCTCTGGTCCTGTGGCACCCAGCTTCTTGTTTTTGTAGCATTATTGCTCATTGATCCTGCGGCGCCCCTGAGTTCTGCTCCTGTGGCATTTCTACTCTGTGTTCCTTTGGTTTTCCAGTTCCTTGTTCAGGTGGTTTCCTTTATACTCCGTTTTGTGTTTCTGTCTTTTGATTGTCTTCCTGTTGTTGCCCATTCTGAAACAATTGTGCTGCGTAATGTCCCAGCGTTCTCCCATTAAATTGTACAATAATTATAAAACATAATAATTAGTAAATAAACATAGACAAGGTAATTGTGTAAACATAAGAAAAAAACACAATAATAGCAATAAAATTCTCTTTTCCTGAAAGGATATTTTATTTGGGTATTTTATCTTTGTCGCTCTTGGTTTACCCAACGGGCAGCATAAAAGTTTGATGTGCAATTAAAGAGATTTATCATACCACAGCACATGAAACAAAACTACTGGAATTTTCATCAAAATATGGGCTATTTTTAAGATTTCCTATTTATATCTAGATATAAACTACATATGAGTAAACGTGATCCTATATTAGATTTAGCCTTTTATCCCATTCTTAAGGCCCTTTTACACGGGCCAATTATCGGGCAAACGAGCGTTCACAGAACGCTCGCTCCCGATCATTGCCCTGTGTAAACAGTTTAATGATCTGTCATTGAACGAGTAAATAGGGAGATGCGCTGCCGACATGATAGAAATGTATGGGGACAATCGATCGTTGAAATGAGCGCTCATACCCATACATAGCTCCTTATTAAAGGAGCAAACGAGCACCGATCAACAAGCTGTCTTGTTGATCGGCACTCGTTTACACGGCACCATGTTGGGCCGTGTAAAAGGACCATTAATTCAGAGCTGCATACAAAATTCTGCAGGCTCTTGAGCTTACATCTCATATTTACCCCTGCTTGAACAATGACTCTATGGAGCAGGCTATGCTGATGTGCATTCTGAGCAGTTTTGTTTTTACACTGCACAGTTATATGATGTAGAAATAAACTAAAGCTGGCAATTCAATAGGGATTAAAGACAGGCGTTTTCTGAACTACTTGTCCTTCATATTTGGTCTGTGAATAATGTTGTTTTGGACGACAATGTCCTAATTTAAAATAAAAAATTGCTATCAGTCTCTGCCTTGAAATACAGTGAAGGAAATAAGTATTTGATCCCTTGCTGATTTTGTAAGTATGCCCACTGTCAAAGACATGAACAGTCTAGAATTTTTAGGCTAGGTTAATTTTACCAGTGAGAGATAGATTATATAAAAAAAAAAAACTGAAAATCACATTGTCAAAATTATATATATTTATTTGTATTGTGCACAGAGAAATAAGTATTTGATCCCTTTGGCAAACAAGACTTAATACTTGGTGGCAAAACCCTTGTTGGCAAGCACAGCAGTCAGACATTTTTAGTAGTTGATGATGAGGTTTGCACACATGTTAGATGGAATTTTGGCCCACTCCTCTTTGCCGATCATCTTTAAATCATTAAGATTTCGAGGCTGTCGCTTGGCAACTCGGATCTTCAGCTCCCTCCATAAGTTTTCGATGGGATTAAGGTCTGGAGACTGGCTAGGCCACTCCATGACCTTAATGTGCTTCTTTTTGAGCCACTCCTTTGTTGCCTTGGCTGTATGTTTCGGGTTATTGTCGTGCTGGAAGACCCAGCCACGAGCCATTTTTAATGTCCTGGTGGAGGGAAGGAGGTTGTCACTCAGGATTTGACGGTACATGGCTCCATGCATTCTCCCATTGATTCGGTGAAGTAGTCCTGTGCCCTTAGCAGAGAAACACCCCCAAAACATAATGTTTCCACCTCCATGCTTGACAGTGGGGATGGTGTTCTTTGGGTCATAGGCAGCATTTCTCTTCCTCCAAACATGGCGAGTTGAGTTAATGCCAAAGAGCTCAATTTTAGTCTCATCTGACCACAGCACCTTATCCCAATCACTCTCAGAATCATCCAGATGTTCATTTGCAAACTTCAGACGGGCCTGTACATGTGCCTTCTTGAGCATGGGGACCTTGCGGGCACTGCAGGATTTTAATCCATTACGGCATAATGTGTTACCAATGGTTTTCTTGGTGACTGTGGTCCCAGCTGCCTTGAGATCATTAACAAGTTCCCCCCGTGTAGTTTTCAGCTGAGCTCTCACCTTCCTCAGGATCAAGGATACCCCACAAGGTGAGATTTTGCATGGAGCCCCAGATCGATGTCGATTGACAGTCATTTTGTATGTCTTCAATTTTCTTACTATTGCACCAACAGTTGTCTCCTTCTCACCCAGCGTCTTACTTATGGTTTTGTAGCCCATTCCAGCCTTGTGCAGGTCTATGATCTTGTCCCTGACATCCTTAGAAAGCTCTTTGGTCTTGCCCATGTTGTAGAGGTTAGAGTCAGACTGATTAATTGAGTCTGTGGACAGGAGTCTTTTATACAGGTGACCATTTAAGACAGCTGTCTTTAATGCAGGCACCAAGTTGATTTGGAGCGTGTAACTGGTCTGGAGGAGGCTGAACTCTTAATGGTTGGTAGGGGATCAAATACTTATTTCTCTGTGCACAATGCAAATAAATATATATAATTTTGACTATGTGATTTTCTTTTTTTTTTTTATATAATCTATCTCTCACTGGTAAAATTAACCTAGCCTAAAAATTCTAGACTGTTCATGACTTTGACAGTGGGCAAACGTACAAAATCAGCAAGGGATCAAATACTTATTTCCTCCACTGTATGTGGTGGACAGGGCTTCGACCTTGAGCTATAACATGCCTTGGTAGGGTGCACATCTGTAGTTCGGCGCTAGCCACGTTCCAAGTATTCCCAATGACTGCACAATTCAACAACGGTAAAAATCTAAAAAGTCGGAATTGAATATTTCACGGATATCTGTCTTTGGTCGGTATCTGACCCTGTCTTTCATATCATTAAAAAGGTCTGACTGATGGCAATAAGGAGTCAAAATCTTTATGATTGACTGTGGTATGACCAGTTTAAAGGGGTTGCAACTCAACTCCTTTAAAGTGAATGGGGCTGAGCTGCAATACCACATTAAGCCTGTTGACAGGTGTGGCACTGTTTTTGGACAACAGTAGCTATGTTTTTCTAATCCTGTACAATCCCTTTAACTCTTAAGGCCCTTTTATACCAGCCGATAAGCGGCCGGTGCAGCGATGGTCAATCAACGAGATATCGTTGATCGGCGCTCGCTTGCTCCTGTCACACGGAGCTATGGATGGGGATGAGCGGTTGTTACTCCGATCGCTCGTCCCCATATATTATTATCATGTTGGCAGCGCATCTCCCTGATTACACAGGGAGATGTGCTGCTGACAACAATAATATTTTACTTTTTTAAAATGATACGACCAGCAGATGATCGAGCGTTTGCTTGTTCATCTGCTGATCGTTCCCCTATTTACACAGGGCAATTATCGACAACGAGCATTATATGAATGCTCGTCTGCCCGATAATCGTCCTGTGTAAAACCCCCTTTAGAATTCAGTGTAGCAGGAAGCACGGATTACACAGGAATGCTGCTAGCTGTTAAGGGGAGATTCACACGAACGTTGCGTTTTTGCGCGCGCAAACAACGCAGCGTTTTGCGAGCGCAAAAACCATTTGACAGCTGCGTGTGTCATGCGTGTCTGATGCGCGGCTGCGTGATTTTCGCGCAGCCGGCATCATAGAGATGAGGCTTGTCAACGCCCGTCACTGTCCAAGGTGCTGAAAGAGCTAAATCTTTCAGCACCCTCGACAGTGAATGCCGAACACAACAGCGAAAAACCTGTAAAAAAAAAAGATAAAGTTCCTACTTACCGAGAACTTCCCGGCCGTTGCCTTGGTGACGCGTCCTTGGTGACGCGTCCTTGGTGACGCGCCTCTCTTGACATCGGGCCCCACCTCCCTGGATGACGCAGCAGTCCAAGTGACCGCTGCAGCCTGTGATTGGCTGCAGCCTGTGCTTGGCCTGTGATTGGCTGGAGCTGTCACTTGAACTGAAGTGTCATCCCGGGAGGTCGGACTGCAGGAAGGAGACAGGAGTAATCGGTAAGTTAGAACTTCGTTTTTTTTTTACAGGTTAATGTATTTTGGGATCGCAAGTCACTGTCCATGGTGCTGAAACAGTTTAACTCTTTCAGCACCATGGACAGTGACTATCTCCTGACGTCGCGTACCGATAATTTTTTTGCCGGGATCGGCCAAAACGAGTTTGGCCGAACCCGGTGAAGTTCGGTACGCTTGTCCGGCTTCGCTCATCGCAAAGACACTCCGTTTGGATGTTCGGAAACAGAAAAGCACGTGGTGCTTTTCGGTTTTCATTCATCCTTTTCACTGCTGTTGCGCGAATCACGCTCGTCCCACGGAAGTGCTTCCGTGTGGTGCGCGTGATTTTCACGCACCCATTGACTTCAATGGGTGCGTGATGCGCGAAATACGCAGAGTTATTGAACCTGTCGCGCTTTTTGCGCAGCAGACAAACGCTGCGCAAAAAGCACGGACTGTCTGTACTGCCCCATAGACTTGTATTGGTCCATGCGTGCCGCGTGAAAACCACGCGGCCCGCACGGACCGAATACACGCTCGTGTGAATCCCCCCTTAGGGATGTGTCTCTCAGCCCATTGCCAACCGATTTCAGTAGGAACTTTTAGAATTTTGGAGGCAACTCTGGGCTGCAATACTAAGTATTTCAGCTGAAAATAAGTTTTCTAAAACGTTACTTTACACTTTACATGTACAATTTATGTGGATGTTGCTCTGAATCATACTTGTCTTGATTACTATAACTTTCTTATTTTCAAGCATTGGCAAATAACTGATGTCCTCTTGTCGAAATATCACTGTATATACCACAGGGTAGACCCAATTGGTTGCTCCGAGTCCTCACAACACTTTTTTGCGCTTTCTCCGCCTGCTGATTCTTCTAGTTCTCCAAGTCCAAGACACCGGGATAAAATCAAGAGCCTTCTCCCTCGAGGGTGTTAGATAAGGCGAGAGCGGCTAAACATAGTGTGATACCGTAACTACTTTAAAAAGGGTAACCAGTTTTATTACAAACATTTCACAAAATATAAAATGTGGCATGGCTTGTCCCTGCCCGACCCTGGGTTTTGCCTTTTAAGCTTTTTCCGGGGCATGTAGTGGACAAGTAAATTTCTGCACAGACTTGCCATTATATGAACTGGGACATGATATATACGTTTCTATAGGCTCCTAGTCTTTGTAGAAGTGTACAAGTTGTTGTTAACTGTCCTCTAAACATATTGCATAAAGACAGCTTAGTAAATAATTGATAACGTATCAAAGGCCTAATATAGGGGACCAGGGCAAAGGCAGTCCACCTCACTTGTTCACTTTGCTTGCTGTACTAACTCCTTGTGATGACTGAGTCATCTGTGTCTTCTCCAGAGCGCCGCCGTGCCTGTCCTGGCTGCCTGCACACTGTGTGCATTGCCGGAATTATAATTCTTCTGTGAGCCGTGCTGCGCTGCTGCTATTGTCTGCTTGCACCCAGTCATGCTACCACTCCTTAGCTTTCCAGTCTTACCTTGTGTTGAGCTGCAGACATGCACTGAT
The DNA here is from genome assembly GCF_050947455.1 of Rhinoderma darwinii. Classification (NCBI taxonomy): domain Eukaryota; kingdom Metazoa; phylum Chordata; class Amphibia; order Anura; family Rhinodermatidae; genus Rhinoderma; species Rhinoderma darwinii. Next base: position 342,825,937 of record NC_134690.1, read on the forward strand.
GCTGATCTCCATGACGCTGGCACTGATGTCATTATGTTATCCCAGCCACACAGAGCCCCTCACATGTATGGACGTTATTGCCTGCTGCTGCAGCAACGACTCGCATTAGTAGAGTCCAGAAGAGGGTATCTAAGGGTTTTGGTGGAAGCTGCTAAATTCCCTCCCTATAATCCAGTTCTAGTTGCACCTCCTTACATCTACTCTCTCATTTCTGTCGTTTACTCTACCCGTGCTCTACATTCTATCAACGATCTAAGATTAACATCCTTCATAATCCAAACCTCCCACTCCGGACTCCAATACTATTCTTGTGCTGTACGAGTCCTACCCCAGATAATCAGATTAGTTCCCAACATTCAGTTTTAAAGAGGCTCTGTCACCAGATTATAAATGCCCTATCTCCTATATAATCTGATCGGCTCTGTAATGTAGATAACAACACTGTTTTTTATTTTGAAAAACGATAATTTTTGAGCACATTATGAACAATTTTAGATTTATGCTAATTAGTTTCTTAATGCCCAACTGGGTGTTTTTTAACTTTTGACCAAGTGGGCGTTGTAAAGAGAAGTGTATGACGCTGACCAATCAGTGACCAATCAGCGTCATACACTTCTCTCCATTTATATCCATTTGTATTCATAGCACAGCGTGATATCGCGAGATCTCAGACTCCCGACACGTCGGTAAAGTTACTGTGGGACTTACTTACGGCACAGCGTGATCTCGCGAGATCACGCTGTGAATGACAGCACAGCGTGATCTCGCGAGATCACGTTGTGCTGTGTGATTAAAACCCACAGAAACTGTACCGGAGTATCGGGAGTGTGAATAGACATCGCGTCTTGGCTGGAGGCAATGTCTATTCACTTTTAAGATACTTCAGTAAAGTTAATGTGGGTGTATGTGAGTACAAATGAACATTAATGGAGAGAAATGTATGACGCTGATTGGTCAGTAGAAAAGTATCCGGCACACAAATGTGGTTCAATTTTGCGATTTTATTAAATTCGATGCCATGGGCAATGTGCGTGCAACGTTTCGGTTCAACGACCTTCGTCAGGCACTAGATCCCACTTGGCGTATGATTCTTGAATTATATCGTGCTGCAGTCAGTTTGGCGGCTTGCCGCTTTGTTTTGGCGCAGTGTATGATGCTGATTGGTCACTGATTGGTCAGTGTCATACGCTCCTCTTTACAACGCCCACTTGGTCAAAAGTTAAAAAACGCCCAGTTGGGCATTAAGAAACGAATTAGCATAAATCTAAAATTGTTCATAACGTGCTAAAAAATTATCGTTTTTCAAAATAAATAACACTGATGTTATCTACATTACAGCGCCAATCAGATTATGTAGGAGATACCTGTCATCAGGCACTTATAAACTGGTGCCAGAACCTCTTTAAGCGTGCTCTGAAGACTCATCTTATTAGATAGACCGATCACATTCCCTAATCTGACTCCTTTCCTTTAACCCCTCCGATTACATTAGTCATCAGAACCTGACCCCTTCATTCAGCAGTATCCCCCACACTCCTTGCCCTCCAATAAACTTCATGTGTGTCATACACGGATACTGGCTGGTGACCGGCTCATACAGCTTTATGTGTACTATCCCATGCATACAAAAAATGTCTGGACCATTGTACAAAACAAGCACAATTTTATATCACCCCTATTTCCTCATAGATTGTAAGCTCTTGCGACCAGGGCCTCACTTCTCTTTTTTGAATTATTTTATTAGTTTTGTCACTATGTAATGTGTGATATTGTCTGTACATGTTCTCTCTGAATTGTTAAGTTCTGTGAAATATGTTGGTGCTATGTAAAGAAAGATTATTATTATTTTTATTATTAGATGTAAACTGTACAATGATATTCAAAATTGAACCTTTGGAGGACCTGTTCCCAGGATATCCATCATTGTTCTAATCCAATAAGGTTCCAATTTATAAAATCTGACACTGTTTCTAGTATGTGAAAAGTTAACTTTCCAGTCAATCAATGAGCAGCTCCTCTAACAAGTACTGAGTTAGCTCTACTTAGCCTTAACCCCTTCCCGTCACAGCCATTTTCTGAATTTTCATTTCCTCCCCACCTTCCAAGAGCCATAACTTTTTTATTTTTCTGTTGATAAAGCCATATGAAGGCTTGTTTTTTGCAGGATAAGTTGTAGTTTTTTGCGTCACCATTTATTGTACCATACAATGTGTTGAGAACCTGGAAAAAATTATTTGTGGGGTAAAATAGGGAAAAAACCTGTGGTTCCTCAATCTTTTGAGGGGTTTCATTTTTACGGCTTTCACCATACATTAAAAAAGGCATGATAACTTTATTCTACCGGTGAATAGTATTCCAGGGATACCACATGTATGTAGTTTTTTTTTTATGTTCTATCACTTTTAGAAGGAACAAACTAATTGTTAAAAATAAAATTTGTGTTTTGTTGCCACAATCTGCCATAACTTTTTTATTTTTTATTTTTCCAGAAATTCAGCAGTATGACGGCTTATTTTTTTGCACGGCGAGCTGTAGTTTCTATTGGTACCATTTTGCGCTACATGAGACTTTTTAATCACTTTTTATTTAACTTTATGTGGGATATGAAGTGACCAAAAAAACTGCGATTTTGGCATTTAAATTTTTTTATTTTTTACGGCGTTCACCGTGCAGGTTAAATAATGGTTTATTGTAATAGTTCAGACTTTTATAGATGCGGCGATACCAATTTTGCTTATTTTTTTACATAACTTTATAGGAAAAATGGGAAAAGGTTTTTTTTTTACTTTTAATATTTTTATATTTTTACACTACTAAAAACTTTATTCAACTTTTTTTTACACATTTTATTAGTCCCCCTAGGGGGCTTGAACCTGCGATCATTGAATCGCTTGTACAATATACTACAATACTAGTGTATTGCAGTATATTGGCATTTTTATAGGCTCCTGTTCTGCCCTGCTTCAGAAAGGCAGCCATTGGAGACTTCATTAGGCCCCTGGGCTGCCATGACAACCATCGGCACCCCGATCGCATTGTGGGGGGACACGATGAGCTGTCAGAGAGGGCTCCCCCTCTTTTTAACGTCATAGATGCTGCGATTGTGATTGATCGCAGCATTTAAGGGGTTAAATGGCCAGGAACAGCGGCGCGATAGCTGTTCCTGGCCGTTAGTCCCGGGTGTCAGCTATAATGCACAGCTGGCACCCACTTCGTACGGAGCGGGCTCAGTGGATGAGCCTGCTCCAAATATCGCCCGCACATGGGCCAATTATCAGGAAAACTAATGGCCTGTATAAACAGGGCAACAATCAGCCGTTGAACGAGCAAACGCTCATTCATCGCCTGATTGTATAGTTTATGCTGTCAGAAATATTACCGTTGTCGGCAGCACATCTCCCTATGCAAACAGCGAGATGTGCTGCCGACATGATAGAAATATATGGTGACGAGCGATCGTAGTAATGTTTGCTTGTTCCCATACATTGCTTTTTATGAAAGGAGCAAACGATCCTTTACATGGACCATGTCCATGTAATAGGACCCCAACTGGTTGTAGAAAAGATGGGTGAAATTGTGCTGTCCGGTTGGTTCTTTCCCAGGGTATTGCAGGAATCAGACTATTACAAATATTAATTTATGTTGTGGTCAAATTTTTTTATTGTGAATATGACAATGTACAATATGTTATACATGGTAATACTCAGAATTATTCACCGGACCAGCTAAAGGCACCTAAGTCCTAGCCCCACGACACTAAAGGCCATTTTACATGGGTCAATGATCGTCCCGATCATTGACCTGTGTAAACAGCGCAAATGCTCGGTCATCGGCTGATCGTATCGTTTATGCAACACAAAATATCATCGTTATTGGCAGCACATGAATCTATGGAATATTCTGTGAATCTATGGAATAGTCACCGCAGGAGCTGGTCACAGCAGGGACAGTAGATGGCTTTAAAAAAGGCTTAGATAATTTCCTAGAACAAAAAAATATAAGCTTTTATGTGTAGAAATTTTTTACTTCCCCTTTCCCATCCCTTGGTTGAACTTGATGGACATGTGTCTTTTTTCAACCGTACAAACTATGTAACTATATAACATTTCCCTGTGTAAACAGAAACGTGCTGCCGACATGATGGAATTGCATGGGGACGGCCATTCGTAGTAATGATCGCTCGTCCCCATACATATCTTCTTGTGAAAGGAGCAAATGAGCACCGATCATTGATTGGCGCTCATTTTTGCGGCCAATATTAGCCGGTGCAAAAGTACCCATAGTCTCGGCCTTTATACATAGCACAACTGCAGGGATTCTGCAATTAAAATGTTTATATACACTTAATGGTTACTGTAGGGACACCTGCCCTTTCATGATTCGAGCTTCCCTGCATGGAAATTAGACACGTGACCCCAGAATGCAGTATAGTTTTCTGTGAATCAGCCAGGGCAGTTTTCAAAAACTGTCAACCATGTGGGGTTTTCTCATGCAATGGTGTAGAGAGGAAAAACATCCAGCGAAAGGGGATCCTGTGGACGTAGACAACTCGTCTACAAAAGGGATCAAAAGAGGATATCTAGGAACGTTCTGACGAACAGGCGGTGCAGAGTCACGAAAATTCCAGCTGGATGCAACACTGGTGTTCCAACTAACGTGTCTGGATGCACAACTTGCTGTTCCTCAGGCCAGAATTTGGAACAAGCAGCATGAATCGATAAACCCTTCCATTCATATGTCAACAGTTCAGGCTGGTGGAGGTGGAGTAATGGTGTGGGGAATGTTTTCTTCAAACACACTGAAGGACCCTATTAGTTGGTGGGCAAGCGAACAGTAAAATTTACAAAAAATACCAAAGGCAAATAATGCCAGTTTTTACCCACTAACATGTATTACTACTCTAAATACAAATTTTTTACAAAAAGACGAACCACATATAAGGTTAAAATTACAATGTAGCGAGACAGCAGCCTTTCTTGCTAAGGCTAAGTGACAGTATAATACCATCCAGTAGAGATAGAACATAGAGAAAAGAGGGGCTATAGGAGCTAATGGCCATTAGGCCCTATACCCCTGAAGACACTGCGTAGCAGCGAAACATGTCGGAGGGGCTTCTTGAATTGTAGCTCAGTGTAGGTTTTAGACAGCTTGAGCATATAGATAGCTACTCATACTGGCTTACATACAATCTATTACCGCTTAGCAGAAAATCTTTTCTCTATGCTCTATCTCTACTGGCTGGTATTATACTGTCACTTAATCTTAGCAAGAAAGACTGTTGTCTCACTACATTGTAATTTTAACCTTATATGTGGTTCGTCTTTTTGTAAAAAATTAATAAAGTTAACTCCTTAGTATTTAGAGTAGTAATACAGGTTAGTTGGGAAAAAAACGGGCTTTATTTGCCTTTGGCATTTTTTGTACATTTTACAGGAAATTTTTCTTGGCAAACCCTGTCTCCTCTGATACCTGTGGATGGATGGTTGAACAGTATGTCTTACCTCAGCATTATGGCCGACCAAGTTCATTCCTTCATGGCAGCTGTTTGCCCTATGGCAGAAGGACACTTTATCGGCAACTTCTAGAAACTAGCCTGTCCGCATGGGACAATATTCCCGTATAATGATTATAACACCTAGTGGAATCTATGCCATGGCAAATTGCTGCAGTTCTGAAGGCCAAAGGACGTCCAACGCGCTACTAGATGGGTATAACTAATAAGGCCATTTAGTGAAGATGCTAAAAGAAGAAGTCGGTTCAAGAGTCAGGATAAGACACTTCTCTGTAGAGAATCACATTAATCCATTAGAAACAGTGGAACTCCATACTGATATTTATAGATGGCATGCAAAACTACTCTTTCTCTAAAGAAATGCTTCCGGAAATACAACTACTTACACTGCAGATTCTTCGTGGAAACTAGATGATGAAAATCACCTTGTCTCTGGAGAACCCACAAGGTATTGTATATTAAAAAGCATGGGTATTGGATAATTCGAGATGCGGGGTGACATATGCAAAAATCAAGATCATAAAATCAAGTCACTATTTCTTGTAAAACTATGGGCCTTACGTGCCACTTTTTAAAGTGCACACTTTTAACATGTATGAAAGTCATTTGAATAGTCTGTCTTGTGTACTTTGCAAGTGGGCTGTTAATTCCTCTGTGATTATAGGGCTCATGCACACAACCGTAGCCGTGTGCACGGCCGTGATTTTCGGGTCGGCCGGCTGAGGACTGTCAGCCGCGAGCCGCCCGCAAATCGCGGGACATGCACATGGCCATTATTTTCAATAAGCCCGGACCGCAGAACACGGCCGTAATAAGACAGGTCCGTTCTTTCTGCGGTGCGGGCTCCCGGGCCATGCACATACCGTAAAAACTACGGTCGTGTGCATGGCCCCTTAGAAATGAATGGGGCCGCAATTCTCTCGTGGATTTTTGGGGAAATTGCGGCCGCAAAAACACGTTCGTGTGAATGGGGCCTTAGTCTGTGACTGTAAAACTTTTAAGCATACTTTAAAAGACTAGACCATGCAAAATATTTTTATTCTTAAAATTACCTTTACATTTCCACTTGATGATAATCACAAACTTTACTGTCAGCGTCTCAAACTGGGGAGCTGAATTTCATGTGATGCTTTTTCAATTTTACAGAAACTTCTGCTTTTTCAAACCTTATTTATAGAATGTTAGCATTATAGTGTCATCAACTCGGGGTATTTGTATACCTCAAATCACAATGCAAAACTGCTACAATATGTCCCCTTAGATGTCAATTAAATGTAATTGCAAGATGCCACAGCAGTTTTCTCCTAGAGTTTCAGTAAATTGCTCAGAGAAGTGATTCAATCCAGGGGATATGTCTTAGATTATTGTTTTGTATTGGAATTTTGAATTGTGCAACTATAAATTACCAGTTCAAATAAATACAAAAAATTTTTTATATTGACAACTGTCTATAAACAGGGAATCTATGATCAGAAATGTACTTATTATTTAACATTTTATGAGATGGGAATAACCACTTAAACATATTTTTAATACATATTGTGGATGTTTTATTCTTGTTTCCCATGTCTGTATGGGTCCTCTTACATAGCCTAATGTGGGCCGTGCAAACAAGCACCGATCAACGAGACAGCTCGTTCATTGGCGCTCGTTTGCTCCTTTCACAAGCTGCAATGTATGAGAATGAGTGTGTAAAAGGGCCTTAAAGAGGCTCTGTCACCAGTTTATAACTTCCCTATCTCCTACCTAATCTGATAGGTGCTTTGATGTAGATAACTACTGTTTGTTTGTTTTTTTGTTTTTTTAAAAACGTTTATTATTGACCAAGTTCTGAACGTATTTCGTTTTATGCTAATTTTTTTCTAAATGCACAACGTTTTTTTTCTATTCACCAAGTGGGCGTTGTATAGAAAAGTGTATGACGCTGACCAATCAGTGTCATGCAGTTCTCTTCATTCCAGCCAAGCTTGATTCACAGCACAGCCTGATCTCTGTGCAAGATAACGTTGTGCTGTCACTTCTTCCCGCAGGTCCTTCACCGGAGCGACGGAAGACTGAACAAACATCGCCTCCAGCCTCTGCAGATTCGGATAAACATCCTGGCACGGCCGGACGCAATGTCTGTTCAGTCTTCCGTCGCTCTGGTGAAGGACCTGCGGGAAGAAGTGACAGCACAGCGATCTCTTAAACATGGCGGTTCAGGCTTGTGGTTGATCGCTGTCTCAAAGGTTCGTCAGAAAGAGTCAAGGACGCTCCTCCCTGATGCGGGAAACGTCGGGTAACTTCAGGCCTACTAGGCTGCTACTAGCTTGCTTACTTGCTGCATGCTGTACATGTTGAAAGCATCCTGCCTGTACCTACCACTGTTTACAAGACTCTTGCACACCATGGGAATTATTTTGCCCGTCACCCGCAACACTATCAGGACCCACCGACTCAGGCCCAACCTAAGTGCTGGTGTTTGCACAGCTTACTCTCAACATTTCTACATAACTTCCTTTCAGCAGCTCTATGCAGCGTCCTCTCAGCAGCTCTACACAGAGTCCTCTCAGCAGCTCTACACAGCGTCCTCTCAGCAGCTGTACACAGAGTCCTCTCAGCAGCTCTATGCAGCGTCCTCTCAGCAGCTCTACACAGAGTCCTCTCAGCAGCTCTACACAGCATCCTCTCAGCAGCTCTTTCTCTGATACAGCCAGGTTCTTCCTCTTCCACCCAAACAATGAACACAGCTTGGCAAGAACACAGCAGTTTTATAGAATTGACGCCGCCCTCTGCATCGTCCTGAGCATATAACTTAGCAAAGATGGCGTCCAGGCTGTACATCCCAATGCCAGGCAAAGTAGAACATTCCAGCAAGCCAAATTTGTTTTTATCATAACAAAGCATTTTGTATAGGGAAAAAGTGGGTTTTTAATTTTGTTTTTATTTGGGATTTTTATTTATTTATGTATTATAAACTTTATTGAAAAAAAATGTTACTTTTTTTTAGTCCCACGAGGGGACTTTCCTGTAGGATATTTTGACCGTTTTCATAATACACTGCAATACTCCTGTATTGCAGTGTATTATGCCTGTCAGTGGACATAACAGACATAAAAACCATCGGCACCATAAAAACCATACGCACCCAGTGATCGCATCGCGGGTGCGTCGATTGGGGGCAAAAGGGTGCCCCCTCCCTCTAAAACCACTTACATGCCGTGATTGCTGTTGACCACGTCATTTAAGGGGTTAAACAGGTGGAATATATGCTGATTTCGATCTCGCCGGCTAGAGCAGGTGCCCGGCTGACTTTAGACAGCCCAACTTCCGCTCTAGTTAGAACGGGATACCTGCGCTGGGCCTATGTCACAGCGCCGCCTTTTCATGGCGCTGTGGCATAAGTACCCTTTATAGCCGCCGTGATATCGTAATGGCGGTCATTAAAGGGGTAAGGCACACTGCATATATAAATAGACCAGATTTTGGCAATATGCAAATATACAAAATATACACTTTAGGCAACACACAGTCCACTTGAGTTGAATTGTTACAGGGCTGCAGGTAATACAGATTCCTTTTCCTTGCCCAGTGAATGGTTTAGTTGAATGCATTTTCTATTTACTGCCACCTATATTCTGTTCATAGATAAGCAGACATAGGCAGCCCTCATTGACTATCAGAATATTACTGCTTATAAAACAGTGATTGTAATTATAAGTATATATTAGATTTCCCTAATTTAATAATCCGCATTCACCAAAGCTGAAATTACATCTACCTTTTATAAACAGTTTTATTAATGGGGTTATAGACTGTGTTATATAGCCCTGTACAATGGGAACTTTTTGGAGTTGAAACCCCTCCTTTATTAGCTCCATTATCCTGTAATAGGGTTAATGGAAAGAGTTTGGACAAAGCAGAAAGCTTGCTGTGAAGGTCCTTTTACACCGGCCTATATAGGCCTTGAAAACAAGTGCCGATCAACTAGCACATTTCCCTGTTTACAAAGGGAGATATGCTGGTGACAACGTTAATATTTCATGTTGCATAAACGATACGATCGGCCGATCGTTGCTCGGTTTACAAGGGCAATCATCAGGAACAATTATTGGCCTGTGTAAAAGGGCCTTAAAGGAACAGTGTCACGAAAAAAACATTTTTTACATCAGTTTGATTTTAGTGTTTTATTAAAAACTTTTATATTTATTTGTGTGTTTGTGTTTTACTTTTTTTTCTTTTTTAACTTTTTCTTCCCTATGGGGGCTGCCATTTTTTTTCCATTTCTTTATGTGTCGATTAACGACACATACAGACATTGAATACGGCAGCTACAGTCCCATAGTGAATGCGAACGGGGCCCGTTCCATTCACTATGCTGTATGTCGTCTGTGTGGGAACGGCGCATGCGCCGCTCCCACACAGTCCAAGTTGAACTGTGCGCCGTCCGGCGCCATTTTCCTGTAGACCGGAAGTCGCGGCCGGACAGTAAGATTACTACTTCCGGTCGCGGCTTCCGGACTTGTGCACTTGGAGCGGCGGTAGCAGACGGAGCGGACGGACCGGAGGGAGCGGCGGCGACTGGAGCAGGTAAGTTATTTCTATGTATGTTCGTGTTTTATTGTGTGTTTACTAGTGTATCTTAACCTACTACACTGTGTGTTAGCTCAAAAAATGGCGACACACAGTGTAGGAGGTTTGACCGTTCAATCCCCTCGTTTCTCCCGGCACTAGCCAGGATAAAGGAGGGGGGATTCTGAGAGCTCACTAGAGCGAGTGAGTTTTCCCAAATTTTGCAGCATAAAGCAATGTGGTTGCGTTACCACATGCAATGCTGCAATTTTGGGAATTGCTCCATCTAGTGACCAGCACTGGGAAGTGTTATAATTTAGAATCTAATTTATAATATTCCCTGACTAGTGAAAAAAAGTAAAAAATTAGAACAATGTTTAATCATTTTTACACTAACTGTTCAATTAAAAAAAAAAAAAAAAAAACTCGCAACACATTCCCTTTAAGTGAGTTGTATCTGGAGGCTGAAAACCTGTCGCAATATTCTTCTTCTCATACAGACGCATGCTTTATTAGAAGAAAGCTGTAATTCTTAAAGTAGTATTCTCATGATAAACAATTATGGCATATCCTGTGCCCCCCGTGGTGCTTATGAGCCCAACTGCAAAGATAGAAGAAGCAGGCAGAAGTCGACTGTGCAGCACTCTCTGTTTAGGTCTATATTTAATTACAGAACCAGTCTAGCGCTTCTCCTGACTCCTGCTTCTCCGCTTCTCTTTGCAGCTGGTTTCTGTTGGGTTCAAAGTGTAGGACACGCAACCTTGTTTTCTTAGTAGGTGGAAATCCCACCTATCAGACAATTACGATATATCCTAGGGATATGCCATCCATGTCTGTTATCAGAATACCCCTTTAGAAAACATTTTATCTGTCAGTTAGTGATGATAAGGACATGTTTTCAGCATCTGAATGTAACAAAAAATGTTTCCATTCAATGACAGCAGGTAGAGGTCCTGAATGTGGTAAGGAGCTGAAACAGAGTATATTAGGAAAATTGCATAGCTTTTAATTATGTAATGATTGAGCTTTATTTACACAAATATGGGAAAACGACTTCAATTTTAATAAAAATTACCTATAGGTCTTGAAGAGAAGTATGCCGGCACATCTAAGGAGTGTGAAATGTTTTCAGCTTATTCATGATACAATATGTGAACGTTTCTGTACTGCAGTATATTACCATGACTATGTATGTAGTCATCACAGCTGTACAAGTTTAGGGAAATGTTCCATGATAATATTTTTTTTAATGTACATAGAAAGGTGATTCTTGTTGAATGAAGCCAGGTCTCAGTGAAGCGACCCCTTCTGAACTTTTTATTTAAAATTTTGACGGAAAGCAGAATTCCCCAAAGTTACACATTTGTGCAGGGGTGAAGACAAATGTGTCTCTCATGTATTTTTCATGCCTCTTGTGAACTTTGTCATTCTTTACAAAAAAAAAAAAAAAAAGGAGTGTCACATTTTCTCTTACTCACTTGTGCTCTCTGAACAGTATAGATCTTAAAGACGAAACAACATTCTTGTCCTATTGACGAGAAGGGTGGAGAAAGAAGCCAAAGAGATTTTCCTGTCGTCACTGACCCCTCTAATGAAAAAAGCTACATCACCATATTCAGGTCACATTGTATTTTTCCTGGTATTTTCTATCATTGATTTCATAGTAGTACATGTGCTGAAGGCAGAAAATAATTGAGTCAAATCAAAGGCATTCTATGAAGCAACCGGAGCTGAGGATATTTGTAGGCTGTGTTCATACTGATGAAAATAACCAAGACAAAAAAAAAAGAGTTCAGTTTTTAAAATGTACAATGACATCAGGTCTCCATTGTCATCCATTTTTTATAGCTAAATTACGCTAAGTCAAGGGTATGACCGATGAAGGAGGGGGTTTAATGAGTATAGCTATGAATATGTCAAGTGTATACACATACACATAGGTGTACACATATTTCATAGTCAAAATCAGTGAATAGTCATTAAAAGGTAAATAAATAATGTCCCTACACAGTTACATAGACAATTCTGACATACTGCACACATAACTAATGCCACAATATAGTACACATAAATAGTGATACCATAATGTGGAAATGAATATTGTTGCTATATAGTACAAAAATAACAAGCCCATATAATGACAGTCATAGTGCCCGCTTTTGATAGCGCCATCAAAGACTAAAGAGTGCCCCATAAATTATGCAAGCTGAGTGCCACTTATCCATATATATGCAAGCAGAGTGTTGGTATGGTGTAGTGAAGTCGTTACTGTCCCTTTCATTTTGTTTTTATTATTTAAATAGATTCAAGTTCTGATTCATTTGATAAAACATCTTTATAGGAGTTAAGGTTCTTTTACAAGAGACAATGATCGAGCAAATGATTTTTCATATGATTCCCGATCATTGTCCTGTGTAAACAGGGCAACGATCAGCCAATGAACGAGCAAACAATCATTCATCCACTGATTGTATCGTTTATGCAGCAATAAATATTATCGTTGTTGGCAGCACATCTCTCTGTGTTATGGGCAACAAGGCCAAATTTTGTGGAAGACAGTTTTGATGAATGAGGCCCTATATGTGAAAAGATGTTAAAAAAAAAGAAAATTCTATCTTTTAAGGAAAAAAACCTCAAAAAACAAAATATAATAGTCTAAAAAGTTAAATGTTAAAGCTATACAACATCATTAATGGAAAAACGCTATAATGTGTCTGGTCACTAAGCCTCCAAAATATGTGTGATACACTGTGTTCCAAATTATTATGCACATTGGATTTAAGTGTCATAAACATTTAATTATTAGTTTTTCAATTAAACTCATGGGTGGTATTGTGTCTTAGGGCTCTTTGGATCATTGTAATCAATCTCAGACACCTGTGATAATTAGTTTGCCAGGTGTGCCCAATCAAAGGAAAACTACTTAAGAAGGACATTCCACATTATTAAGCAGGCCACAGGTTTCAAGCAATATGGGAAAGAAAAAGGATCTCTCTGCTGCCGAAAAGCGTGAAATAGTGCAATACCTTGGTCAAGGTATGAAAACATTGGATATTTCAAGAAAACTTAAGCGTGATCATCGTACTGTGAAAAGATTTGTGGCTGATTCAGAGCACAGATGGGTTCGTTCAGATAAAGGCATAACGAGGAAGGTTTCTGCCAGACAAATTAATAGGATTAGGAGAGCAGCTGCTAAAATGCCATTGCAAAGCAGCAAACAGGTATTTGAAGCCGCCGGTGCCTCTGGAGTCCCGCGAACCTCAAGGTGTAGGATCCTCCAGAGGTTTGCAAGTGTGCATAAAGCTATTATTCGGCCCCCCCTAAACAATGCTCACAAGCAGACACGGTTGCAGTGGGCTCAGAAATACATGAAGACTAATTTTCAAACCGTGTAGTTTACTGATGAGTACCGTGCAACCCTGGATGGTCCAGATGGATGGAGTAGTGGATGGTTGGTGAATGCCCACCATGTCCCAACAAGGCTGCGACAACAGCAAGGAGGTGGCAGAGTCATGTTTTGGGCTGGAATAATGGGGACAGAGCTGGTAGGCCCCTTTAGGGTCCCTGACGGTGTGAAAATGACCTCTGCAAAGTACGTAGAGTTTATGACTGACCACTTTCTTCCGTGGTACAAAAAGAAGAACCGTGCCTTCCGTAGCAAAATTATCTTCATGCATGACAATGCACCATCTCATGCTGCAAAGAATACCTCTGTGTCATTGGCTGCTATGGGCATAAAAGGAGAGAAACTCATGGTGTGGCCCCCATATTCCCCTGACCTCAACCCTATTGAGAACCTTTGGAGCATCCTCAAGCAAAATATCTATGAGGGTGGGAGGCAGTTCACATCAAAACAGAAGCTCTGGGAGGCGATTCTGACATCCTGCAAAGATATTCAAGCAGAAACTTACAAATTCAATGGATACAAGAATTGTGAAGGTGTTATCAAAAAAAGGGGTCCTATGTTAACATGTAACTTGGCCTGCTAAGTTGTTTTTTTTGATTGAAAGAGCTTTTGATTTCTGTAAATATGACCTCCTGATGCTGCAAATTCAACAAATTACCATTTTAGTTCTCTTTACAACCTTTAAAATGTTTTGTTCTCTGTTGTGCATAATAATTTGAAACAGTGCATTTTGAGTTTTTTACTTCTAAAAAAAAATCTGTTAGGAGATTTGTTCAATAAAATTTGCATTATACTCCAACGGTTGATGGCTTGAAGATTATACTGACTTTCATTTGCATCGACTATTTAGGAAAATCAGCGAAAAATAACATTTGCATAATAATTTGGAACACGGTGTATTAAGGAGTTAAGATATCTTTCCTGTAAGACAGTTTTAATAAATGATACATATAGTATTTTTTTTTTTAGAAAGTATTTTAAAAAGTATTTTTCAAGTTCAAACTGTTATTTTTTTATTAATCATTCTCATTGTGTATACACGGATTAGGAAGGCAGGAATGGTAAAGAAAAAAAAATCCTGTATTTACGCAATTCTCCATACAGTTGCTATTCTGCGGTGCCATGTTTTGAGAATCTGATGACAAAGCGCTTTAACGTCCACAGAAAAAATACAGCGTGAAATCCTTAGGGGGTTAAGCAAATACAGTGCAAACAGTTATCTGTGAAGATGAATCATATCAGTTTTTAAAACACATTATTTGGGTAAAATGGTAAAGAAGAGAGGCAGAACCTCAAGGCCTCACGCACACGACAGTAGAGGTGTGCACGGTCCGTGATTACAGCACGGACGGCCCGAGAAGTGTCATCTGCGGACTGTCCGAAATCATGGACCATGTACACGCAAGGGTGTATTAAGTTTAATGAGCCCGGACCGCAGATGCGGCCCGTAAAATGACATGTCCTATTTTTTTTTGCGGTCCGATCTCCGGCCAATGCACGGACCGTATAAAACAAGGTTGTGTGCATTGGCCCATAGGATATAATGTGCCCTATACTATCCACAATTGCTGCTCCACAATTGTGGATAGTATACGGACGCAAATGCACGGTCGTGTGCATGGGGCCTTAGTATTATTCCATTTTTCAGATACACAGCATAAATGAGTGTCACGTGGCTACATGCTGGTTTTATGGTCATGTAATACAGCAGTTGCTCTTTTATTAGCTGATCAGATTTTTCTTTAGCTTGGCTTGGACAAATTCTCAATAAACCTATTTTATTTATAAATTATTCAGTAGGCCTAACTTTAAATATTTTTTCAGAACATTAAGTGTATAAGGCTTTGATGCTCTCTTTATTAATAAAAGATTACTAGAAGTGTCTTTTATACTTTCCTGGCAATTGCTAATGAGCAATTGCCAGTAAGATTCATTTTTTTTTTTAAAAAAGACTCAAATTGTATTGTGGTCACTGAGAAAACAGTAGCAAAAGTGATAAGTCCTGATCAGTAAGAAAAGTATTCACCCTAAACATAAAATTACTTTTAATGTCAAGGTGAAAACAACTAAAACTGCAATATGACCGCAATGTGTGTCCACATCCTAAAAAGGCAGCTTTATGTGACGGCAGAGAAATAAACTGTTAAAAAAACCAAAACATATTTCATCTCTAGTAAAGTTTTTCAAAATGCATGTGGGAAACTTTCAAATAAGGAGGAAAAACGGTTCTATGATTTGTCATCAACCAAACACTGTACACCAGCATGGCACATGGTGTTGGCAGCGTCTTGCTGTGGAAATGTTTCTCTCCAACATGCTCTGGAAGGCTTGTGCAAGCTGGGAGTAAAATAAATGCAAACAAGTTCTAAGAAGTCCTGGTGGAAATCCTGCTGCAGTCTGCAAGAGAATTGCAAATTTGACTTCTTTTTTTAGCAAAATAATAACCCCAAGCATAGATTCAAAGCTTACAAAAGAATGGCTTAATCCATACACTTTAGGTAGCTGTCGGCATAATGCTAGTTTAGCCAACAGTTATTTCTCCCAACTCCCCCATACACATAAACATACAGCAAGCAGCTTATCTAATGCAGTAACAAAGGATCAGGCATGTTGAAATCCAAAATGCCCGATCCTTCTTTTTTTTTCAACATCTGCCATTGGAGGAGAGTCAGGACACCCCAATACAGATTAGTTAGTCGTCCGGTCCTGCCGAAATCAGCAGGTTCGGATGTCTGTCATACTTAACAGTATATGTGATAGACAGGTCAGGTTGATTCATCAATCTAATTGGAAATTTGTGGCTGGACTTGAGAATGTCTGTTCCCTTACCGCCCCAATGCAACTTGATTGAACTTAAATTGAAACTATGGAGAAGAGAAGGAAAGAGAACGACTCCCATCACAGGAAATGTCACATGTGAGTCACTGTATTCATAGAGGAACTGCCACCTCTCCTGACATTTCTGTTATAGTAAATCCATGTATTCCCTATCAACCATTAACCATTCTGGAGCATCTTTGTTTTGAACTTTGTGTTGTGACGTTTCTCTGAAATTCCTGTATGTCTAAAGACTGGCCAACCTGGAGACTTTTTGTAATGCAACTAATTGATTTTAACTGTTAAGATACAGCTGCAGTACAAAGCAATATATTGAATTGCATGCAATCTTGTGGACTGCAGCTGTAATTTGATAGTTAAAATCAGTAGAGCTAAAAAAGGTCTTATTGTAGCCCAGGACAAATTGACAACTGGTTGTTATTTTTCCCCTTGACAATAGTATGTATCCTGATCAGTGCCGGACTTAGGGGTGTGCGACCTGTGCCATTGCACAGGGTGCATCACTCCAGGAGGTGGAAGGGGGCGCTGCGCTGACTGTGCTTTTTTCCGAAGCAACCGGGCCCGGTGACTCGGCGTCTGCCTTTCTGCCCAGGCGCTTCTTCTCTCAGTGGCGGCTCCTCGCAGTGACACCGGGCATTAGGACGCCCCTGACTCCACATTCAATAGTATCTGCTTCCTTAGGATGCAAATACTATTGAACACTATAGCAGAGCAGGGAGGTATCTCCCTGCTCTGCTATCTACTAGTGCCACTATAGCTCCCTGAAGGAGCGGAATCCCCCTGTGGCCGGGGATTCCGCTCCTGGACGGAGTGCTTGATGTCTATGTCCATATATGGACAGTGACATCAGGGGCAACTCCTGAAGCGGTATCCCCATCCACAGCGTTGCCGACGCTGTGACCGGGGACTCCACTCCAGGAGAAGCCCTTGACGTCACTGTCCATATATGGACATAGACATCAAGCACTCCGTCCAGGAGCGGAATCCCCGGCCACAGAGGGATTCCGCTCCTTCAGGGAGCTATAGTGGCACTAGTAGATAGCAGAGCAGGGAGATACCTCCCTGCTCTGCTATAGTGTTCAATAGTACAAGGTGGCTGCATGGCACTACCTACAAGGGGCTGCGTGGCACTACCTACAAGGGCGCTACGTGGGACTACCGACAAGGGGGCTGTGTGGCACTACCTACAAGGGGGCTGTGTGGCACTACCTACAATGGACTGACTGACACTATCTACAGGGGGCTGTGTGGCACTACCTACAAAAGGGAATCTGTGCGTGGTGGGCTTATGGTAATTTTAGTGAGAGTGGCGGTCTGATGGTCATTTTACTGTGAGTGGGGGGCTGATGGTTATTTTACTGTGAGTGGCGGGCTGATGGTCATTTTACTGTGAGTGGTGGGCTGATGGTCATTTTACTGTGAGTGGGGGCAGTCAATTCAAAATCTGCCCCAAAATTCCTGAAGGAGTTTTGAGGCAGATATTTTTCTGCCCTACAAAAAAATGCTGTGTGAACATACCCTAAGAGTGTAGTGCTTTCTTTTTTAGCCATTTTCTGTCTTTCTGGAAAAAAATTTTGGTAGGGGTGCCTTGAGGATTTTTTTTTTTTCAGGGATGCATCAAGTTCCGAAAAGGTTGGGAAACTCTGGACTAGGCTACAGGATCACGCCGGCCTACGCAAGGATACCGTTGTGGAGCAGCTTAGTTTGTCGTCAGAATGGAACCTAGGTGAGTGGGGGATGTATGGCACTGTCTACAAGAGGGAGGTGGGGGATGTATGGCACTGTCTACAAGGAAGAGGTGGGGGATTATGGCACTGTCTACAAGGAGGAGGTGGGGGATTATGGCGCTGTCTACAAGGAGGAGGTGGGGGATTATGGCACTGTCTACAAGGAAGAGGTGGGGGATTATGGCACTGTCTACAAGGAGGAGGTGGGGGATTATGGCGCTGTCTACAAGGAGGAGGTGTGGGATTATGGCACTGTCTACAGGGAGGCTATATGGCACAATCTACAGGAGGGCACTGTATACAAGGGGGGCTGTGTGTTGCAGCCAGGGGAGGGGGCATTATACTGTGTGGAGGCTACTATGCAAAAATTATACTGTGTAGGGGCACTACAGGGGGTAATATATTGTGTATGGCACTGAGGGGGCATAATACTGTGTGGGCACAATAAGAGGACAAAATACTGTGTTCTTGAAGGAGTTATAATATATTACATTTTTAAATATTATTATTATTATACTGTATGGGGGCACTAAAGGGGCATTATACTGTGTGGGGGCACTATATAGGGCATTATACTGTGGTGGGGCATTATACTTTTTTATGCAGCATTTTTTTTATGATGGGGTGGGGCGCCGAAAGATCATTTTGCACGGGGCGCCATCTATCCTAAGGCCGGCCCTGATCCTGACACTGTCTGATACTCTCAGCGATGATTGGTAAGTGTCAAAGTGTGTAGATACACAGCCCCTTGACAAGAGGAATAGTAACACCCAATTGTCGATTTATTGATACATTTTCAGTAGTAATAACAGATAAATGGCGAAATGCAGAGTTATAAGAAAAGGTCCAGAATTGCTAATTCATGGATAATACAAGTGTTCACTAAAACAGAAAATACATGTTTCTCTGCCTGTGAATGCTTCTGATCAGTGATGTTTTCTCTTGTATGATCTGTATTGTGATAATACCCTGTGGAACGTCAGTGTAAAATTGGAATCTGACCACTATATGGTCACTGAATAATGGTATTATGGTACACTGGTGGTGTGGATTCTAAATTTAAAGGGGTTTTCCAGTTGGAAGAAATTGATGACTGTTGTGAAGGCTGATTTTATAAGTTAAACAGCCAAAAAAAATGCTCGCTAGTCAGCAGCACATCTCCCAGTGTAAACAGGGGATGCACTGCCAACAAGATACGAATGCATGGGGGTAAACGATCCCCATACTTTAATGATAAGCATTGTATTGTCAATCGGCACTCGTTAAAGTTGGTTTTACACTGACTTAATCTTCCTATGTAAAGCCACCCTTTATATAGGCAGGTATTACACAGTATAGTGTGAATTGGAGTTTGTAGCACCGACGGCCGCAGACTGTTGGCACCTCCCCCATCCTGGCGGCCGTCAATCTGTATATACTTACCGCCGACATCCCCTTGCTACTTCCCTGGGATGCCAGCGTGCTCTGCCTCCTGTTCCTGGGACCAATAGGGTTAATGCCTGATCTGGCCGCTTCTTAAAGGGCCAGCGCCCGCACCAGGAATAGTGCCCCCAGCCTATCCCCGAACATCCAGCTTTTTTTAAGGAACTCTGCCAACTATCCCAGCACCTGAGAAATGATGTACTAACCTAGTGTTAGCCTGCGAAGGTTCCGTATCCTGTGTCCATGACCAGTTGGTATCCTGCATCCTGTGTCCTGAGTTCTTGACCTGTTGGTATCCTGTATCCTGTGTCCATGACCAGTCGGTATCCTGCATCCTGTGTCATGTGTCCATGACCAGTTGGTATCCTGTATGTTGCGTCCTGTATCTGTCACCTGTCGGTATCCTGTACCGTGTGGGCGCTTCCAGTATCTGGCACCAGCCTTCTTCCAGTAATCAAGACCCATAGGGTGTGCGCCTGATCTGGCCGTTTCTTAAATGGCCGGCACGTGCACCAGCAATAGTGTCCCCAGCCTGTCCCCACTATCCCAGGGCCTGAGTAACGTTGCACTAACATAGTGTTAGCCTGCGAAGCTTCCACATACTGTGTCCGTGACCAGTCGGTATCCTGCAGGCCTGTGTCCCGTGTCCATGACAAGTCAGCATCCGGTATCTGTGTCCTGTATCCTGTGTCCTGTGTCCTGTGTCTGTGAGCAGTCGATATCCTGTGTCCGCCACCAGTTGGTATCCTGTACCGTGTATCCTGTGGTCCCTTCCAGTATCTGCCACCAGCCTGCTTCCAGTAATCCGTTACCAGCTTGCTTCCAGTAATCCGCCACTAGCCTGCTTCCAGTAATCCGGCACCAATTTGTATTCATTATCTGCCTGTATCCATCTGCCACCAAGGTACCGTCTACCTGTGACTGTTTAACACGTGTTAACTAACAACTAAATGCCAACAGGCAAGATCGCTCTATTTCCCAACTACCAGTAAAGTTATAAATCTTTATTATGCTATACAGTGGAGGAAATAAGTATTTGATCCCTTGCTCATTTTGTAAGTTTGCCCACTGTCAAAGTCATGAACAGTCTAGAATTTTTAGGCTAGGTTAATTTTACCAGTGAGAGATAGATTATATTTAAAAAAAATAAGAAAATCACATTGTCAAAATTATATATATTAATTTGCATTGTGCACAGAGAAATAAGTATTTGATCCCCTACCAACCATTAAGAGTTGAGCCTCCTCCAGACCAGTTACACGCTCCAAATCAACTTGGTGCCTGCATTAACCCCTTCCCGACATTTGCCGTACATGTACGTCATGGAAAGCATTGACTTCCCGCAAAATGCCGTACATGTACGTCAAATGTTTGGCACCGGCTCAGAAACTGAGTCGGTGACATCATCACCGGATCTCAGCTGTATCTTACAGCTGACATCCGACTGTAACGGCGGGGACCGAAATTAGCTTCGATCCCCGCCATTAACCCCTTAAGTGCAGCGCTCAAACGCGATCGCTGCACTTAAGGTGTTTGCAGCTCATCGGAGCCCCAGCAATGAAATTGCCGGGGTTCCGGTGGCTGCAATGGCAACCGGAGGCCTAATACTGGCCTCCCGGTCTGCCTAGCCCCGAAGCCGGTCAAGATCCGCCCGGCGGCGGAGCCGGATCGGCTTCCGTAGCTGCCGGCAAGATGGCGCCGGGTCAGGAGCTGATCCGGCGTCATCAGCGGTGGATGTCAGCTGTACTGTACAGCTGACATCCACCTGTAACGGCAGGAACCGGAGCTAGCTCCGATCCCTGCCATTAACCCCTTCGATGCAGCAATCGAAAGCGATTGCTGCATCGTAGCGGTTACTAGCAGATCGCCAGCCCTGACAGGCAATCGGGACTGGCGACTGCTGTTATGGCAACAGGAGACACAATGGTCTCCTGCTCTGCCATTACGGAAGCCGATTTAGGCCCCGCCGGGAGGCGAAGCCTAATCGGCTTGCTGTCAGTGAATGACTGACAGATCTAATACATTGCACTACATAGGTAGTGCAATGTATTAGAAAAAAAAAAATCTGACCGTTGGACCTTCAAGTCCCCTAGTGGGACTTGAAGAAAAGTGTAAAAAAAGTATAAAAAAGTGTAAAAAAAAAGTGCAAAAAATAAAAGTTTGAAAACAATAAAAGTTTCAAGTAATCAAATAAAACACAATCCCCCTTTTACTCTTATCAAGTCCTTTATTATTGAAAAATAATAATAAACCATATGTATTTGGTATCGCCACGACCGTAACGACCTGAGGTATCAAAATATTGTATTATTTATTGCACGCGGTGAACAGCGTAAAAAAACGTAAAAAACGTTACCAGAGTTTCTGTTTTTTAGTCACTTTGCCCTACAAATATTAGAATAAAAAGTGATCAAAAAATCGCACGTATCCAAAAATGGTACCTATAAAAACTATAGCTCGTCCCGCAAAAAACAAGCCCTCATACACCTCCGTCGACAAAAAAATTAAAACGTTATGGTTCTCACAACTTGGCGACAGAAAAAAAATACATTCTTTTTACAAAAGTAATTTTATTGTGAAAAAAGTTGTAAAACATAAAAAAATGCTATAAATTAGGTATCGCCAGAATCGTACGGACCTGCAGAATAAAGGTAACATGTAATTTATAACGCATGGTGAACGCTGTATAAAAAAAACGAAAAAAGCTGTGCCAGAATTGCATTTTTTTGTTTACCTGGCATCCCAAAAAATAGGATAAAAGGTGATCAAAAAGTCACATGTACCCCAAAATGGTACCAATAATAACTACAGCTCATCCCGCAACAAACCAGCCCTCATACCGCTACGTCTATGAAAAATAAAATTAGTTATGGCTCCAATAAGTCAGGAAATAAAAAAATATGCAGTTGTGCCCGAGGGGAACATTTCTTCAGTTTGAAGAGGCGATTTATCAAGGACCTAAAATTAGGGAACCAGGAAAGGGAGGGCCCAAACATATCCGCTGGAAGCGACGGTGCCCGTATTATACCAGGACAACACTTCCCAGCAAAATTCCTCAAACTACAAAGGTGCAGAGTGTGGACCAAAAGGGGGATAAGAAATTACACCATTTATCAGTGCGACACTGGCCTGTGCGGAAAGGATTACTTCACAGCGTAACACACAGCTATGGATTATTTTATTTTTTTCATGCCACCTGACTATGCCCCTTATATACTCCGCCCCGCTTACATGTACCCCCACATTATAAAACACCAGCAATACTCAAACAAATTTAGTACCAAGCAAAATCCGCTCTCCAAAAGCAAAATGGTGCTCCCTCGGCTCTGAACCCTACAGCGTGCCCAAACTGCAGTTTCCTTCAACATATATGGCATCGTCATACCCGGGAGAACCCTTTTAACAATTTTTGGGGCGTGTGTCTCCAGCGTCATAAGCTGGGCATTACATATTTGCCACTGAATGGCATATCTAGGGAAAAATATAAATTTTTAATTTGCACCATCCGCAGCGCATTCATTTATGGAAAAGACCTGTGGGGTGAAAATGCTCACTACACCCCTTAATAAATGCCTTGAGGGGTGCTGTTTCCATAGTGGGGGTCACTTATCAGGGGTTTCTTTTTATTATTTCACATCTGAGCCTCTGCAGTTGTGAACCAATACTTTGTAAATCGCCAAATTAGGCCTCCACTCCGCATGGTACTCTTCACTTCTGAGCCCTGTCATATGTCCAGACAAAAGATTAGGGGCACATGTAGGGTGTTTCTAAAACCGGGAAACACCGCATAATAATTAGAGAGCTGCCTTGTTATAGTGGCACAAGCCGGGCACCACATATTGGCATATCTATGGAAAAAAATCTAATTTTCACTCTGCAACATCGAGTGAACACTAATTTCTACAAAACACCTGCAGGGTTAAAATGCTTACTACACCCCTTGGTAAATGCATTGAGGGGTGTAGTTTCCAAAATGGGGTCACTTCTGGGGGGTTTCCACTGTTTTGGGCACACAGGCGCCCAGAAACCAATCCAGCAACATCTGCACTCCAAATGGCGGTCCTTCCCTTCTGAGCCCTGCCGTTTGCCCAAACAGCAGTTTATGACCCCATATGGGGTATTGCCGTCCTCGGGAGAAATTGCTTTACAAATTTTGGGTTCTTTTTTTCCTTTATTTGTTGAGAAAATGAAAAAATTAGCGCTAAAGCTACGTCTTATTGAAGAAAAAGGACTGTTTTTATTTTCACTGCCTAATTCTAATAAATTCTATGAAACGTCTGTGGGGTCAAAATGCTTACTACACCCCTAGATGAATTCCTCAAGAGGTGTAGTTTCCTAAATGGAGTCCCTTTTTGGGCGTTTTCATTGTTTTGTACCCTCAGGGGCTTTGCAAATGTGACATGGCCTCCGCAAACCATTCCTGCTAAATGTGATCTCAAAAAGCCAAATAGTGCTGTTTCCCTTCTAAGCCCTGCCGTGTGTCCAAACAGCCGTTTATTACCAAATGTGGGTATTGTTTTACTCGGGAGAAATTGCTTTACAAATTTTGTGGTGCTTTTTCTCCTTCAGTCCTTCTTGGTAATGAGAAAAAATTAGCTAAACCTAGATTTTTTTTGAAAAAATGTAGATTATTATTTTCAGGGCCTACTTCCAATATTTTCTGCAAAAAACCTGTGGGGTCAAATCGCTCACTATACCCCTAGATAATTTCCTCAATGGGTGTAGTCTCCAAAATGGGGTCACTTGTGGGGGGTTTCCACTGTTTTGTCCCCTCAGGGGCTTCGTAAATGTGACATGGCCTCCGCAAACCATTCCTGCTAAATGTGGACTCCAAAAGCCAAATGGCGCTCTTTCCCTTCTAAGCCCTGCCGTGTGTCCAAACAGCCGTTTATTACCACATGTGGGGTATTGTTTTACTCGGGAGAAATTGCTTTACAAATTTTACGATGCTTTTTCTCCTTTAGTCCTTGTGGAAATGAGAAAAAAAATCGCTAAACCTACATTTTCTTTGAAGAAATGTTGATTTTAATTTTCACGGCCTACTTCCAATAATTTCTGTAAAAAACTTGTGCGGTCAAAATGCTCACTACACCCCTAGATAATTTCCTTGAGGTGTCTAGTTTCCCAGATGGGGTCACTTTTGGGGGATTTTCACTGTTTTGGCACCGCAAGAGCCCTTCAAACCTGACATGGTGCCTAAAATATATTCTAACAAAAATAAGGCCCCAAAATACACTAGGTGCTCCTTTGCTTCTGAGGCCGGTGCTTCAGTCCTGTAGTACGCTACGGCCACATGTGGGATATTTCCTAAAACTGCAGAAACTGGGCAACAAATATTGAGTTGCATTTCTCTGGTAAAACCTTCTGTGTTATAAAAAAAATTGTATTAAAAATTTATTTCTGCAAAAAAATATGAAATTTGTAAATTTCACCTCTACTTTGCTTTAATTCCTGTGAAATGTGTAAAGGGTTAAGACATTTTCTAAATGCTGTTTTGAATACTTTGAGGGGTGAAGTTTTTAAAATGGGGTGACTTTTTGGGGGTTTCTAATATATAAGGCCCTCAAAACCACTTCACAACTGAACTGGCCCCTGTAAAAATAGCCTTTTGAAATTTTCTTGAAAATGTGAGAAATTGCTGCTAAAGTTCTAAGCCTTGTGAGGTCATAGAAAAATAAAAGGATGTTCAAAAAACGATGCCAATCTAAAGTAGACATATGGGGGATGTTAATTAGCAACAATTTTGTGTGGTATAACTGCCTGTCTTACAAGCAGATACATTAAAAATTGAGAAAAAAGCTAATTTTTGCAATTTTTCACTATATTTTCGTGTTTTTCACAATTAAATACTGAATGTATCGACCAAATTTTACCACTATCTTAAAGTCCAATGTGTCACGAGAAAACAATCTCAGAATCGCCCGGATAGGTGAAAGCATTTCAACGTTATTACCACATAAAGTGAAA
Source organism: Rhinoderma darwinii (assembly GCF_050947455.1). Classification (NCBI taxonomy): domain Eukaryota; kingdom Metazoa; phylum Chordata; class Amphibia; order Anura; family Rhinodermatidae; genus Rhinoderma; species Rhinoderma darwinii. The sequence continues at coordinate 342,851,360 of NC_134690.1, forward strand.
CATGTCAGATTTGAAAAATGAGGCTCTGTCAGGAAGGTCAAAAGTGGCTAAAGAGGGAAGGGGTTAAAGACAGCTGTCTTACATGGTCACCTGTATAAAAGACTCCTGTCCACAGACTCAATTAATCAGTCTGACTCTAACCTCTACAACATGGGCAAGACCAAAGAGCTTTCTAAGGATGTCAGGGACAAGATCATAGACCTGCACAAGCCTGGAATGGGCTACAAATCCATAAGTAAGACGCTGGGTGAGAAGGAGACAACTGTTGGTGCAATAGTAAGAAAATGGAAGACATACAAAATTACTGTCAATCGACGTCGATCTGGGGCTCCATGCAAAATCTCACCTCGTGGGGTATCCTTGATCCTGAGGAAGGTGAGAGCTCAGCCGAAAACTACACGGGGGAACTTGTTCATGATCTCAAGGCAGATGGGACCACAGTCACCAAGAAAACCATTGGTAACACATTACGCCGTAATGGATTAAAATCCTGCAGTGCCCGCAAGGTCCCCCTGCTCAAGAAGGCACATGTACAGGCCCGTCTGAAGTTTGCAAATGAACATCTGGATGATTCTGAGAGTGATTGGGAGAAGGTGCTGTGGTCAGATGAGACTAAAATTTAGCTCTTTGGCATTAACTCAACTCGCCGTTTTTGGAGGAAGAGAAATGCTGCCTATGACCCAAAGAACACCGTCCCCACTGTCAAGCATGGAGGTGGAAATATTATGTTTTGGGGGTGTTTCTCTGCTAAGGGCACAGGACTACTTCACCGCATCAATGGGAGAATGGATGGAGCCATGTACTGTCAAATCCTGAGTGACAACCTCCTTCCCTCCACCAGGACATTAAAAATGGCTCGTGGCTGGGTCTTCCAGCACGACAATGACCCGAAACATACAGCCAAGGCAACAAAGGAGTGGCTCAAAAAGAAGCACATTAAGGTCATGGAGTGGCCTAGCCAGTCTCCAGACCTTAATCCCATCGAAAACTTATGGAGGGAGCTGAAGATCCGAGTTGCCAAGCGACAGCCTCGAAATCTTAATGATTTACAGATGATCTGCAAAGAGGAGTCGGCCAAAATTCCATCTAACATGTGTGCAAACCTCATCATCAACTACAAAAAACGTCTGACTACTGTGCGTCCCAACAAGGGTTTTGCCACCAAGTATTAAGTCTTGTTTGCCAAAGGGATCAAATACTTATTTCTCTGTGCACAATGCAAATAAATATATATAATTTTGACAATGTCATTTTCTTTTTTTTTTTTTTCTACCTCTCACTGGTAAAATTAACCTAGCCTAAAAATTCTAGACTGTTCATGTCTTTGACAGTGGGCAAACTTACAAAATCAGCAAGGGATCAAATACTTATTTCCTTCACTGTATATAGTATCACTGCAATCATAGTGACCCATAAAATAAGGTTAACACTTTATTCGAACAGCAAGTGAATGAAGTAACAAGAAATACGCAAGAAACTATTACAGATTTGCTTTTTTTTTCATTATCCAGTTTTTTTTTTAGAAAAGGTAATCAGTAAATTACACTACCGTTCAAAAGTTTAGGGTCAGTTAGAAATTTCCTTATTTTTGAGAGAAAAGCACAGTTTTTTTCAATGAAGATAACATTAAATTAATCAGAAATACACTCTATACATTGTTAATGTGGTAAATGACTATTCTAGCTGCAAACGTCTGGATTTTAATGCAATATCTACATAGGTGTATAGAGGCCCATTTCCAGCAACCATCACTCCAGTGTTCTAATGGTACATTGTGTTTGCTAACTGTGTTAGAAGGCTAATGGATGATTAGAAATCACTTGAAAACCCTTGTGCAATTATGTTAGCACCGCTGTAAACAGTTTTGCTGTTTAGAGGAGCTATAAAACTGACCTTCCTTTGAGCTAGTTGAGAATCTGGAGCATTACATTTGTGGGTTCGATTAAACTCTCAAAATGGCTAGAAAAAGAGAGTTTTCATGTGAAACTCGACAGTCTATTCTTGTTCTTAGAAATTAAGGCTATTCCAATGCGAGAAATTGCCAAGAAACTGAAGATTTCCTACAACGGTGTGTACTACTCCCTTCAGAGGACAGCACAAACAGGCTCTAACCAGAGAAGAAAGAGAAGTGGGAGGCCCCGCTGCACAACTGAGCAACAAGACAAGTACATTAGAGTCTCTAGTTTGAGAAATAGACGCCTCACAGGTCCTCAACTGGCAGCTTCATTAAATAGTACCCGCAAAACGTCAGTGTCAACGTCTACAGTGAAGAGGCGACTCCGGGATGCTGGCCTTCAGGGCAGAGTGGCAAAGAAAAAGCCATATCTGAGACTGGCTAATAAAAGGAAAAGATTAATATGGGCAAAAGCACACAGACATTAGACAGAGGAAGATTGGGAAAAAGTGTTATGGACAGACGAATCGAACTTTGAGGTGTTTGGATCACACAGAAGAACATTTGTGAGATGCAGAACAACTGAAAAGATGCTGGAAGAGTGCCTGACGCCATCTGTCAAGCATGGTGGAGGTAATGTGAGGGTCTGGGGTTGCTTTGGTGCTGGTAGAGTGGGAGATTTGTACAAGGTAAAAGAGATTTTGAATAAGGAGGGCTATCACTCCATTTTTCAACCCAATGCCATACCGTGTGGACAGCGCTTGATTGGAGCCAATTTCATCCTACAACAGGACAATGACCCAAAGCACACCTCCAAATTATGCAAGAACTATTTAGGGAAGAAGCAGGCAGCTGGTATTCTATCTGTAATGGAGTGGCCAGCGCAGTCACCATATCTCAACCCCATAGAGCTGTTGTGGGAGCAGCTTGACCGTATGGTACGCAAGAAGTGCCCATCAAGCCAATCCAACTTGTGGGAGGGGCTTTTGGAAGCATGGGGTGAAATTTCTCCCCATTACCTCAGCAAATTAACAGCTAGAATGCCAAAGGTCTGCAATGCTGTAATTGCTGCAAATGGAGCATTCTTTGACGAAAGCAAAGTTTGAAGGAGAAAATTATTGTTTCAAATAAAAATCATTATTTCTAACCTTGTCAATGTCTTGACTATTTTCTAGTCATTTTGCAACTCATTTGATAAATATAAGTGTGAGTTTTCATGGAAAACACAAAATTGTCTGGGTGACCCCAAACTTTTGAACGGTAGTGTATATGTACCCCAAATTAGTATCTATTAAACAATATGACTTGTCCTGCTAATAACAAGTCCATGTACGGCTTCATCAACAGAGAAATAAAAAGTTTTGGCTGTTGGTAACATAAAGCATTTTTTTTGCCATGAAATGTGCTATTGTTGTGCAAAAATAGTAAAATTACACATATTTGGTATAGCCGTTATTGTACCAACCTATAGAATAAAGGTAATGCATTATTTTTGCTGCGTGGTGAATGGCGTAAATTTAAAATGAAAAAAACAATAGCAAAATTACTGTTTTTTTCAATACTTCCCCCAAAAAAGTTGATTTATAAGTTATATGTTCCCCAAAATGGTGCCATTAAAAAATACAACTCGTACTACAAATAAACAAGCCTGATACAGCCCTTTTGACAATTTAAAAAAAAGTTATGTCTCTTAGATACAAAAGTAGTAAAACATTAAAGAAATATAAATTTTGTAACGACAATCAGAATATGTTACATGTTTAGTCAGATCCCCTTTGCCAACCATTACATTTTGCATAAAGATCAGAAATAATTCAGCAAATGCTTTGTAACAATATTTTTGGAGAGAGGATGAAGGTATACAATTTCTCAGTGTCGTAAAGATATAAAGTCATTTTTTCTTTTTCCAGTAACAGCTGATGATGACTTTGTGGTTTATGTTCATTGCCACCATATGGCAGTCATCAAATTAAATCACTACAAACTGCCACTTAAAAAGTTATCAGCTTTGAAATATTTTTCAACATACTCATCAAGACGAAACAATAGCAACACAGATCCATTCAAGTGAATGGGACTGTGTTGTAGTTTCCTCCACAGTGGGTGGTCTGCAGAATCCAGGTGCAGGGAAATCAGTGAAGGAGCCAAAGCGCTTAAAGCGGCTCTATCACCAGATTATAAGTGCCATATCTCCTACATAGTCTGATCGGCGCTGCGATGTAGATAACAGCAGTGGTTTTTATTTTGAAAAACGATCATTTTTGAGCAAGTTATGAGCAATTATAAATGTATGCTAATTCATTTCTTAAAGACCAACTGGGCGTGTTTTTACTTTTGACCAAGTGGGTGTTGTACAGTATAAGAAGTGTATGAGGCTGACCAATCAGTGACCCATCAGCCTCATACACTTCTCATTGTTCCAGCTCAGCTTCTTTCACTGCACAATCACACTGTCCTGTGGATCATGCTGGGCTGGAACAATGAGAAGTGTATGACACTGATTGGTCACTGATTGGTCAGCCTCATTCACTTCTTTACAACACCCACTTGGTCAAAAGTAAAAACACGCCCAGTTGGTCTTTAAGAAACAAATTAGCATAAATCTAAAATTACTCATAACTTGCTCAAAAATGATCGTTTTTCAAAATAAAAACCACTGCTGTTATCTACATTACAGCGCCGATCAGACTATGTAGGAGATAGGGCACTTATAATCTGGTGACAGAGCCTCTTTAACTAGCTCCACGACCCTTTTATTCTAAGGATCATGGGAGTCCGCGGCCCTTCAGTCAGCTGATCGTGGTTGTGGCGGTCGTTGGACCCCCACAGATCTGATATTGATGGCTTATCCTATATATGGCTTATGCCCCCACAACCTTTTTATGTATTTGGGGGCAGTTACTTCCTTAAATAGGTGATTTAGGTGGGTAACTTTATTTCTTAGATGAGTGTAACATTAATTTGAAAACTGTGTTACAAGTTTCTCAGATCATCTTTGCAACTATTACATTTTACATAAAGATCAGAAATCATTCAGTGGGACATTTGTATGGGAGCAAAAACTTTTTAGCAATATTATTTGCAGAAGAACAATGGATGTACATCTGTAATTTTAAATTATGTTGCCTAGTCTCTAATAATTAAATATGTTATCTACATTCATGTCTTGTTTAAAAATCATTGTATCAATGTATTCATATGATACTGCTAAAAAAAAAATTAATTAAAATTGAAGATGGAGAGCTGGAAGAATCTATACAATTTATTATTGTCTTAAAACGATACTTTTTTTTATTTTTTTTCAAGTAACAGCTGATGACTTTGTGGTTTATATTCACTGGCACCATATGGCAGCCATCAATTAAAATCTCTACAAATGCCACTTAAAAAGGTATTAACTTTAAAGTATTTCCCCACAAACTCATCAAGAAAAAACATTCATTCCCTGTACAGTAAAATCTCTGTAATTCTAAATAGCAACATTTCATTTCATTTCCCAGGTTTATTTTACCATTTAATATCTGCTCCTGAAGTGAATTTGTAACATAACTTCTACTCATTACAGTACTTTGATGAATTAATTGATATTTGATGCCTAGCATCTGTTGTATAAAAGGAGCAAAAATACCTCAAAAGTCTCTACCATTACGAGTCTGTGCTAATGCAACCAAAATACTGTATAAAAAAGATTATGTTAGCAATTCTTTGATATAATGTTATAGGAATTTTTCCCTTTACAAGTAGATGCCATTCCAATAACCCTTAGGGCTACAAGAAATTACATTGTTTTTTGTCAAATCTCTTTTTACTCAACAAGATGCTGTAAATAAACCCCACATTCTGCAGAGTAGTAGTAGGGTGCAGATTAGAACAGCATGCAGGCTAAAAACTTCAGACTGTTTCCCTTTAAAGGACGGGTGTCGCGAATTATTTTTTTTTATATAATATTGCTTTTAGTATGTTATTAAAATAAATGTTATTTATTTGTGTGTTTGTGTTTTACTTTTTTCTAACTTTTACTTCTCTATGGGGGCTGCCATTTTGTTTTTCATCTCTGTATGTGTCGATTAACGACACATACAGAGATGGAATACGGCAGCTACAGTGCATAGGGCACAATGAACGGGAGCCGTTCCATTGACTCTGCTCTCTGGCTCTGTACTGCGCAGATGCAGGTCAGAGTCACACAGCAGATCAGCTGTTTGCAGGGAGATAGCAGGCGCCATACTGAAGACCAGCTGCACTGCAGGTAAGGTCTGTGTCTCTGCATGTCCCACTCTCTATCTCACAGACCCCCGCTCTCGTGACCCCCGACGGGCCCCCCCCCCTGATGCCCCCCCCCCGACGGGCCCCCACCCCTAACGGCCAACCTTGATGGGCCCCCACCCCTAACGCCGCCCCCCCCCCGACGGGACCCCCCTAACGCCCCCCCCTGTATGAAGGACACATGATGCAACTGTACAGGGAAAGCCCTGAACGGTAAGGGTATGTTCACACGCACTAATTACGGACGTAATTCGGGCGTTTTTGCCCCGAATTACGTCCGAAAAATGCGCCTCGATAGCGTTGACAAACATCTGCCCATTGAAAGCACCTGCACATGCCGTTACGGCTGAAATTACTGGGATGTTTCCTCCTGAGAACATCCCCGTAATTTCAGCCGTTACGGACGCTGCCGTGTGAACATACCCTAAATCTCTCTAGTTGTGCTGAGACTGTTTGGGAATGTGACTAATGAACCTCCCAGTCTCAGCACAACTAGAGAGATTTATCGTTCATGGCTCTGGGAAAGCTGGGTGACCACCATTGCCCCTCCTACTGGAGTGTGAGAGGTTCATTAGTTCATCCCCAAACATACTCCAGTAGGAGGGGGTAATGGTGGTCACCCAGCTTTCCCAGACTCCTGAACGATAAATCTCTCTAGTTGTGCTGAGACTGGGAGGTTCATTAGTCACATCCCCAAACAGTCTCAGCACAACTAGAGAGATTTACTGTTCAGGGGTCTGGGAAAGCTGGGTGACCACCATTACCCCTCCTACTGGAGTGTGAGAGGTTCATTAGTCACATCCCCAAACACACTCCAGTAGGAGGGGGTAATGGTGGTCACCCAGCTTTCCCAGACCCCTGAACGATAAATCTCTCTAGTTGTGCTGAGACTGGGAGGTTCATTAGTCACATCCCCAAACAGTCTCAGCACAACTAGAGAGATTTACCGTTCAGGGGTCTGGGAAAGCTGGGTGACCACCATTACCCCCTCCTACTGGAGTGTGTTTGGGGATGTGACTAATGAACCTCTCACACTCCAGTAGGAGGGGTAATGGTGGTCACCCAGCTTTCCCAGAAGCAGATATAACCAGGAAAGCGCTGGATGGACTGAGGGTGGATGGCTGAGGGTGCACAGGGTTTTTGGTGATCCCCCTCTGTCATGTGATCGGACCTAGGTTACCGATTCATCAGACGGGTTTCATGTGACTATAAATCTGTCCATAACAAGAGACAGTGCACTCAGGACAAGCCCTGCCCTCATGCCGTTGTTGTGTGGTTCTGTCTGCAGTGATGGCGGTGGGTGGCTCTGACACCCGCCTCCCCCGTCGGGTCATCTCAGGACAGAAGGAGTGTCCGGATTGGAGACACAGCGCCGCACCTGTCCTCAGGTTGTGTCTGGTATTGCAGTTCACCTCCATTGAAATGAATAGGACAGAGCTGTAATACCACACACGACCTGAGGACAGGTGCGGCGCCATGTTTTCCTGGACGACCCCTTTAAGACTTTTCCTGTGTGTGTGTGTGGCAGAGCGGAGTGTGCACGGGCGCCGCTGACACTTCATAGCCGCTTATCAGCTGTTTTGAAGAATCAGCGGCGAGCCCCCACACACACACAAATCCCCCCAAACACGCAAAATCAAGTGTAATCAAGCATTTTTTTAATGCATTTTTTTGCACGTAAAATGTGCAAAAAAAAACGTATTAAATACACGGCGTGTGAACCGGTCAACTGAAAAGTCATTCACTTCACTTTCATAATTCTAAGGGCTCATTTACACGATCGTGTTATACGTCCGCGCGACGCACGTGATTTTCACGCGCGTCGCAGGGACCTATATTAGTCTATGGCGCCGTGCAGACAGTCCGTGTTTTTTGCGCAGCGTGAGTCCGCTGCGTAAAACTCACGACATGTCCGTTCTTTGAGTGTTTTTCGCGCATCACGCACCCATTGCAGTCAATGGGTGCGTGAAAACCACGCATGTCGCACGGAAGCAACAGCGGTGAAAAGGATGAATGAAAACAGAAAAGCACCACGTGCTTTTCTGTTTACAAACATCCAAACGGAGTGTAATAATCATGGCGGCTGCGCGAAAATCATGCAGCCGCGCATCATACGCTGCTGAAACACGGAGCTGTTAAGTGGCTTTTGCGCACGCAAAACGCCGCATTTTTTGCGTGCGAAAAACGCACACGCTCGTGTAAACCCGGCCTAAGGCTGGATTCACACGAGCGTGTGCTTTTTGCGCACGCAAAAAAGCGGCGTTTTGCCTGCGCAAAAGCCACTTAACAGCTCCGTGTGTCAGCAGCGCATGATGTGCGGCTGCGTGATTTTCGCGCAGCCGCCATCATTATGACACTCCGTTTAGATGTTTGTAAACTGAAAAGCACGTGGTGCTTTTCTGTTTTCATTCATCCTTTTCACCGCTGTTGCGCGAATCACGCGCGTCCCACGGATGTGCTTCCGTGTGACATGCGTAGTTTTCACGCACCCATTGACTTCAATGGGTGCGTGATGCGCAAAAACCGCTCAAAGAACGGACATGTCGTGACTTTTACGCAGCGGACTCACGCTGCATGAAAATCACGCACTTGTCTGCACGGCCCCATAGACTAATATAGGTCTGTTGCACGGACGTATATCCCGTTCGTTTGAATAAGCCCTAAGGGTAAGGCCACACACAATGTTTACAGCTGAAAAATCGGACGTAGTTTTCCAAAACCGGCACGTAAAAAGACGCCCACCAAAATGAAGTGCGCATCACTTCTTGGGACATTTTTGGAGCCGATTTTCATTGACTTTATAGAAAAACAGCTCCAAAAACGGCCATTAAAAAACGCGAGTTAGATTAAAAAATGGCTGAAAATCATGAGCTGTTTTCCCTTTCCCTGTTTAATAAGCATGTGAACATACCCTTAGCCTTTTGGTGTGTCCTATAACACACCCAAAATGGCTGCCGGACACTGCTTAGCAATTTGAAGACACCTTTTCCTAGCTTGTGGGAGGGGGGGTGAGATTCCCTCCCACATTTACAGCAGCTGTGAGTCAGGTTGCTTTGCCTTATTCACCTTGCTGTAATTCTGGGAAGTGCTCCCCCTGGTGGCCAACATAGGAAAACATGTCAAATTATTATTTGATTTTTAATACTTTCCACCATATGGAAGAAAAAAAAAATACAGCAAAAAACGTAAAAATATATAATAGAAATAAGTAGCGACACTTAAAAAAAAGGTTTAATTCGCGACACATTCCCTTTAAGTACTTCTTGACATGATTCACTGAAAACTTCAGTTAAAATTAAAAAATCACCAAACTGTACACAGCAAACACTTTGAGGGAGATTTATTAAGACTGATGTTTCATACGCCAGTCTTAATAAACGGTTTGTTGAAGTATAATGCAACACATTTATTAAAAGGTGTACGTCTCTCAATAAATTAGTTGCCTCTTTCAGGTGGCCGTGCGCCATCAATTCCTCCCCCCATCAGACATAAAATAAAAAAATGTATGCTAATGCCTGTTGGAATGCGGCGATGAAAAAAACTAAAACTAATCGTAGCTCTGATCAACATAACGATAAATTAAGAAATTGATCATCACTGGACCTAAAACAACATGATGATAAAAAATGGAAATAGTGGTGGCAGGGGCAATAAATTTCACATTCCTGCTCGACACCTTGGTGCTGTCATGTTTTTTTCCTGGATGCTTGTCATGAAAACTGGATGACAACAAAAATAGCAGTTGCCATAGCAATAATCAGCCAGATTTTCAAAAACTGATTGTTTACCAACTTGACAGGGAGAAGAAACGAAGCTGGGCTCTCTTTTAATCAGGAGAAATATCAGTTCCCCTTCAAATTAATACATCAAAAATCTTATATGTTAATATGTATCCAGGAACTTGAAGCTCCAGCTTCATCCACCATGCAAAGTCAGCCTGCTGTCGAAATAGTATGCATCACCTTTATTAATAATATTTCATTAACTTTTGCTGTTGATGCCGGTAGTCCCCCTCCCCGCTCTAGGAACATGTGTCCCACCAACTACCACATACTGTAGCTATGTGTATGAAGGGGGACAATTTTAGAGTTATCCAACTGATTTAACGATGTGGATGAGAATGTGTAAAATAAATATTCAGCTTGGTGCATATAATGTGATGTTTTATGTGAATTAAAATATTTTTTTCTTGACATTTCTGCACATGTTCTATTGAAGGAATGTGTTTGAAAATACTGAGAAAATATATTTACTTTGTTCTGCCCACACTTGCTTGCGTGTGATATCCTATAGGGCCTGGTAAACCTGGAGAACATTAAACAGTATAATAATTATGATTCTTTCTGGGTTTCTAAGATAGCCTTGAATGAACCTAAAATATAGAAAAAAATAAACGTTCAAATTCTGCACCATTCCCCTGGTCTGCTCCTAGTTCCCCATCATTCGTTGTTTGAAAAACTGTGCGGTGATGAAACTTTCTAATAAATGAGTAGCAGTAAACTAGGGGGACCAGCAGCACGGAAACAGAGGAGAATTGTAAAGGCCTTTGCAAGGCTTCATTAAATATTCAGTAAACCCCTTCCGGCCTGACACTATGTAAAAAGTATAGAAACATGTTATCTTACATGTGGAGTAAGCAATCCTAATATGAACCACATAAGCCATATATTGAGCAAACCTGTTGCTCAATACAGGCAACAGGATTTGGCACAATTTGGCACAAGCAGTGGCGTAAATATTGACTGGGCCCAGTGGGAAAAGGGGCCCACAGGGAACCCGCCCAAGACCCCCTTCAGGCTGCCACATCAGGCCCCAGCAAATGTTTGCGCAGCGGTGCATGCAAGGTCCATGCAGCATCAGAATGTTGTGACGCTGTATACAGCTTCCAGCACCAGATATTCCTAGGACAGCCCCCTGTGCAGAAGAAGAATGGTGGGTAAGTATTTTATTTATGTCCAATCTGTTGGGGGGTCTGATTGGGGGGTATGGGACTCTATATTGTTACATCCCTGCAAACCATACATTTCTTTCATCTACCTTCAAAGGAAGGCCCTGTTCACATAAAGTTTTTGCCCTATGTTTAGCATGTATGTCGGAAGCTTTTTCCCGAAGTTTATGTTAAATGTAGTTTGTGATGGATGCCCAACAGTGGCATCCGTCACCATAGATTTTAATGTTATTCCTTAAACGGACATATCATGAACTGGGGTTATAAGAGTTCATGATGTATACGTTAAATGGACATTATTATAGTCTATGGGTGACGGATGCCACTATTATGCCGCCCATAGACTATATCCATTTAACGGATACGTCATGAAAGGCTATGGGAAAGCCCATGACATATCTGTTAAACTAATGCCTGTGACGTATGCCATACAATGGCATACGTCACCCATAGGCTGCCATGTTTAAAAAAATATACCATACAGTGTAACTCTTTTTTGCGGAATCCGCCGGGATTTATTAGTATAGTCTACTATGCTATTCTATAACTTTTTTCTGTATGCTAACTTATAATGGCCAGACGGAGGCCAATAGGACGCTCTTTTGGCCTCTGTCTGACAACAGAGCCTCATGAACATGCATAGTGTGTACATCGGGAACACACCTGGGTTTTGAACCTGCCAGTTTATTGTTGCCATACTAGTAGGATGTAAAATTCCTTAAAGGGGCTATCCGACGGCGATAAAAAAAAATAATTCACCAAACACTTATAACATTGATCTACACTGTATTTATATTATTTTCATCCCAAAAAAATAATTCTAAAAGTTCCTAACATTAGATCGTTATATCAGCTTACACGCTGTATTACTTCCTGGTTCTATGCGGGATATCAAGTTATTCTTTTGTTCTTATCCTACATGTCCCATGATGCTTTTCATTACTCTTATCAAAGTTATCCCCGCCCCCACGAAATCCCTCTGCCCTTCCTCCTTTATTTCTCTACCCTTTCTATCCTGAATGTGTCACATTTCTTTCAGCCCTTTACCTCCACAGAAGAAATAGAATATGTCAGAGGTAAAACTTTTTGTTAGCATCCTTGTTGGAGCCAATGTCCACCGCCCTTTACACTGCGGTCATGTCTCCGCAAGCAGTGTTGGCGATGCTCTCTTCATGCATTTCGCTGCTGGAGAAGCCACTGATGTCACTATCCAATGACGTTAGTGGCTTCCATGGTATTGGAATCCCCGGTCGTAACACAGAATGAACATGGGGGATTCCAAAAGTCACTTAGACCCTGCACAGGCGCAATGAGGTATTGATGCAGGGGGCTGGGTTTTCTAATCAGCTACAGCCCCTTTCGGTCCCATGGTGAATGATGCGCCGACACCAAGTGAATTTTGGAAGAAATTCAATGTCACGTGTAGCGGTGTCGGCGCATCATCACTAACAGGAAAACTACTGAAAGAATGGATCACGTGACCGCAGTGCCGACAGACTGTATGTTTGAGAAACGAAATATAAAGTATATTACAAAGAGATTTGTTATGTATTGAATAAGTGTTTAAGAGAACATTTTTGTTCTCTGGATAACCCCTTTAACACACCAGAGTTGTTAATCACTATAGGTCCTTAACACCACAGGAAATAGCAAAACTATTCCATATTACTAGGCGGTACAGGAGAAGTTGCAAAAAATATGCACCATTCTCTGACATCACTCAATGCTCTGCAGCTATTGGCTATAGCTGCACCAGACAGACTTCCTGTTTGTTCACCCCCTGTATGCACTTTGGCTGAGACATATCTTGAAGCTCCTGAGCCCCAATGCAAAATCTGTAACAGGGCTCCTAACTACCATATGCTATTTACAATACTGGTGTCTTCTCATATGATAAAGTGATTTTCGGGTACCATCCAGCACCAGAGTCTAGGTGCAACTGCTATCTCTGAATCTCATATAGCTATGCTATACGTGGCACTTGTATCTTGGTCAATATCTGACAATAATGGTCAAAAGACAAGCTGCATGGAGACGAAGGGTGTCTGTCTGACAACGAAGATGGCATGTGCAATGTTTGATGTTGGTGTTGATATTAAACTAAGGTAAGGCAGATACTGGCTTATTGTCACATAAACATTGGCACTGGGATGTATAGCCCAAAGTACATCTTAGGCTGCGTTTGATAGGCTCTGTAACAGGGTGATGATGGACCTACACATGCACGCGCATGCATCTTCATGGCTGTGGCGGAGCTGTGTCTCTAAAACAGGGGTAAGCCCGCCAAGCTGTTCAATGTTGGAACTATGTGCTGTGAAGAGAAGAGGGTATGGAGGCTTCTTGAAGAAGTGAGCATTTTGCCATTTCCGTTACTGCGGTGTACCGGACTAGATACTTGCTAATTCTGGGGAAAGGACTGGAACTGAGGTGTTATATGATGGCTGGTGACAACTAGGCTAGACTGTATCCATGCTAGGGAGTATATCTGCAGCAAGGTCGCAAAAAAAACAACCAGTGGTTAGGAGGTAGCCTACACTGTATAGAGATCTAGCTAAGCGGTTAGAGGAGGAACATACAGTAAAAGTAGACGTTCAGGACAGTCAAGCAAAGAGTGAGCCTACAGTGTCCAGCAATAAGGAACGATTTCGGAGATAGCCTGTTCTCATACAATAGGTCTATATGGACATTCTCAGCTAGCAGCCAGTCATCACCATCTACAAAGGGGTGATAAACCCGACCATGCAGACGCAGTCACCATCATGAGTCCTACTCGGCCTTAGCAGAAGAACCGCTTGCATCAAGGGAGGGGTGCCCTTGTCCTTAAAGTGTACCTATACTTTAAAAAAACTTTCGACATGTCATAGTGACATGTCAGAAGTTTTAATCGGTGGAGGTCCGAGCACTGAGATTACCACCAATTGCAAAAATGAAGCTGCAGTAGCGCTCAGATGAAAGTCTACGAGTCCGTACACTGCTCATTCGGCTGTCCCAGGAAACTCAAACAGAACCGAGCAGAAACTACGCGGAAAAGCGCTCACATGAGATTCTGGTGCTTCGTTTTAGAGATCGTGGAGGTCTCAGTGCTCGGACCCCCACTGATCAAAACTTCTTACATGTCACTATGACATGTCAAATGTTTTTTTAAAGTATAGGTACATTTTAACTCTGTCAGTCACACAGTACAACAAGCCAGCTATCTTTCCAGCCTGCTCCATCTGTATATAGCTATAACTGCATGCTGTACCTCCCGCACTGGGCAGAAGGTATATAATATTTGTGGCTAAATGCACCATAAGCATCAGCAATCGAACTGTACATATTGTTAAAGGGAAAGTAAAAGTTAAACTTCCTGCTTCAATTCTTCTCCTTCCGTAGCATTCCTGCAGGGGCTTCATCATCGTACGTCCCCCACCCCCACCTAATCAGAATGATGGATGAATTTATTTTATTAGCTTCCTGACATTTATTAAGCACGAAAATTAGACACAAAAATCAAAGGGCTCTGTTGATAAAATATTATTAAAGCATCAGTTGGCATGAGCTAAATGCAGAACAATTCTTTCAGTGAAAGACTTAGTGTTTAATTTGGCATGATAGGCTTCAAAATTATGTCAAAAACAAAAGCTTAAATCCTCAAAAGAGTTGATTGTTCTACACCTGGCTGCTACCTCTGTTTGGGATACAAAATAAAATGTGTTGTAAGGAAGGTGAACAAAATTTTCCCTTCCCCAGCTTCAGCCTATAGACTGTAGCCTTTATGTAAATAAGTTACCAGGCCCATTCAGATACTGTCCAGATGCTAGATGATTATGATGTACATATGTTGTTTTTCTGTTGTTTTTTTTTTCAGGTCCCCGGAGGAGGCAGACAATGTTACTTGAACTGCTGATTTTGTCATCTCTGGAAGGAGGTAGCATGCATTGGTAACAGAGGAGTTTACAGAGTGCCACCCTCAACACTCCATCTCCTCAGTAGACAGCAGAAGCACTTGATTTACATTTAGAACCATTGAACTTAACAACTGTAAATTGTGCTAAACAGTTCATATCATTCTAGAGATGATTGGCACTACCACTTCTTTGCTTTCATGTTTCTCCTATTCCTTCTCTGTGTCAGTGCTTTCCTCCTCCTTTTGTGTCACTGACGAAGGTAACCAGGGACGAGGTCGTGCATCAATCTCAATGGTCATCGTAAAGCTGGTGTTATGAAATCACCAGTTGAGCAATTCACAGGTTGGAAGTTTATGGAATTGCTAGGTGCGCGATTCCCCAAAGGCTGCTGGAGACTGTCAGGAATGAGCGTGCAAATAAATCCGCAACCCCAAATCCGTCACAACTCTGATTAACAGAATCTAAGGTTACTCTATGGTTTTCGCCAGAACCCACCGCAAGGCGGGTTGGACTTTACAGCTTAGAACCCAGGTTGTTTTAACAGAGTTCAGTGTTGGATAAGAGGTGCAATGCAGGCAATACCAGAGCAGATAACAAGACAGCCCGAGGGTAAACAGAAAATCCAAATCACAAAGCTGGTGGATATCAGGGATTGCAGCAGTCAAAACCAGCCGGGAGCAGAAAGTCCAATTCGGAATTCAAAGGGTAATCCAGAGACAAGCCGGGGTCCAGTTCCAAAAACTGCAAATAGTCAAAGGTACAGGGTATAGTCAGTAGCTTGATCAAACACATGGAAACAAGGAAAATCACAAGCAAAGAAAACAGAACCAATCCAGATTTAAATACTCCTCCCTTCAATCTGATAGAAAGAAAGACAGAGAAGTGGAATAGGCTCAACAACTAAAACCAGAACTGCCCAGAAGCTAGACTAGTAGTCATGGTAATCTTAAATGGACGGACGTTTCCTAATAGCTGGGTCAGTAATCAACCTTAACCAGGAACCTGTGGCCGATCTTCTCATCAGCATATCGTGCAGATGCTGCCTTGACCTCTCCTCCACCATGAATGAACTGCCTTCATTCACCGCTTCTTCTTAGACTGCTTCCATCCTTTCTCTTCCATGGTTCGACCAGGATCTCCTGTAGCGCCATGAGCGTTGCTTTTGCTGAGGGAAACCAAACTCTTGGTCTGGGACACCTTTGGGTGCCGGCGGAACTGAAGTGGACCTAGAGCTGCTAAATGAGGAGCCAGGAGCAGTAAGTAAAGATAGGGCCTCTTCTTTGGGGTTTGAATTTTGGAGTCTGTTCTCTGAATTTTGGGGTATGAATTATGGTGTCTGGGGTCTGATTTTGGGGATCTGGTCTAGGGTCTGAAATATGGGGTCTAAATTATGGGGTCTGCATTTTGGGGTCTGCGGTCTGAACTATAGGATCTGGTCTAAGGTCTGAATTTTGGGGTCTGAATAATGAAGTATAAATTATGGTGTCTGGTCTGGGGTCTAAATTAAATTTGGGGACTGGTCTGGATTAAAGGGGTTATCTGGGCTTTGTATAATTGTAATTTTGACTGCAATTGGTGTAATTGAATAGTTAATACTCACGTTCTAATCTCATGCTGGTCTCGGTTTACACTGATTGGAGCATTGTCTTATACCAGCATGTAATCACTCTTGCTAATTCCTGGCCACAGTGATCATGTGCTGTACTTACTGACGTCACCACTAAGGGCAATCCCCTCCTTCTATATTATCCACACTATAAGGTCCTTATAGTAAGGGCACGACACAGAAAATATTTGAAAATAAATGTGTATTCTGACAATCCCGTCACTATAGCAAGCCATTCTCCAACAAACTATGCACTATTAAAGACATGCCCCAGTCATGCACCATTCCGCCTGCATATCCAAAGTGTCCTTAGAAAAATATTTCAAATGTGACCAAATATGATGTATCTAGCATGGATGTAATTTGTACATTTGTTTGTTATTCATATATAATGGAATATATTATTTATGTTGTTTTGATAGAATTAAAGGGTGGGTGGCCCACACACAAACACATACACATACACACATATCGTGCACAAGGGCCATATGCCATCAGTGTCCGTCTCTGATACACAGATTATGTTACACAGCGAGATGGCTATTCGTTAACAAAATGTCCTAAATGTACTTTGGCGATGTCCTAATTTGTGAAGGTATTCGGTAGATGTGGTGTATAAATTAGGATGATATTTTATTCATGATAACAACCCTAGAGATCCTATTGTGTGTATATCTGATGATACAAGCTTGTTTATGCCATTCTGGGTATCTACTAAAACTCTGTCTTTAAAGATTGGGAAATGGATCCTGCACTGTGATAGATGTATGTTTCAAGATAATAATCAATTAAAAATGTTCTCTAGAGTTTGGAATCTCTAAAGTACAAGAAAAGTCTTGATCTGTACAACTGGATGAGAATGTTTATGGGATTGACCCTAAGGCTGGGTTCACACGACCTATTTTCAGGCGTAAACGAGGCATATTATGCCTCGTTTTACGTCTGAAAATAGGGCTCCAATACGTCTGCAAACATCTGCCCATTCATTTGAATGGGTTTGCCGACGTACTGTGCCGACGACCTGTCATTTACGCGTCATTTACTCGGCAAAGAAGTGCAGGGCATTGAAGTCAATGAAGAGCAGCTCAAGATTACGGGCGTCAAAGACACCTCGCATAATGCGAGGAGGAGTTTTTACATCTGAAACGACAACAGTTCTCGTGTGCACATACCCTAACAATTATAAGTTATGTCTCTTTTTTTTTTTTGGGATTGCCTGGCTGCTTATTTATTGAGGACGGGGAAGTGTAGAATGAGGTTTGTTGGATATATGTTTGTAATTAATTTTAGCTCATGGATTATTTGAATGTTCTGTTCCAGGAAACATAAAATAAAAATAATGTAATACATTTATAATTAGTCATTCATGTCTCAGAATGCCCTTGGCTGGGTTTAAAGGACTCTGATGTGTCTGCAGCCACATGAAATCGGGCCTGACAGCAGAAATTATGGTTAAGGGTCTGTTCATTGCCCATATTCTCGCCTAGAAATTCATGTCACATACGGTGACACACAGAATGCCTATGGACTCGTACGGACTCTGTGTCTTGTACTTGGACCCTTTATCCTTGCCCGTCTGGCACTTACTAAAGCCATCCCCTGTAGCGCGTTACATCACCAGCTTACGAAAAAAGCCTAGTTTATCCGCATTCTTAATGCACAACGTTTTCCAAACATGACTCTCACATAGACAGACTTTGTGTATCCTCTTTAGTTGCATACCTGGTGCTTAATTGCGCCAGCTTAACCCCTTCCCGCCGCAGCCCTTTTTCAGATTTTCATTTTCGTTTTTCCCTCCCCACCTTCCAAAGGCCATAACGCCTTTATTCTTCCGTCTATATAGTACTATGAGGGCTTGATTTTTGCGGGACAAGTTGTAGTTTTTCGTAGCACCATTTATTTTGCAGTATAATGTACTAGGAAAGGGGGAAAAAATTATTTGTGGGGTAGTAAATGAAAAAAACAGTGATTCCGCCATGGTTTTTTGCGCGCCATTTTTACGGAATTCACTGTACAATTAAAACAACATATTCATTTTATTCTATGGGTCAATACGATTACGCCGATACCAAATATGTGTAGGTTTTTCTATATTTTACTACTTTTACAAGTAAAAACCTAAGTGTAAAAAAGAAAATTTATTTTGTTTCGCCAAATTCCGAGAGCTGTAACGTCTTTATTTTTCCGTCGATTAAGTGGTATAAGGGCTTATTTTTTGCGGGATAAGCTGTAGTTTTTAATAATACCATTTTGGTGTAAATGTGACGGTTTGATCACTTTTTATTTCATTTTTTGTGGGAGATTAGGTGAACAAAAAATAGAGATTCTGGCGTTTACAATTTTGTTTTTTTTTACGGCGTTCACCGTGCGGGTTAAATAATGATATATTGTGATAGTTCAGACTTTTACGGACGCGGCGATACCAATTATGTTTATTTATTTAATTTTTTACTATGCTCTAGGGGGAAAATGGGAAAAGGGGGGTTTTTTGAACTTTTAATATTTTATTTTTTTTTACACAAAAAAAGCAACTTTATTTAACTAATTTTTACATTTTTTATTAGTCCCCCTAGGGGACTTCAACCAGCGATCGTTAGATCGCTTGCACGATATACTGCAATACTAATGTAATGCAGTATATCGTGATTCTGACAGTCTCCTATGAAGCCCTGCCGGAGGCAGAGCTTCTTAGGAGTACCAAGATGGCGGACCTGGGGGACTTCGTCAGACCCCCAGGCAGCCGAGTGAACCAACGGCTCCCCCCGATCTCGCCGCAGGGGGGCGGTTGAGACGTTACAGGGGGTCGCCCCCCTGTTTTTAGTAATTTAAATGCCGCGATCTCTATTGAACGCGGCATTTAACGGGTTAAACAAGCGGGATCGCGCTAAAGCGCGATCCTGCTCATAACCCGGAAGTGTCGGCTGTAACACACAGCCGACAGATTCGCCCTATGGAGCGGACTCAGCCCGTGAGCCCGCTCCATATTCCCCCACCCGGCGTGCGCCGTATATATACGGCGGATGTCGGGAAGGGGTTAAAACCCCAAGATCTCAAATGTATTGGTGGAATGATCACAGATCCAGGTTTTACATGAACCAACACTAGAGAAATAACTATTTTCAAGATTAAACATTATTTTTACTAGACCAATGTTTGTTATCCCTATGATCTGTATTGGAAACACTCGATGCTCTGGGTCTAGAATTCGGCTCATCTTAAAGGCTATGTAGACCATTTTTTGTTTCTTTTAAATAAAATTGTATATCAGTGTGTTTGGTGCAACTTTCTAAATACTTTATATTAAAAGTAATTTTTACTTTTTGAGATACAGCTGCTTTGTCTCCTGTATGCAGAGCAGCTCTATCTAGCGCTGAAACCTGTATCCGACAGGTCAGTGCCACTGACGGGTTCAGTGTCAGCGGGTTCACCGTGTCTGTGACACGCAGGATCATAACTAAGAAGTTCATAACTAAGATGTGATCGATAACAGGTGCATCCTGTGCAGCTTTTAAATTGGATCATCTATTTCATGTCCTGGTTTAATAGTTTAAAGGGGATGTCCAGGTCCAGTAAATTAATGTTATTTTATGTATAATTAAAAGTTAGATAATTTTGCAATATACTTTGTGTATTAGTTCCTCACGGTTTTTAAGATCTATGCTTATTGTTATTTAGTAGGAATAGTCACTGTTTTCGTCCAGTGGATAAAATTCAAATTCATAGTATCATAATATCATAGTATCTGCCCCAAGGAGTTTGTTAGCTGGCAAACTCAGCTATACCTATTATATTAAGTATATAATACTGTACTACCATGGAATGTGTCTGATAGTATGACTTTCATCTCATACAAGCTTCCTCAAAGTAATCAAACTATGCAAAATATTTTCAAGTTGGCAGGACTTCCAAGGTCCAATCTCTCCCTTGTCATCACACTCCGTTTACATACTGATTTTAACATATATATTTCTTTTTTTTTACTGCTGCTGCTGTTGTTATTATTGACAATAGATTTCACATAGAGTGTAGTCAAAATCTGCTCCAAATTTAGATGCTGGAGAAACTCCAAAAAAAAAGAAAGAAAAACTTTCAATAATTAGGAAAAACTTGACAAACACAATGTTTATATAGAAAATATGTATTAAAATATGTTCAAGATGTCATACAATTGTCAACTGAAATGTACACACACAGTCCTTATCTTCCCCTGGGACGCTATTCCAGTGGGAAATCTTTAGAATACTTTGTTACAGTGTGTTACATTAATTTATTAAATAATACTTTGCATATAGAGTTTGTACTTATTAAGAAATAAGTATAAGGCTGGGTACACATGACCTATTTTCAGGCGTAAACGAGGCGTATTATGCCTCGATTTACGCCTGAAAATACGGCTACAATACGTCTGCAAACATCTGCCCATTCATTTGAATGGGTTTGCCGACGTACTGTGCCGACGACCAGTAATTTACGCGTCGTTGTTTGACAGCTGTCAAACGACGATGCGTAATATGACTGCCTCGTCAAAGAAGTGCAGGACACTTCTTTGCAACGTCATTTGAGCCGTTCTTCATTGAAGTCAATGAAGAACAGCTCAAGATTACGGGCGTCAAAGACGTCTCGCAAAATGCGAGGAGGAGCCTTTACGTCTGAAACGACGCAGCTGTTTTCTCCTGAAAACAGTCTGTCTTTTCAGACGTAAAAGACAGCTCTCATGTGCACATACCCTTAATGTTTCTGTGTGGGGTTTTTGGATTTTGTTAAAATGTGCAAAAAAACTCTTAGGCCCCATGCACATGACCGTGACCGTAATCACAGCCCACGATTGCGGGCACGGCCTACAAAGTATAGGGGCACGGCCCGTAAAATACGAAAAATAGGACATGCTCCATAATTCCCGGCATAGTTCTACGGCACGGACACCTATCCGTTGCGCTATGGAAAGGTGTCCGCAACCAATAGAACAGAATGGGACCGTAAAACCGTGGGCCGTGGTATTGTTCGGGTACTAATCAGTCTCAACCGGCAGGGATAATACGCTGAGTTCGTACGAAAGGAATCACACCACACAGAGTCTGGTACAAAGCTCCTCACTCAGCATCAGGCGTCGCTGACTTATTTATTAGACACATTTGTTCTATATATCCCCTTTCTCCTGGGGGTGGGTACATGTTATCACACTTTTATAAAAGCACGTATCACTGTAAGCCTCTTGATACTTGTGTCATCCATGGATAGGTTCACCCTTATCTGGTCCTTTAGATATGTCTTCCTAGTTCATAGTTCGTTCATACCAGGAAGTGACTTGTTATTTTATTAGTGCGTAGTCCCTGTTCAGGGGCCATCTTGCCACGTATACTTATCTAATCCTATTACTATTGCTTCATCACAATTATGTACACAACTCTATAGTCTATATTTTATTAAAGAAAGAAAATTATTATAAACATTAACTTCTGTCCACTCCATCCTTCACAGTCCCCCCTTTTATCATTATTTTCTTCATTTCTTAACCTAAGTGTGTCCGTGCTCTGGGAAAGGGGAGTAAAAGGATTTTTTCACCAGTTTGAGACGAGCCTCCCCTATTAGGAGACCCCCCTTTGTAGCTGGACTTAAAGAGTCGGTGCACACCCTACACTATCTATTCATCTTCAGAACAATAGTCTCGATAAAGGGTGGTTGTTCTCATGGATGGAGTTGGTAAAAGTCCTTCAATTTCTGAAGAAAACATAAAAGTGGGAGTTACTTCAGTTATAGTTTTAGTCATTAATTTCTTTATACATGGTAATACACAACAAGCAATAACTGCGAAAAGCACTAGAAAGATTAAGATTACAATCCCAATTTGGGCCAGAATTTTCTGCCATCCGGTTAACCATGAGAAATACTGATCCCATGGGTCTGTGAAACCTGAATTTCGTTTTAATTCCTCGGATAAAGAAACAATCTGTTTGATTGCCATGGTTACTTTGCCGTTTGGTCCTGTGTTATCTGGAATAAAAGTACAACAGGTAGTACCTATCATGGCACAAACGCCTCCTTTTTCTGCTAGTATCATATCAAGGGCCATACGGTTCTGGAAAGTCATAGTAGATGTGGGTCCTAACTGGTCAGCTAGACCTTGTAAAGCGTCCCTAGTATAGTTAACAAACCGTTGCTGGTTGTAATAGATATAATTTATCCAATCTACATTTTTGTTAACTGTGATCATAGGGATTAATGATTCAAATCCAGCTGCTACCTGATCCCGGGCCTTGAATTCATCTGGGACCCCCCTTGGGACTCCTATAGCATCTATATACACATGGGGGTCAAAACTTCCTTTCAGATCTCTTTTTTCCCTTGTAAATATGTGACTATTTTGAGAGGTGGTCTCTTGGGTCTCAGAGAGTATATGAAAAGGCATGATCGCTTTCGCCAGGGTGCATTCTCCCTTCCAGTTCCCTTCTATCCGCCGAACTGTTTCTAACTGTATACCATTCAATACTCCTAATCCCGTTCCTACCCCTCCTAATAGCGGGTCATACCATTCTCTTTTTTGTCTATGACAGCTGGGGGATTCAGGGAAGGAAATATTGAAGTGTACATTCTTTTTCTGCTGTTGGGTTACAGCGCTCTTACAAGTGTGTGGGATTCTTTCCAGACTTTGTACTGTTATATGTGGCTTAAAACTATCTCTTAAAATTGTTATCAAGAATACAAAATATCTTCTATTTCTTATTTGGCTATTATTCATACATAATATCATCCCATCAGTTTCTTTTATTACAATCGTAGAGTTGAGCCTCTCCTTGTTGCATCTTTCATAAGTCTTATTTATCATTTCGTTTCTATTTTTACTGGTTGTATATTTCTGTCGATACTGTAAATCTGGTTCATAACAACAAAACCACAGCCCCGGCGTCTCTTCTTGTATGCTAATGTTGGCTGTTTTGTCTATGTGAAGGTACACAGTCCCTCCATGTGGCCCTTTTTTCCAAGTCCCTTCGGTTGTAGTCACATTTGTAGTATAACACGGGGCATTGGCCTTACAGGTGTAGTTACCCTGCTTTCTATCCACTGTGGCATTCGCCCACCCTGTCCTGAACTGTTCCAGTGATTCTGTACTGATTACGTGTACAGGAGTAGCAGTTCTGCCTTTTTGTATAAGAGCACACGCAACAACCGCCGCAACGACCGCAAAGATCTTCATTCTTCTGGCTGAAGAACCTTTTTACAATGACTGGCGTGAATCCAGCTTGCCTTTCCTTCGAGCTTCACTGAGGTGCTTGTAACGAGCAAAACTTGAAAAGGACCATCAAACCGTGGCTCAAGGCTCTTCCTCACGTGTCTTTTGACAATGACCCAATCTCCTGGTTCTAGCTTATACGTCCCTTCAACTGAATCAGGACCTGGAATGGAAGCAAATACTTGTGCATGCACCTTGGTCAATTGTTTGTTCAGTGTTGATACATAATCTGTTAGTCTACCATACTGCATTTGGAGCACCTGTGGAAAACAACATCCTAATCTGGGAGCCGACCCAAATAAGATCTCATATGGGCTGAGACCTGTTCTTTTTGTGGGCGTGTATCTTACTGAGAACAAGGCTAATGGTAGACACTCGGTCCATGGTTTCCCGTTTTCTACCATTGCTTTTTGGATTTTCAATTTGAGAGTCCCATTTAGTCTCTCAACCTTCCCACTGCTTTGTGGATGGTATAGTGTATGTAGGGCTTGACTTATGCCTAGAGCTGACAACACATGGTTCATGATTTCACCCGTAAAATGAGTTCCTCTGTCTCTCTCGATCATCTCTGGAACTCCATATCTGCACACCACCTCGTTGATCAGTTTCTTTGCTGTGGCTACGGCTGTAGCTTTGGTTACTGGAAAAGCTTCTGGCCATCCTGAAAAGAGATCAATACAAACAAGCACATACTCCTAGGTACCAACTTTGGGTAGTTGAATATAGTCTATCTGCAGTCTCTGGAACGGATATATAGGTCTGGGTGTGTGCTTCTGTGGTACTTTTACAGTTCTTCCAATATTATGTGTTGCACAGATCATGCATCCTTGTGTAAAACTGCTGGCCATCACACTAAACCCTGGAGCATACCACACCTTGTTTACCAAGTCCATCATTGCCGTTTTTGACTGGTGTGTCTCTCCATGTGTTATTTGGGCCATCATTGGGAACATTGTCTTAGGCAGGCACAGTTTATTCTGGCATTGCCAGAGGCCATCTTTTCGTAGCGTTGCTCCTTGGGCCGTCCACTTGTCTTTTTCTTCTTTTGTTGCTTGTCCTTGAAGTTTTTGCCGTAGTTCCGGGCTTACAGCTGGTCTTGTTTCCTCTGGATCTTTTATCTGACATACGGCTGCTAACACGGGTAGCTTCTGTGCTGCTTGCTTTTGCGGCTTGGTCTGCCAAAGCATTTCCTTTTGTCTCTGGTGAACTCACCTTAGTGTGAGCTTTTAATGTTTACTACTGCTAATTGAGAGTCAGTGTATATATTTGCTGTCTTTCCTTCTGCATGTTGGCATGCTGCTGCCAGGGCCTTAAGCTCCGCTTCTTGTGCTGAGCGGGACGCTGGTAAGGAGGCTGCTTCTAGGACTACATCTTCGGTGGTTACTGCATATCCTGTAAGAAAAGATCCTTCTACAAAATACCTTGAACCATCCACAAAGAGTATTTAGGTCTGGGTTTTGGAGTGGGGTATCTTTCACATGTGCGAACACCACTGTTTCCTGGGCCATAAGGGCCATACAATCATGTTCATCAGTTTCAGGCAAAAATTGTGACCATACTTTACCTACGTCTTCTCCCCCTTGCTCCAAAGGCAGTAAGGTAGCTGGGTTCAATGTAGTACAGCGGTGTAAAGTAACCTGCTCAGGAAGAAGAAGAGCACAGGTTAATCTCAAATGTCTTGCAGTGGACAAATGCTTAGGTTGTACTTGAGTTAGAATAGCAGTAATATATATATCATGTGGTGGAAATGCCAGGACCAAATCTGAGGCCTTGTTTAACATTGAATTTACAGCAATGATAGCTCTCACACATGATGGGGAACCTCGGGCCACAGGGTCTAGTCTAGCTGAATAATATGCTACCGGGCGCTGCTGTGGTCCATGACTTTGTGTGAGAACTGCAGTGTCATGTCCATTTTGTTCAGTACAGTACAAAGTATATGCTTGCGTAGAGGTACTCCATGGATTGGTGTCACAAGCCGCTACCAAACACAACTCCTCCTCATTCAGCTGATAATCCAGAATACTTTGAGAATCTCACTTTTATCAGGTTCTGCAAATACTTGATTAATACAAAAACAAATAAAAATAAAACATTCCTAAAAACTTTACATCAAATTAACAATGTCCAGACAAGTTTTGTTTTGCCTTCTCCCTCATCTAAATCCATAAAGACTCGTGTGAGTGATGTCACCTCGCCTCCTGTGTAACTTTGCTGGAGGGGGATGGTCTCTTACACATAAAC
The DNA here is from genome assembly GCF_050947455.1 of Rhinoderma darwinii. NCBI lineage: Eukaryota > Metazoa > Chordata > Amphibia > Anura > Rhinodermatidae > Rhinoderma > Rhinoderma darwinii. The sequence continues at coordinate 342,877,436 of NC_134690.1, forward strand.
CAAAATTGTACCTGATCAGTTCCTTCACCCTTCCCCCCTTTGTGGACTCTGCGAGAGTGATGTAGCAGAGTTCAAAACTACATCTCAACATAACACTAATTTAACCCCCTGTAATGTACAACAGCCTGAAACAAAAATGACTTTTCCTGACAAACATGTTATCTTTACAATGACATAACTCATGTGTGAAATCAAAAACAAAACAATTGTAGTTAGTTATTCAATAAAACAGAAAATATTATCTCTGATAACATTAATTACTGCAAACCAATAAACAGTATATAAAAATAGGGAACGGTGGGGGCACATACATTTTCAAAACCCCGTGTCTCACAGTATCTGTAGTTTAATACATCTGAATTAACATCAAAACACATGAAATCTGATCACATCATAACACATAAATATCGTAACTTTTATAACCAACAGCGCTTGCGCAAAAGAGAAGAAATGTATTTAGGTTTGTAGACATTACTGATATATATATATCTCAGCAGTGCATATTGAAATCCCTTTGTCTCATCAGCCCTGCAGACTGCACCCAGTCAGCCCCCCTCCTCCTCCTCCCAAACACAGCACACTTTATGGGGGAGGGAGGTCACAAACTCGCAGCTTCTCACAACTTCTTCTCTCACCATCTTAACACTTTCAATGCCGGCAAAACAACATACGTATCTGCAATCATTTATCACACCATTGTACAGGAATTATCTACGTTAATGTTTAACAGTACAATCTGACGGCCACCATCTCTATATTATGATGACGTGTTGTTTCATCAGTGAACTAGACTGGAACTTCTGTAAATAGAAAAAACACTACAAATGACAAAATTAACAAGGTGATTATTTCATACTGATTTGGTTGGGCCGGGCGTGGCCACATCCTACGGAGGGGGCTTATAAAATCCACCTTCTTGTGTGAGTACCGGATATAACGGAACAACAGGTTTAGGTGTACCAAGATGGCCTCCTGGGGCGGGGAGTGGTGCCGAAGGCGTGGCATATATGGGAGGATCGGGGCGTGGAAAGTGACATGATACACAATATTCAGCTTGGGGCGGGTTCTGTTAACCACAACTGGGACACTCCCACGAAGTTAGAATTCCACCGTCGCCATTATAGGGCGGTGGCTGGACACGTACTTTGTAATACACATATCTGATGATTTTACCCTTTCTGTCTCGTATTTCTTGCTCAGTAAACTTGTCTTTAGTTATGGCTATGGCTGTTCTTTGCCAAGCTAATGCTTCATCTAACTTTCCTTCGTCACTTAATCTTCCCTTGTTTTCCCTAAGAGCTGCAGCCCATTCTTCCATCTATAAATATGCCACATATGTGCATAACTTTCTTACTATTTTCTACATTCTTCTTGCCTGTCTCTTTTTTTTTTTTTTTAAACACATTAAACATACTGTTCTATATTTAACACCGTCCTGAGAATGAAACCTTATTCTCGATGTTTCTGAACACAAAACACAATTTTTTTTTTATATTTTTTTTTTTTTTTTTTTTAAACACAATTATAACTGACTGTCTGTCTCTGTCGTCTTAATGGTATCAAACTATACCCTGCGACCAATTAAATTATCACACTTATACTTATCACCTATGCCGGCGAGACGCGACTATCTATACTATGATTCTTGGAACCACACAGCGGGTTAACTCTCTGTCGCTGAGAGTGTGGCCGGGATCGACTCCAAATACCTCGGTATCTTATCACCTGCTCACTCTCCCACACGGATAAGAGCCAATATTCATAAACATGAACTTAACCTTACCGTGTTTTATTTGAAGCTGATCAGACTTCCTGGGAGCGTGGCTGGTGATTCGATGTTGAGGCGTCTGGGGGTCGTAGATCACGGACACGGCTTATCCCTCGAGTGTGGCCCCACGTCGAGCGCCAAAATGTTCGGGTACTAATCAGTCTCAACCGGCAGGGATAATACGCTGAGTTCGTACGAAAGGAATCACACCACACAGAGTCTGGTACAAAGCTCCTCACTCAGCATCAGGCGTCGCTGACTTATTTATTAGACACATTTGTTCTATATATCCCCTTTCTCCTGGGGGTGGGTACATGTTATCACACTTTTATAAAAGCACGTATCACTGTAAGCCTCTTGATACTTGTGTCATCCATGGATAGGTTCACCCTTATCTGGTCCTTTAGATATGTCTTCCTAGTTCATAGTTCGTTCATACCAGGAAGTGACTTGTTATTTTATTAGTGCGTAGTCCCTGTTCAGGGGCCATCTTGCCACGTATACTTATCTAATCCTATTACTATTGCTTCATCACAATTATGTACACAACTCTATAGTCTATATTTTATTAAAGAAAGAAAATTATTATAAACATTAACTTCTGTCCACTCCATCCTTCACAGTATGGTCCGCGGTTTTACGGTCGTGTGCATGGGCCTTTACCATTGTTCCATATATTTATACTATTGTCCCATATATACACATCTAAATTTGTAATTGAATCAATGAAGGAAAATTCTTTAGCCAGATACAATGCATTCGGAAAGGCTTCAGACCCTTTCAGTTTTTTCACATTTTGTTATGTTGAGGCCTTGTGCTAAAATTAAATAAACGTTTTCTCCATCTTTCGGCACTCAATAGCCCATAATGACAAAGTAAAAACAGAATGTTAGTAATCTTTGCTAATTTATTGAAAAGGAAAAATTAACATATTGCCTTGACATAATTATTCAGACCCTTTACTCAGTACTTTGTTGAAGCACCTTTGGCAGCGATAATAGCCTCAAGTCTTCTTGGGTATGATACCACAAGGTTTGCACACCTGGATTTGGGGATTTTTTCCCATTCTGCAGATACCCTCAAGCTCTGTCAGGTTGAATAGGGACCATCAATGGACAGCCATGGACAACAATTTTCAGGTCTCTCCAGAGATGTTCGATTGGGTTCAAGTCAGGACTCTGGCTGGGCCACTCAAGGACAGTCAAAGAGTTGTCCCTAAGCCACTGCTGTGTTGTCTTGGCTGTGTGCTTAGGATCATTGTCTTGTTGCAGTGCCGTAACTACCCTGTAGTAGCCATAGCGGCTGCTACGGTGCCCGCGGTGTGAGGGGGCCCGTACTGTCCGCCGGCACGGCCCCCACCATGGCCGGAGGCTCCGCTAGCAGCCGCTATGGCTGAAACAGCGCGACGACCCTGAACACTACAGCAGAGCAGGGAGGTATCTCCCCGCTCTGCCATTAAAGGGGTTATTCCTACAAAACACATGTGTCCCCTATCCACAGGATAGTGGATACATGTGTGATCGCTGGGACCCCCAGCTATATGGAGAACAGGGGACCGAAACCTCGGACTTCCGGCGTCTGTGTCGGCAGCTCTTTAGAAATGAATGGAGCACAGGTCGCGCTTGTGCGCATGCATGACCAGCGCTCCTTTCATTTTTATTGAGCTGCCGGACGCAGAGCCCGGTAGTCCGAGGTTTCTCATGGAGAACTTCGGGGGACTTTTGGTCCCCCGTTCTCCTTATGGCTGGGGGTCCCAGCGATCACATATGTATCCCCTATGCTGTGGATAGGGGATTCATGCCTTTTGTGGGACAAACCATAGGCCACAGGCCATTTTATTTGGGGGGGGGGGGCTTTATGGCGTTATCTAAAGCGAGGGACTGTATAGTGCTTTATGCATGGGGCTGTATGGTGCTATATACAGGGGGCTGTATGGCGCTATATACAGGGGGGCTGTATGGTGCTATATACAGGGGGCTGTATGGTGCTATATACAGGGGGGCTATATGGTGCTATATACAGCGGGCTGTATGGTGCTATACACAGGGGGACTGTATGGTGTTATATACATGGGGCTGTATGGTGCTATATACATGGGGCTGTATGGTGCTATATACATGGGGCTGTATGGTGCTATATACAGGGGGCTGTATGGCGCTATATACAGGAGGCTGTATGGTGCTATATACAGGGGGCTGTATGGTGCTATATACAGGGGGCTGTATGGTGCTATATACACGGGGCTGTATGGTGCTATATAAAGGGGGCTGTATGGCGCTAAATACAGGAGGCTGTATGGTGCTATATACAGGGGGCTGTATGGTGCTATATACAGGCGGGCTCTATGGTGCTATATACAGGTGGGCTATATGGTGCTATATACAGGGGGGGCTGTATGGCACTATATACAGGGAGGGGGCTGTATGGCACTATCTACAGGGGGCTGTATGGTGTAATATACAGGGAGGGGGCTGTATGCGGTATCTACAAGGGGGCTGTATGACGCTATCTACAGGGGGGCTGTATGGCGCTATATACAGGGATGGGCTGTATGGCGCTATCTACAGGGGGCTGTATGATGCTATCTACAGGGGGCTGTATGGCACTATATACAGGGAGGGAGCTGTATGATGCTATTTACAGGGGGGTCTTTCTGGCGCTTTATACAAGGAGGGGGCTGTATGGCGTTATCTACAGGGAGGCTGTATAGTATTATATACAGGGGCTGTGTATGGCGTTATCTACAGGGGGGCTGTATGGTGCTATTTACAGGGGCGCTGTGTGGCGGAATCTACAGGGGGCACTATCTACAAGGGGGGTTACACAACCCCACGGCCACACGGCAGCCAGGGGAGGAGGGGCATCAATCAAAAGTTTGCTATGGGGCCCAGTCTTTCCTAGTTACGCACCTGTCTTGTTGGAAGGTGAACCTTCAGCCCAGTCTAAGGTCCAGAACAGGTTCTCATTAAGAATATCTCTGTACTTTGCTCCATTCATCTTTCCCTTAACCCTGACCAGTCTCCCTGTCTCAGCCACTGAAAAATACCCCCACAGCATGATGCTGCTACCACCAGCCTTGTCTGTAGGGATGGTATTGGGCAGGTGATGAGCAGTGCCTTGTTTCCTCTAGACATGATGCTTAGAATTGAGGCCAAAAAGTTCAATCTTGATTTCCCCAGACCACAGATTTTTGTTTCTCCCAGCCTGAGAGTCCTTTAGGTGCTTTTTTATAAACCCCAGACAGGTTTTCATGTGTCTTTTACTGAGGAGAGGTTTCTTTCTGACCACTCTCCTATAAAGCCCAGATTGGTGGAGTGCTGCAGTGATGGTTGACCTTCTGGAAGTTTCTCCCACCTGCACACAGGATCTTTGGAGCTCAGCCAGAGAGACAATTGGGATTTTGATCACCTCTCTTACCAAGGCCCTTCTTCTTCGAGTACTTAGTTTAGTGGGGCAGCCAGCTCTAGGAAAAGTCCTGGTTGCTCGAAACTTCTTCCATTTAAGAATTATGGAGGCCACTGTGCTCTTGGGAATTTTCAGTGCAGCAGAATTTTTTTTTGTATCCTTCTCCATATCGCTGCCTCCACACAATCCTGTCTCTGAGCTCTACAGGCAGTTCTTTCCTCCTCATGGTTTGGTTTTAGCTCTGATATATATTGTCAATTGTGAGACCTTATATAGTTGGGGTGTGCCTTTGCAAATCATGTCCAATCAAATGAATTTACCACATGTGGACTCCAATTAAGGTGTAGAAACATTACAAAGATGATCTAGAGAAATGGGAGCCTCCCAGAGCTAAATTTCAAGTGTCATAGCAGATGGTCTGAATACATACGTCAAGGCAAAATTTGAGTTCTTCATTTTTAATACATTTGCAAAAAATCTCTAAAATTCAATTTTCACTTTGTCATTATGGAGTATTGAGTGCAGAATTATGGGGAGAAACGTGAATTATTTTTTTATTTTAGCACAGGGCCTCAACATTTATTTCTGTTACTTATTTAGCGCCAACATATTCCGCTGTGCTGTACAAAGCACACAATCTAAGTCCCCTATCAGTATATTTTTGGGGGGTTGGAGGAAACTGGAGTGCCCAGAGGAAACCCACGCAAACACAGGTAGAACATTCAAACTCCGTGCAGATGTTGTCCACAAAACAAAATGTGAAAAAAATGAAAGGGTCTGAAGACTTTCTGAATGCACCGTACATACACCTTAAAGTTGCACGTCCAAAAATTGTCAAAATCCATGAGGAATAACAATGAGTCATTGGATTGGTATGGTAATGCATGTAAACTGCGGGTGTGAGAACACTGTCTCTACAATGGAAAAATCAAAGCTAATAACTGTAATAAAAATCTCAAAAATAATCTACTCCCATTCAAATAAATTGTTTTTCATAAACGTCCATTTATTTTAACGGGACAATTGAGAGCTCAACACTGAAAAGAAAAACCACAGAGAATTTTTTTTGGGCTCATAATAGAGTCAGTTGCTCAGCATTTTCCACACTGTTTAGGTGTGCAGAATAAAGTATTCAGATGTTAGAAACACTTTAATGACTAAACTCAGAGCCGTGGATTCCATAACGCCATAAATGAAGCCCATAACTGCTCAATGCAAGTTAGAATAAATGGCTCTGTACAAACTTGTGCTTGTAGATACACAGTTGACCACATGGGCATATGGAGTAAAAAGCATGTCTCCACCCACTATCCTGGATTAAAAAATTACCTACTGACCTGAAGGAAGTAATTTATACAGATATCTCCTGTTTCCAAAAGGCCTTGGTGTGTTTTTTTTTCTCTAAATTCTCACTGCTGTTGGGCTTAGGGGATAAATGGAGGGGAGTATGATTACGCAATCAGACTACAAGGGGTCTGTTTGTAGTCTGTTACCATGGAAATACTGCATTTTAATTGCATACACAAAATAGTAGGATAAGTAGTTATATTATAATATCTAAGCTAAGTTCAATTTGGGACCTTTAAAACCATTTACATTGTTTTTACCAAGTTTCTTCAAGGGAACACGGGTAACCCCACAGAAGGGGAATGTTTTCTTTCACGAATTTATTGGACCGTGTTGCACACAGTCTGGTTTACACTGCTGGGAAAATACAAAGCAAACTTTCTGCAGACCATTCACGACATGTCCTGCCTGTAACTACAAATATCTAATCAGATCAATTTGTGTGGTTCATTTGCTTATATGGCAGGAAAGCTTACATTCTTTGCTAAATGTCAGTCATTGAAGTGCCTCATAATATCTGTTCTTAAAATAGATTGAATTGCAACTTCAGGCAATATACAGTTTTGGTGATAATGATGATAAGCGATAATTTTATATTTTGATATGAGTAGCAGTATTTATAGTAGTAGCATTTCCTTTTTTTAATCTCAATGTATTATACACATAGATAACACTCTAGTACTAGTAAGGCTCTATTCACACTTATTCTTAAAGCTCCCGGCACATACTCCAAGCGTATCAATAGGGCCTATTCACTCGATGTATGCCACAAAAGTGTCCTTTTGGCGTCCGTTAGACTGGTGAAAGTCAGTATACATGTTTTTCAACTTTATGGAATAACGTAGTCGGCTGTAATAGAAGTAGTAGTAGTAGTAGTAGTAGTAGTAGTAGTAATAGTAGTAGTAGCAGTAGTAGTAGTAGTGGTAATAGTAGTAGTAGTAGTAGTAGTAGTGGTAATAGTAGTAATAGTAGTAGTAGTAATAGTAGTAGTAGTAATAATAGTAGTAATAATAATAGTAGTAGTAATGGTAGTAGTAGTAATAGTAGTAGTGGTAATAGTAGTAGTAATAGTAGTAGTAGTAGTAATATTAGTAGTAATGGTAGTAGTAGTAGTAGTAATAGTAGTAGCAGTAGTAGAAGTAGTAGTAATAGTAGTAGTAATAGTAGTAGTAGTAGTAGTAGTAGTAGTAGTAATGGTAGTAGTAGTAGTAGTAGTAGTAGTAGTAGTAGTAGTAGTAGTAGAAGTAATAGTAGTAGTAGTAGTAGTAGTAGTGGTAATAGTAGTAGTAGAAGTAGTAGTAATAGTAGTAGTAGTAGTAGTGGTAATAGTAGTAGTAGTAATAGTAGTAGTGGTAATAGTAGTAGTAGTAGTAGTAGTAATAGTAGTAGTGGTAATAGTAGTAGTAGTAGTAGTAGTAGTAGTAATAGTAGTAGTAGTAGTAGTAGTAGTAGAAGTAGTAGTAATAGTAGTAGTAGTAGTGGTAATAGTAGTAGTAGTAGTAGTGGTAGTAGTAATAGTAGTAGTAGTAGTAGTAGTAGTAGTAGTAGTAATAGTAGTAGTAATAGTAATAGTAGTAGTAATGGTAGTAGTAGTAATAGTTGTAGTAGTAATAGTAGTAGCATTAGTAATAGTAGTAGTAATAGTAGTAGTAGTGGTAGTAGTAGTGGTAGTAGTAGTAGTAATAGTAGTAGTAATAGTAGTAGTGGTAATAGTAGTAGTAGTAGTAATAGTAGTAGTAATGGTAGTAGTAGTAGTAGTAGTAGTAGTAGTAGTAGTAGTAATAGTAGTAGTAGTAGTAGTGGTAATAGTAGTAGTAGTAGTAGTAGTAATAGTAGTAGTAGTAGTAGTAGTAGTAGTAGTGGTAGTAGTAATAGTAGTAGTAGTGGTAGTAATAGTAGTAGTAATAGTAGTAGTAATAGTAGTAGTAATGTTAGTAGTAGTAATGGTAGTAGTAGTAATAGTTGTAGTAGTAGTAGTAATAGTAGTAGCATTAGTAATAGTAGTAGTAATGGTAGTAGTAGTAGCAGTAGTAGAAGTAGTAGTAATAGTAGTAGTAGTAATAGTAGTAGTAATAGTAGTAGTAATGTTAGTAGTAGTAATGGTAGTAGTAGTAATAGTTGTAGTAGTAGTAGTAATAGTAGTAGCATTAGTAATAGTAGTAGTAATGGTAGTAGTAGTAGCAGTAGTAGAAGTAGTAGTAATAGTAGTAGTAGTAATAGTAGTAGTAGTAGTAGTGTTAGGCCCCATGCACACGACCGTGTTTTTGCATCCGCAATTCCCCCGCAAATCCACGGGAGAATTGCGGACCCATTCATTTCTATGGGCCCATACACACTATCCGTGTTTTCACGGGTCTCCGCATGTCCGCACATCCGTGCCGCAGAAACTCAGGACATGTCTTATTACGGGCCGCAAATTCGATGCGGACATGCCAATAGAAGTCAATGGGCCCGTGGAAATTGCGGATACACCTCCGTGTGTCATCCGCAGTTTGCGGATTTGCGGAAGTGTTGCTAGGCGACGACCGGGAATGAGTTCTGTTTTTTTTTTTTTCATCCGCATTTTGCGGATTACATACGGATGAACTGCGGATTACATACGGATGAACTGCGGATGACATTTCACGGAACACGGTCCTGGAATTTGCGGACCAGAAAAACACTACGGTCGTGTGCATGAGGCCTTAGTAGTAGTATGGAGGTATTATTCAGTAACAGTACGGGGGTATTATTTAGTAACAGTATGGGGGTAGTATTCAGTAACAGTATGAAGGTATTATTCAGTAACAGTATGGGGGTATTATTTGTAATGTTGGTTTTACAATCTATGTAAATTATATTTTGATATGAGTAGCAGTATTTATAGTAGTAGCATTTCCTTTTTTTAATCTCAATGTATTATACACATAGATAACACTCTAGTACTAGTAAGGCTCTATTCACACTTATTCTTAAAGCTCCCGGCACATACTCCAAGCATATCAATAGGGCCTATTCACTCGATGTATGCCACAAAAGTGTCCTTTTGGCATCCGTTAGACTGGTGAAAGTCAGTATACATGTTTTTCAACTTTATGGAATAACGTAGTCGGCTGTAATAGAAGTAGTAGTAGTAGTAGTAGCAGTAGTAGTAGTAGTAGTGGTAATAGTAGTAGTAGTAGTAGTAGTAGTAGTAGTAGTAGTAGTAGTAGTAGTAGTAGTAGTAATAGTAGTAGTAGCAGTAATATTAGTAGTAATGGTAGTAGTAGTAGTAGTAATAGTAGTAGTAGCAGTAGTAGAAGTAGTAGTAATAGTAGTAGTAATAGTAGTAGTAGTAGTAGTAGTAGTGGTAATAGTAGTATTAGTAATAGTAGTAGTAGTAGTAATAGTAATAGTAGTAGTAGTAGTAGTAGTAGTAGTAGTAATAGTAGTAGTAGTAGTAATAGTAGTAGTAGTAGTAGTAGTAGTAATAGTAGTAGTAGTAGTAGTGGTAGTAGTAATAGTAGTAGTAGTAGTAATAGTAGTAGTAGAAGTAGTAGTAATAGTAGTAGTAGTAGTAGCAGCGGTAATACTAGTAGTAGTAGTAATAATAGTAGTAATAGTAGTAGTAGTGGTAGTAATAGTAGTAGTAATAGTAGTAGTAATAGTAATAGTAGTAATGGTAGTAGTAGTAATGGTAGTAGTAGTAGTAATAGTTGTAGTAGTAATAGTAGTAGCATTAGTAATAGTAGTAGTAATGGTAGTAGCAGTAGTAGAAGTAGTAGTAATAGTAGTAGTAGTAGTAGTAGTAGTAGTAGTAGTAGTAGTAGTAGTAGTGTTAGTAGTAGTATGGAGGTATTATTCAGTAACAGTACGGGGGTATTATTTAGTAACAGTATGGGGGTATTATTCAGTAACAGTATGGAGGTATTATTCAGTAACAGTATGGGGGTATTATTTGTAATGTTGGTCTTACAATCTATGTAAATTACTGTGGTGGGGGCTGTGGGGAAGTATGAGTGTGGCAGCAGATGATCAGGCTAAGAGACAGTCTGCAGAGTGGCATGTGATGTACTTTGACATGTAGGTGAGACTTACGTGTGGAATGTGGGCCCATAACTTATGCACAGCCCAGGGCCTAAGATCATATTAATCCAGCACTGGCATCGAGCCAGCACAGGCAGACCACTACAATACAGCAGGTAGAGCAAAGAAACCAGCCCAGTCTGGCCGCTTCAAAACAGGCCTTGAAGTTTCACCTGGCAAGAAGATGTGTTAAACCGTTTTCAGTGATAATGCTGCGTTGCTGATCTATGATACTAAAGTAATACAGTAAGAAGAATTCTTTAAATATTTTCTATACTTCAAACAGCACTTTAACAAATAACAACAAATGTTTTCCTATTTATTTTTTTTTATATATTGCGTGTTTGTTGTGTAACGCTCATAATGAGAAAAACTCGGATAGATTTGGGGGGGGCGTATTTTTATAGTTTGCCTCAGGCAGCAGAGAGGCTAGGTTCACCGCTGCCCCTTGGCCATATATATTTTGGGTACAAGGGTTTACTACTCTGAAGGGGAAATGCTTGCAGTAGCGATTTTATGATTCAGATTTTTATGGTAAATGCTTTATGAAGCTCCATATATTTTATGTGTAGGTTGGCCATACGGAAAGATATTACAATACTAAGATACAATATAGTGTAAGTTTGTATGAATTTACAGAAAGAAACAAAACGCATTGAGCTCTCAGTAATGCAAAGGATGGAGTTTTCTCACTGGCACACTCACTGTTGTTAATAAAGTTCACTCAGTTTTAGGTCATTAGGTCTATTTGCGTCATGGATGGTTATAAATAAGGGCCTTTGTTCATATTTCATTATTGCACAATATTTTTGGCCCATTGATTCTTCCATTTAACCAGCTGTAAGGCAACAAGAATGGATTAATGAGTTTACAGTTGTCCACTGGAAGTTTCAATATGAAGTAGCATTACTTGTAAAATAAGTTAAAACCTATAGGGCACTGGAGTAAAACATGCCTAGTTTCTAAGGGTATGTTTACACGGCAAAAGAAAAACGGGCATAAAAAACGGAGCTGTTTTCAAGGGAAAACAGCCTCTGATTTTCAGCCATTTTTAAAGCATCAAGCGTTTTTTGATGCGGTTTTATGGCCGTTTTTGGAGCTGTTTTTCTATTGAGACAATGAAAAACGGCTCCAAAAACGGTCAAGAAGTGACATGCACTTATTTTTACGGGGCATTTTTTTACGTGCCATTTTTACAAACGGCTGCGTAAAAAAAACACCCCTGGGAACGAAAGGCCGTTTTTCACATTGAAATCAATGGACAGATGTTTGGAGGCGTTCATCCTCCATATTTTTAGCCATTTTTCTGGGCATTTACGGCCTGAACAATGCCTGAAAATAAGCCGTGTGAACATACCCTAAAGCACGTCTGTTAATAAATTAGATGTACTTCTGGATGTCCGTGCGCCAGAAAGGGTAATCCACGCCAGCTATGAGCTGTTATAGGTTTCCGCTATAGTTTACGCAATTTTCTGGCGTAAATCATAGTTGATTGGTCAGGCCCCAGGTGACTCCTCCCTCTCTCATTTAGCCTCGCCCACTTTTTAAGTTAATGTGCAAAAGTTGGAAAATTTTTGCGCAAACAGTGATTTTATTGAAAATTGTGAATTCTCTACGCCAGAAAACTTGCATAGAGTACTTAATAAATTCCCTCCATATAGAAAATGTTACATAATGTCACATAGAATCTAAAAAATCCAAGATCAGGAAGAAGTAGATTGATAATTGGCTGACAACACATACACCATAGGGGCAAAAGTATTGAGACACAGGAGCTTCTATGACATCCTATTCTAAATCCATAGGCATTAATATGGAGTTAGTCGACTCTTTGCTGCTAAAACCGCTTCCACTCTCCTGGAAAGGCTTTCTACAAGACTCTGGAGTGTGTCTGTGGGAATTTTTGCCCATTTATCCAGAAGAACATTTGTGAGGTCAGACACTGATGTAGGACGGGAGGGTCTAGCTCGCAATATACGTTCCAGTTCATTCCAAATGTGTTTCATAGGGTTGAGGTCAGGGCTCTGTGCGGGCCAGTCAAGATATTCCCCACCAAACTCACCCATCCCTGTCCTTATTGACCTTGCTAGGTGCTGGAGAAGAAAAGGGCCTTCCCCAAACTGTTCCCACAAAGTTGAAAGCATACAATTGTCCAAAATGTCTTGCTATTCTGAAGCATTAAGATTTCCCTTCACTGGAAATAAGAGGGCTCGGCCAATCCCTCAAAACAACCCCATTGTTTTATACCTCCTATACTAAACTTTACAGTTGACACAATGCAGTCAGGCAGTTAACGTACTCCTGTCATTCGCCAAACCCAGATTTGTACATCAGACTGCCAGTTAGACTAGGGTAATTCATCACTCCGCAAAACATGTTTCCACTGCTCCAGAGTCCAGTGGGGGCATGCTTTAAGCCACTTCACCCGATGCTTGGCATTGTGCTTGGTGATGTAAGACTTGCATGCAGCTTTTTGGCCATGGAAACCCATGCCATGAAGCTCCCGGCACACAGTTTTTGTGAGGATGTTAATGCCATAAGAGGTTTGGTACTCCGCAGTCACTGAGTCAGAAGAGCGTAGGCGACATTTATGCACTAAGCGCCTCAGCACTCATCGACCCCGCTCTCTAACTTTACGTGGTCTGCCACTTCGTGGCTGAGTTTTTGTGGTTCCTATATGCTTCAACTTTGCAAGAATAGTTGAAAAAGGAAGAAATCTCACAAACTGACTTGTTGCAATTGTGGCATTCTATTACAGAACCACACTGGAATTCAGTGACCTCTCTAGCACGACCAATTCTTTCACAAATGGCGGGGTTCTGGATTTTATACACCTGTGGCAATGGGACTGAATAAAACACCCAAATTCAATGATTAATCCCTTAACAACGAGGCCTATTTTACTTTTTTATTTTTCAGTTGACATAGCCGTATGAGGGCTTGTTTTTTGCAGGATGAGTTGTATGGCACAATTTTTGGGCACATTAAATATATTGATTAACTGTACAGCATAAATAAAATGTTTCCTTTATTCTATGGGTCGGTACAATTACGGAATTACCAAATATGTATGTATAGGTTTTTTATGTTTTACTACTTTTGCACAATAAAAACTATTTAAAACAAAAATTACTTGTTTTTGCATCTTCGCATTCCAAGAGCCATAACGTTTGTATTTTTCTGTCGATGTACTCATATGTGGCTTGTGTTTTTCGGGATAAGGTGTATTTTTTTATTGGTACTATCTTAAGGTACTTGGAACTTATTAATTAAAGGAGCACTTCCACAATATTTTTTATTTTATGGCCCATTAGAGAGGCACATTATGTAAATTGTGGTGAAGGTAATCTTCTTACCGGTGACTGTATTTGTAAGTTATCCACTCCCTTCTGGTCCTTAGCTGTGTCATGTGACCAGCAATAGGATTCTCCAACTGCCACAGTGTTTCATGTGTGGTCAGGAAGTCAGTTTCTCTATCCCTTTTTATCACAGCCTCAATGTGAGTCTTATAGGAATGAATGGAGGGAATGTTTCTTTAACTTTCATATAATTTTTTGAGGGGGAATGTAAAAAAAAACTATTTCATTGTGGTGTTTTGCTTTTTTGTTGTTGTACGGCATCACTTTGCAGTATAAATATTAACTTTATTGATCAGGTCGTTATGATCGCGGCGATACCATATATGTGCATTTGTTATTTTTTTGAAGCTTGCACAAAATGAAACTATTTTTTATTGAAGTATTGTTATTTTATTTTACTATAAAAAATGTTTATTTTACTGTATGCAATTTTATTTTTAATCCCACTAGGGAACTTCAAGTGCGATCTTCTGATCGCTGATATAATGCTTTTGTTTTCTCAGTATACCAAAGCATTATTGCTGTCAGTGTAAATCTGACAGGCAGTCTATTAGGCCATTCTCTGGCACGGCCTAATAGGCATTTAGGCAAGCCTGTTAGGCCCCTGGCTGCCTTGGAAATCCATCAGTGGTCGGTGATCGTGTTCGCAGGCCACCCATGGTCGACAGAGGGAGCCCCCTCCCGCTGTCAAACTACTTAAAGGGGTTGGTCAGTTTTTATTTATTTTGTTACTTATTTGTAGAACAAGAACTTATGCAGTTTTCTAATATATATGTATTAGAATTTTTTATCACACGTTTATTATAGTGTGTCCCCTGTCACATTGGAATAGTACAGCCCACAGATTAGTCCTGTGTAATTCATCTATAGGCTAACCTGAATATGACTACACATGGCATCAGTCATGTGACCACCACACACACACACACACACACACACACACACGCACACGTGCACACACACACACACACACCATAAACACACAATGTGTTGGGGCAACATGGGCTATGTGAATAGGAGTAATGGTGGAATAATGATATACAATTAGTTCACTGTGTCTGTATTCACTGTCTCTAGAGGATTAATAAAATAACTGCCTTTCTCTAGTCGATGTTGTCATGTTGTTAATAAAGTTAAATTTAAAAAAAACACACAACACACAGAGGAGACAGTGAGAAGAATGACAGGGGCCCTCTAGAGCAATATTTCTTGGGGATACATGATGGTACAGGCATACTAATAATAATGTTGCTAATTGCTATGGTTTATTGTTAATTAAATGCTGTTTTTAGGTGTTTTGTGTTGGTTTCTCCCCCCCACCCTTTTTGTATTTCAGTGGTACTTACCTGTTGATTTCTGTAATTTTCCGATAATCTGCCCATCACCAGGAGTCGGTACCTGGAGAAAAGGGCGGGAGAAGATGTTGAAATAAAATATTCTGCCTGGCACCTGGAGTTGTTTGTGATTGGCAGTTCGTTTTTTTTGGCGGGAAGATTCTCTTTTAAAAATCCACGGTCTTGGAGGTCCGAGGCCAGTTCCTGAGAGTTCCAGTGACCAGCGCCCACCTGCCCTCCCCTAAGAATTATTCTCCATTGATTGTTGCAATTTTTTATTAGAGTTTTTTTTGTCTCCCAGCCATTGTGTTTGCTAACTGTGTTAGAAGGCTAATGGATGATTAGAAAACACTTGAAAACCCTTGTGCAATTATGTTAGCACAGCTGTAAACAGTTTTGCTGTTTAGAGGAGCTATAAAACTGACCTTCCTTTGAGCTAGTTGAGAATCTGGAGCATTACATTTGTGGGTTCGATTAAACTCTGAAGGCTATTCCATGCGAGAAATTGCCAAAAAACTGAAGATTTCCTACAACGGTGTGTACTACTCCCTTCAGAGGACAGCACAAACAGGCTTTAACCAGAGTAGAAAGAGAAGTGGGAGGCCCCGCTGCACAACTGAGCAACAAGACAAGTACATTAGAGTCTCTAGTTTGAGAAATAGATGCCTCACAGGTCCTCAACTGGCAGCTTCATTAAATAGTACCCGCAAAACGCCAGTGTCAATGTCTACAGTGATGAGGCGACTCCGGGATGCTGGCCTTCAGGGCAGAGTGGCAAAGAAAAAGCCATATCTGAGACTGGCTAATAAAAGGAAAAGATTAATATGGGCAAAAGTACACAGACATTGGACAGAGGAAGATTGGAAAAAAGTGTTATGGACAGACGAATCGAAGTTTGAGGTGTTTGGATCACACAGAAGAACATTTGTGAGACGCAGAACAACTGAAAAGATGCTGGAAGAGTGCCTGACGCCATCTGTCAAGCATGGTGGAGGTAATGTGATGGTCTGGGGTTGCTTTGGTGCTGGTAAAGTGGGAGATTTGTACAAGGTAAAAGGGATTTTGAATAAGGAAGGCTATAACTCCATTTTGCAACGCCATGCCATACCCTGTGGACAGCGCTTGATTGGAGCCAATTTCATCCTACAACAGGACAATGACCCAAAGCACACCTCCAAATTATGCAAGAACTATTTAGGGAAGAAGCAGGCAGCTGGTATTCTATCTGTAATGGAGTGGCCAGCGCAGTCACCAGATCTCAACCCCATAGAGCTCTTGTGTGAGCAGCTTGAAAGTATGGTACGCAAGAAGTGCCCATCAAGCCAATCCAACTTGTGGGAGGGGCTTCTGGAAGCATGGGGTGAAATTTCTCCCGATTACCTCAGCAAATTAACAGCTAGAATGCCAAAGGTCTGCAATGCTGTAATTGCTGCAAATGGAGCATTCTTTGACGAAAGCAAAGTTTGAAGGAGAAAATTATTATTTCAAATAAAAATCATTATTTCTAACCTTGTCAATGTTTTGACTACATTTTCTAGTCATTTTGCAACTCATTTGATAAATATAAGTGGTAGTTTTCATGGAAAACACAAAATTGTCTGGGTGACCCCAAACCTTTGAACGCTATATATATATACACATAGCACACAAGAAAATGGTGACAGCACACTGTGAACACCAATGTCACCTAAACACTATAAATAAATATGTATTTCTGCTGAATCTACTTACAATAGTGAGGTTAATAGCATACATTTTGAACCAATTGTATATACAGTGAAGGAAATAAGTATTTGATCCCTTGCTGATTTTGTAAGTTTGCCCACTGTCAAAGACATGAACAGTCTAGAATTTTTAGGCTAGGTTAATTTTACCAGTGAGAGATAGATTATATAAAAATTAAAAAAAAACTGAAAATCACATAGTCAAAATGATATATATTTATTTGCATTGTGCACAGAGAAATAAGTATTTGATCCCCTACCAACCATTAAGAGTTCAGCCTCCTCCAGACCAGTTACACGCTCCAAATCAACTTGGTGCCTGCATTAAAGACAGCTGTTTTAAATGGTCACCTGTATAAAAGACTCCTGTCCACAGACTCAATTAATCAGTCTGACTCTAACCTCTACAACATGGGCAAGACCTAAGAGCTTTCTAAGGATGTCAGGGACAAGATCATAGACCTGCACAAGGCTGGAATGGGCTACAAAACCATAAGTAAGACGCTGGGTGAGAAGGAGACAACTGTTGGTGCAATAGTAAGAAAATGGACGACGTACAAAATGACTGTCAATCGACATCGATCTGGGGCTCCATGCAAAATCTCACCTCGTGGGGTATCCTTGATCCTGAGGCAGGTGAGAGCTCAGCCGAAAACTACACGGGGGGAACTTGTTAATGATCTCAAGGCAGCTGGGACCACAGTCACCAAGAAAACCATTGGTAACACATTACGCCGTAATGGATTAAAATCCTGCAGTGCCCACAAGGTCCCCCTTCTCAAGAAGGCACATGTACAGGCCCGTCTGAAGTTTGCAAATGAACATCTGGATGATTCTGAGAGTGATTGGGAGAAGGTGCTGTGGTCACATGAGACTAAAATTGAGCTCTTTGGCATTAACTCAACTCGCCGTGTTTGGAGGAAGAGAAATGCTGCCTATGACCCAAAGAACACCGTCCCCACTGTCAAGCATGGAGGTGGAAACATTATGTTTTGGGGGTGTTTCTCTGCTAAGGGCACAGGACTACTTCACCGCATCAATGGGAGAATGGATGGAGCCATGTACCCTCAAATCGTGATTGACAACCTCCTTCCCTCCACCAGGACATTAAAAATGGCTTGTGGCTGGGTCTTCCAGCACGACAATGACCCGAAACATACAGCCAAGGCAAGAAAGGAGTGGCTCAAAAAGAAGCACATTAAGGTCATGGAGTGGCCTAGCCAGTCTCCAGACCTTAATCCCATCGAAAACTTATGGAGGGAGCTGAAGATCCGAGTTGCCAAGCGACAGCCTCGAAATCTTAATGATTTACAGATGATCTGCAAAGAGGAGTGGGCCAAAATTCCATCTAACATGTGTGCAAACCTCATCATCAACTACAAAAAACGTCTGACTGCTGTGCCTGCCAACAAGGGTTTTGCCACCAAGTATTAAGTCTTGTTTGCCAAAGGGATCAAATACTTATTTCTCTGTGCACAATGCAAATAAATATATATAATTTTGACAGTGTGATTTTCTGTTTTGTTTTTTTAAATATAATCTATCTCTCACTGGTAAAATTAACCTAGCCTAAAAATTCTAGACTGTTCATGTCTTTGACAGTGGGCAAACTTACAAAATCAGCAAGAGATCAAATACTTATTTCCTTCACTGTATATATGTAAATATATATATGACGTCTTAAAGATTATTTTCTTTCTGACTTACCATTCTCCAAGAATAAGAATAGCACTCAATGTGCCCTTGTGTGAAAAGTGAAATGCCCAATATATTACAGTAGTACCAAAGAATGAAAATTATATTTAATACGCTCTCATGAAAAAAGAAATAAATCATAGTAGTGCCGTGAACATACATATTCACCACATTCTTGAAATGCCGCAACATAAGTATATAACAGGAGGAGGTCAAAAGGATAAGGAGACATTAACCCACTAAACACTTGTTCTCTAGGGAAGTATGTTTTATTGCACACTATGTAATTTAAAAGGAAGCAAACAGTTTCAGAGTAAAGTTACACTTTTCATAAAAGTTTACAACTATAGGTAAATGTGATATAGGTCTTCCTGACATGTTACACATTGAGAGCATAATAACACGTATAACAGCTAGAAGCAGCAGTCTAATTCAAAATGGTATCTTCACCATAAGCAATTGACTATAATCTGTGTTTACATGTACAGAGACGATTGGTGTTTCATCTGATATTTGGCATCCAGCCAGCAAAGAATTTTAGTGTATACACACACATTATAATATATATATATATATATATATATATATATATATATATATATATATATATATATATATATATATATAATACATTTATTAATTTTTTGTATGTGTACCTTCTTTAAGTGAACTCTAAATGTAAAGTCAGCAGTTAACAAAGCTCATAGAAATAGTTGCCACTATGATTTACACAAATGTGTATAAATGTTTCTGGAAGTTCTCAGAACTGGAGATACACAATGCAGTATCATGGGGCAAATATTTTTCATGACTTCCTGTCACTAATCACATTGAGAAACACTATAGTCAGCCTCTCCTCAGCTTAAAGTGGCTGCTCCCAGGTATCAATAGACATCATTCAATTGCATAGTATATAAAGATAAAATAGACTGAAGTTTTAAAATCCCTTTGAATGCAACAAATTTTCAATTAGATTTTTATTTTTGTTTTACACCCAAGGGCATACATATTATTCAAGCTGTCCATACAGTTTAATTGGGGGTCCATGAAGAAATGGACCCAAGATCAGGATGGACCCATCACTGTTCCACATGAGTCGTAAAAACTTTCAAAATGGCAATGCAACGCTAGCAAACAAGGTAGAAGAATTGGCTGGAGGGTCATGCTCTCCTTTTCTTCTGTTTATAGAAGTACAATGTTGTGCTTGTAGTATTTCGACTGTATGGACTACTGGATTGTAAGTCTAGATGGCCTATGGGACTGTACCCTGGCCCTTTAGACGTATGAGTGTACATACTGGTATTGGCTACTGCTGACTTTTATACGTGTATGTACACTTTGTTTTAGAAAAAAAACTCTCTTAGTAAACAATTAGGATCCTGGATCACTGATAAGCCAGAATAATCACACAACCTACAAATTACCTCCAACTAAACCATAAATCAGAGCTTCATGAACAGACAGGAAAACCTACATATGAGCCCCAAAGAAGGATAAAGGGCCCACCAGCTATATAAATGATATCTTTATTAAAAATATTATCAAATAACAACAGTATCAAAAGCACAGTTAAAAATATATGAGAGAGCAAGAGGGACAAGATGGAAACAGATTGTCCAGAGACACAGAAAAATAGTACACCTCAACATTCATTACCAGGACCATGTCCTAGTGCATATATGCATACATACCAGATAATACCAGTTATAAAACATCTGGACAAAAATAGTATAACAAAAAATATGGCTAAGCATAATATGCACAAATAAAACCTCAACAATGACCAAGGCTATCAGGCTGGGTGAATGCCAGGGTGTATCAAATATACAAATGATAGGAGACCATATAGCAGACATACCAACAGGTCCCTCTGACCATCTGCGTAGGTACAATGGTAAAGTGCCATGAGGTCAATTGATCCCTAGAGAGTCTACATAGCAACCATGCGAACATGCAACCAGTCTGTGATGCCAAGTCATTAGTATATACTAGCCCATAGAAAGAAAAATAATGCCCAAGCGGAAAAATATTCCCTGAGCTATGCATAAGTCAAAGAATGAATGTCAGAAACATATGGATATGACGGAGGCTAACATATCATTGGCCATAATGAGAAATTCCTGGGAAGGTGACACGAAGCGCGTCGTGGACCCACTAGGCCGTACGGCCGTAGCGGGGAGGCAGCTGGCCAAACAACAGGAAACCCCAGAAATACAATGTCCCGCACAAGGGTACCTGGATAATCCAGACGGTGGCCGCATAACTGGCACAGATGGAGATGGGTGCAGCAGATAACGCCAAACGTTGCGAATGACACAGGAGCCGCAGGTTGCGCCAGACGTGGCGGATTCCTCTGGACATGGCAGATGAC
Organism: Rhinoderma darwinii; assembly: GCF_050947455.1. NCBI lineage: Eukaryota > Metazoa > Chordata > Amphibia > Anura > Rhinodermatidae > Rhinoderma > Rhinoderma darwinii. The sequence goes on from NC_134690.1 coordinate 342,898,483, forward strand.
ACAGGATGTGGCGGATTCCTCCGGACGTGGAAGATGACACAGGACGTGGCGGACTCCTCCGGACGTGGCAGATGACACAGGACGTGGCACGACTTGATACTAAGGCACAGCACGGGAAACAGGAACGGGGAACAAGGCACGGGTAACAACTGGAACGGGAAACACTAAGGGACCATTTGCAAGACGGACTGGGAAAACTACCAACGCTCAGGCAAGGATTAGAAGGCCTGGAGCCTTCTTATAGTCCAGGAAATTGTGGCAGTTGATGATGATGACAACTTCCTATTTGCTCGCGCTGGCCCTTTAAGGCCGGGCAAGAGCGTGCGCGCGCACACTACGGGACACAGCAGAATGGAGCAGAAGTGAGCGCTGGCGTCTCCTAGGAAGGAGATGGGGACCAGCGCTCACGGATCCATGGCTGCGGGCGTCGGGAGGTGAGTAAACCCGACGGCCCGCGGCCATGGACGCTACAGAAGGAATATGTCGTCTATATTGGCCGATCCAGAAGGTCCCGAAATACATAATTGATAAGGTGCTGAAACGTAGCTGGGGCATTTATAAGCTCAAATGGCATGACAAGAGAGTCACAATACCCATACCGTATTTTAAAAAAGCTGTCTTCCACTCATACACAGGTCGTATGTGGATAAGATTGTAGGCCCCTTTCAGATAAAGCTTAGAAAAGATCTTTTCTGACCGTATTCTCTCAAGTAACTCTGGAATAAGTGAAAGAGGGTAACATTTCTTTACAGTTATTTGATGAAGTTCTCTGTAGTCAATGCAAGGATGTATAGTGCTATCCTTATTTGGTGCAAAGAATAAAGTCGTTCCTGCAGGATAACGTATGAATCTTTTGGATAAGTTCTCCAACATATTTATCAAGAGCCTTTTAAATCCAACTTAGAAAGTTGATAAATATCTCCAAAAGGTATGGTAACCCCAGGCAAAAGTTCAGTAGGAAAGTCATAAGGATGATGATGAGGTAGTTGGTTGGCATTCTTCATATGTTACAAATATCTTTAAATTCTTTATAGGGTACAGGAAGTTGCTCTTTGTTGGTAATTGAATCTCCAGATAGGGTCATCAAACACTAGATTTATCATCACAAGGAGGTTCTCCAAACTATCCAGAAATGCATGATGATGTTCCAGATAGGGGGATGCCCAGGCTTGGGCATCATCAACTAGTTGGGCAATGATAAACATCACCTTGGACTTATGAGTAGGGACCTGAGAGGCATGAGTCGAAAATTCACTTCGCCTGTCAGTGGTTTCAATGTTATAGCTGTACAGTGCACGTGACTGCTCCACACAGCATACAATATCATATACTGATAATGGAAAAGCCAATACTTTAGCATTGGGCTAGTAGTTCACATCAAATTATGTGCAAATGGGGGGTTAGTTTTGTGTTTAAAACTCCTTAGATCTTTTTAATTGTGGCATTGTGCACATAATTTAACATTTTTTTATTCATGAAAATGTATTCTTCACTTTTCACTGTTTTATAATTATCATTCTTATAAAACTGTGACCTCCATCACTTGTCTTCAGAACTGCTTGGAAGTGGAACCTCCAAAGCAGCAGTTGTTAATGAAAATCCGCCGATCATGCAATGTCACACTCAATAGACGGTGTCTTCTAATCTGCATTACTGAAGTCAGTACTTTAAGAATGATGCATAGTGGTGTAGAATGATTGTAGCAATTACATGGAGCCCAACTATGGTGGACCAATTCCCAGCATAGGACTGAACAGTGTAAAGATAAATGTAAAGTTTTCACATGAGGAAAGCATGCAATAAGTCTTGTTTAACTATATTGGTGAGTTTATTAGCAGATGCCACCCTAAGCAAAAACATCTGCGAAAGATGTTGTTCCACTTACTTGGTTGAAAAGTATTTTTCCATAAAGTCTTGTACTGTTTCTGCATACTGTGCCTGTGTCACCTTTTAATTGTGAAATATGACTGTTCTGCCAGATTTTTACAGATTTAACTGTACATTATTACTAAATCCGTCAGTCCTGTTATGTAATATATTTTAACAATAAATAGAACATGCATACAGCTCAAGGCATAATAAAGTATAGTGTAAGAACAATAAAACAAACTAAAGATATGTGTAAAATAACAGAACATTTTATTGTTTGTTTAATATAATCAAAGAGCGAAATACAATTAGATTTTTGTATGAAATATAAGACTAAGTATGTTGAGTATAAAAATAAAATGTTTAAAAATGATATATGGTAAAAAAGAAAAATCCATTCTGCAGTGTTATAGATTTTTTTTTAGCATGGTTCTTAAGGGTGGAATCTACACTGTATGGCCAAAATCATGTGGATACCTGACTGTCACACCTATATGAGCTTGTTGGATATCCTATTCCAAAACCATGGGCCGTTAATATGGAGTAGTGCTTCCTTTTGTGGCTATAACAGCCTCCACTCTTCTGGGAAGGCTTTACACAAGATTTTGCAGTGTGTCTGTCTGAATTTGTGTCCATTTAACTAAAAGAGCATTTGTGAGGTCAGGCACTGACGTTGGACAAGGAGCTCTGACTTGCAATTGGTGCTCCAAGTCATCCCAAAGGTGCTTGATGGGGTTGAGTTCAGGGCTCTGCGCAGGCCGCTTGAATTTCTCGACACCAAATTTATCAAACATTATTTTTATGGACCTCGCTTTGTGAACTGGGGCACAGTCATGCTGGAAAAGGAAAGGGTCTACCCCAAATTGTTCCCACAAAGTTGGAAACATACAATTGTCTAAAATGTCTTTGTATGCTGTTCATTAACTTTACCTTTCACTGGAATGAAGTGTGCTGAAACCATTGTCCCTCATCCATCAAATTTTACAGTAGACACTATGTATTCTGGTAGATACCATTCTCATGACATCCACCAAACCTAGATACGTCCACCAGATTGCCAGATAGTGAAACACGATTTGTCCATCCAGAGAACACGTTTCCACTGCTCCAGAGTCCAGTAGTGGCATGTTTTAAACCACTTGTGCCGATGCTTGGCATAGAGCATGGTGATCATAGGTTTGTGTGCCGATGCCTGACCATGGAAACCCATTTCATGTAGCTCTTGAGACACTTAGGTAATTTTTATGCACCATTCGATTCAGCACTCTGTGACTCTGCTCCGTGAGTGTGCGTGGTCTACCACTTTTGGCTGAGCTGTTGTTACTCATAGACACATCCACTTCAAAATAATAGCACTCACAGTTGACGGACAGATCTAGTCAAGATTTGTGGTAAATGTGACATCCTATGTCACTATGCTCGTCAGTACGACCCATACTACTACCAACGCTTGTTTATGGAGATTGCATGGCTGAGTGCTTGATTTTGTGCAACTGTTTGCAATGTTTGTGGCTGAAACACCTGAACTCAATGTTTAGAAGGGGTGTCCTAATACTTTTAGCCATATAGTATATCTAAGATTAAAAGTTCAGTGTTAAAGGGATTGTTCAAATTGGATGATCCCTTTTTGTTAAAAGGGTCCCCTGAAAATTCGCTGATTACAGGGCTTCCCGCTACTGGGACATATAGCGATCAACAATAATTCACAGGGAAGTTTGGCAGCAAGTGTTTTATTCCAATGCAGTGCCACAACGGGAGAAATTTATTAATACTTGATGCCTATTTTTATGAATGCACAGACATGCTCCAGGGGCTCTTTGGAGTCTCACATTCTTCCTAGCCAATTGATGGAGGTTAAAAATTCAGGACTAAGGCTAAGTTGCCAGAAAATTTTAAGTTATGTCTCTCAGAACCCAGTGATGAAAAAAGAAAAAAAATGTTGTGTCACCAAGGCCCAAAATAGCTGCGTCCTTAAAGGGTTAAATAAGTGGATTAGTGTAAATTCTAAACCCTAGCTCAACTACATACAGAGATTATGGGGGTTCTGCCTATTTGTTCCAAAGTATAACACCCTCGGTGCCAGCATAGTGAGCTGTCATGATGAACTGGTTATTGGAATGAAGAAATACTATAATATCTATGAGAGGGAAAACATTTTTAAAGTGATGGCCATGAGGATTATGATTCAACACGAAAGAAACACTGGTGGTGACATGCATGAGGGAACTGGCTGAAAGAATCCAAGTTGCAGGGCTGGGGAGGCAGATCACCACCTTAAGTTAATAAGAAACTGCATTTTTTTTTTTATGTCGATAGATATTATTTTGCTCAGATATACGCTATAAAAAAAAAAATATGATGAGATTATTGACAAAGCTACTGTTACATGTTTGTTGAAATTATTGAATGCTATCTTCGTCCAAAAACAATATGTAGCTGGATAAAAATCTAAAAATCTCTAGTGGCAAAAGATTTTATCTAAAGGTAAAAATCTCTTTGTATGCATGACATAAGGTGAATTGGGATGTAGTTCTTAACTGTATTGTTATGTTTTGAAAGAAATATGAATGACAGGTGAAATGAATAACATTGATTATCTGGTTACAATGGCATCTGTTAAGGGCTGGGATATATTAGGAAGCAAGAGAACAGTCAGTTCTTGAAGTTGATGTGTTGGAAGCAAATAAAATGGACAAGCATAAGGATCTGAGCGACTTTGACAAGGGGGCAGATTGTAATGTCTGGGTCAGAGCATCTCCAGAACGGCAGGTCTTGTAGGGTGTTCCTGATATGCAGTGTATAATACCTACCAAAAGTAGCCAAGGAAGGACAACCGGTCTACCGGCTACGGTGTCGTGGGAGCCCACTGCTCATTGATTCGAGAAGGGGAAGGAAGGATAGCCTGTCTGATCCGATCCCACAGAACTACTGTAGCATAAAATTGTGGCTATGATAGAAAGGTGTCAGAACACACAGGGCATCAAAGCTTTCTGTGTTTTGGGCTGCATAGTCGCAGACTGGCCAGAGTACCCATGCTGACCCTGTTCACTGCTGAAAATACCTTCAATGTGCATGTGAGAATCAGAAATGGACTACATAGCAATTTAAGAGTTTTCCCTGGTCTGATTAATCATGTTTTCTTATACATCATGTGGACGGCTGGGTGCATGTGTGCCGCTTACCTGTGGAGGGGATGGCACCAGAATGCACTATGGGAAGAAGGCAAGCTGGCAGGGTGTTGTTTTTGGCAATGTTCTGCTGGGAAACCTTGGGTCCTGACATTCATGTGAATATACTTTGACACATACCACCTAGCTAAATATTGAGGCAGACCAAGTATGCCCCTTCATGACAACAGTATTCTCTGTGGGAAGTGACCTCTTTCAGCAGGATAATCCACCCTGACACACTGCAAAAAAATCAGGAATGGTTTGAGGAAAATGACAAGAAGTTTACAGTGATGACTTGACCTCCAATTCTCCAGATCTCAATCTGATCAAGCATCTGTGGGATGTGCTGGAAAACGTAGTCAGATCCGTGGAGGCCCTACCTTGCCACTTACAGGACTTAAAGAATCTGCTTCTAATGTCGGTGACAGATACCACAGGTCACCTTCAGAAGTCTTATAGAGTGAATGCCATCACAGATCAGAGCTGTTTTGGTGGCAGGAATGGGACCAACACACTATTAGGCAGGTGGTTTAAATGTCATGGATAAACGATGTATATCTTAAAGTGGTATTCCAATGAGTGACACTTGGGACATTTGCACAGAATAGAACATACATAGTGGATTGGTTGCCTAAACACACACTGTTGCTCTTCAGAAGCCATCAAAAAAGGACAGGGGAAGACTTGAGGGTATATTTCTCATATGCCCAGCACTCGCTGTTATAGTCCATACAAGTTTATGACAATAAAAAAAGATATTAAATGTACTGGTTAATTTTTTGTTCAGTCCTACAAGCTGCAGGCTTTACTTATTCAGTTCTTAAGTACAAAATTCTAAATTATGCAGTGATGTGGTGACCTTTCTTTGGCTATTACATTGTACATGCAGTGTATTTAATTCTAAGGCAAGTAAAAAGGGAATATGAAAATGCAATGCTGATGTAATGGAAACTTAAATGTCTCAATGGATTCCCCTGGAGAGTCCACTGGAAAATATTCCTACGTTAAATTGTCAACTCTTGATCGAGTCAAGGAATGGGCAATAAGTCAAGGATGCATGCATTTTGATTTATTAATGTGAGATCCTCTGGATGATACATTTTACATCAAATAGTTTATGTTTCACAACCAAATTTTAAGCGTTAAATTTATGTCCTTTTGTTTTTCATTGTTTTTTAAACTATTGCTAGTGTTCAATAAACCTCTAAATGTTTTAGAAATCCTTGATACACATACAGTCAGTGGCGGATTATCATATGGGCGGTTCTGGCGACCGCCCAGGGCCCGAGGCTCCCAGGGGGCCCATGGCAGCCCGAACCGCACATCGTCTTACAAAACTATTCAGCGCGCTAGTGCTGCTAACTGCTGCTACGAAGATGGGGAGGAGCAGGGAATTGGCCGGCTTAGGACACGCCTCCCTGACAAGTGCGGGCGCCGCCATTGAGTAACAGAACAGTGACGGACGGCTGTTCTGTTACTCCAAAGCTGGAATAGAAGAGCCGGGCGGGCGGTCACTGTCGCTGAGGTTAGTACAGGCTTATCCTCCTGCCCAACTGATTCCCAACCGCTGGCTGTATTTCTATGGCCAGCGGTCAGGGACGGGTCCTTAAAACCCGAGCCATAGACTTTCTACGGCTCGGGTTTTAACTTGCTGCCCACGCGATCCGGCAGCTGAATGTCAAGTCTCCGGCTGTCAGTGACTGCCGGGGACCCTGAGGAGAAGACAGAAGCAGCTTTCGCTGCTTCTGTCTTCTCTGATGTCTTTTTACACAGCGATCAATGAACGCTGTGTATAGGAATAGAGACAGCAGCAGCGGCGCTGTCTCTATTCCTCCCGGTGATCATGTGACTGGTCACATGATCGCCGGGTGCCGTTACTGACAGCCTGCTGCTGGGTCTTACTAGACCCAGCACAGCCCAGTTAGTGACAATCGTCACTATGAGAGGGCTGATTTCCCCTGTAACTGGGGCTGCTGCGCAGTGGAAAAACATGGTGTAAAAGAAAGAAAAAAAATATATAAAGTTCCCCAAAGGTCTTTTTTGACCTTTGAGGAACAGACCATAGTAATAAAAAAATAGTAAAGTAAAGTGCAAAAAAAATTTAAATAATAAACACACATAAAATACCCACCCCAAAAAAATACGTTCCCCCTGCCAATCATTGTTGTAACGCTAGCTCTGACCCAATTACCCTAATATAGACATGTAATATATTAACATTTACGGTAAACAATGACGATTACAAATAAAAGGTCTATTTTAGGGTAAAACTATGTTATTACTAAAAAAAAAAATAGCTGAAACGTAAAAAAGCTTATTTTTTTACTATTATTTTCAAACTTTATGAATAAAAGTTCTAAAATAGCAAAATAGGTGTGTATAAAAACGATAAAAAACGAAACCTGCATTGTCTACGGAAAAACGTCGCAAAAATCACGTCGGTTTTATTTATTTTTTAATAAAAATGTGTGTTTGGTGCAACTTTGTAATTACGTTTTAATTAAAAAATATTTTCACTTTTTGAGATACAGCTGCTTTGTATCCTGTATCCGTCAGGTCAGCAGGACTGACGGGATCAGTGAAACGGGCCCCGCGCTAAATTATAATCTTTGATGTGATAGATTTGAGGTGGATCCTGCGTGTCACTGATCCTGTCAGCCCTGCTGACCTGACGGATACAGGATACAAAGCAGCTGTATCTCAAAAAGTAAAAATATTTTTTAATAAAATCAATCAATCACACTGATACACACAAATACTCTATATATATATATATATATATATATATATATATATATATATATATATAATTATAATATAAAGTTTTTAAATGTGTACATAACCTTGTGGCACTATATACAAGGGGGAGCGCTGTGAGGCACTATATACAAGGGGGAGCGCTGTGAGGCACTATATACAAGGGGGAGCGCTGTGAGGCACTATATACAAGGGGGAGCGCTGTGTGGCACTATATACAAGGGGGAGAGCTGTGTGGCACTATATACAAAGGGGGAGCGCTGTGTGGCACTATATACAAAGGGGGAGGGCTGTGTGGCACTATATACAAGGGGGGGCTGTGTAATGTAATCCACAGTGGTATCTGTGTGGCGCTCTTTATAGGGGGGGCTTTTTGGTGCTATTTACAAGAGGGGGAGGGCTGTGTGGCGCTCTCTACAGGGGGATGTGTGATATATAGAGGGGGCTGTAAAGGATCTGCCAGGCACAGCTTCGGGGTTAACTCCCATAATTAATCAGTCAGCACCTGAATCTACATCCCTGAGACTGACTCCAGCTTCCACCACTCAGGCTGGCAGGCTTAGGAGTGGGAGAGCCTATCGCAACCTGGCCAGACTCAGCTAGCTCCCGCCCTCGGTCTATTTAAGCCTGCCCTTCCTGTCCCTCGGTGCTTGTGATTAGAGTGGCGGCACCACTCTGGTTGCTCACGGTGTTGCCGTGGGCAACTGCCCCTTTCCCTTGCTTGTATTCCCTTGTATGTTTGTCGTGTTTGTCGTGCACTTACTGAGCGCAGGGACCGCCGCCCAGTTGTACCCCGTCGCCTAGGGCGGGTCGTTGCAAGTAGGCAGGGACAGAGTCTGTATGGAGCAGAATCAAAATAGAAGGAGCTGTAGCTGGGCCAGGAAACCACACGAAAAGAATCACAAGCACCGAGGGACAGGAAGGGCAGGCTTAAATAGACCGAGGGCGGGAGCTAGCTGAGTCTGGCCAGGTTGCGATAGGCTCTCCCACTCCTAAGCCTGCCAGCCTGAGTGGTGGAAGCTGGAGTCAGTCTCAGGGATGTAGATTCAGGTGCTGACTGATTAATTATGGGAGTTAACCCCGAAGCTGTGCCTGGCAGATCCTTTACAGGGGCTGTGTATGGCGATATCTATGGGGGTGTGTAATATCTTCAGGGGCTGTGTGTGGCACTATGTACAGGGGGCTGTGTGTATGTGGTGTTTTACAGTGTGTGGTATTATTATATTCAGGTGCGCAGTGTTTGGTGCTATTATATTTAGGGGTACAGTATGTGGCACCATGATAACTTTATTTTCGTTTATAGGTGTGGAAATGTTGGAAAAGTGAGGAAACGTCTGAGTGGCAAATTCTGAAGAAATGAGTCATGGCCGGGAGAAGTCGTCATGAGCGCTGGACCGGATGGAGAAGAAAAGAGGAAAAAAACTACTAGAATCTGAGACGTCGTCACCTGTGAGTCACTAGATTTATAGAGAATCTGTCACCTCTCCTGACATGTTTATTATAGGAAATCCTTGTATTTCACAAAAAGTCTTTCTGCAGTCCAGGACTGATAGACAATTCCCCTTGTCAGGAGGTTGTGTCCCTGCACAGTGTGATACTGTCAGTATGTAGGGACACCGCGCTGTGATAAGGGAAATCGTAACACTGTTAATGCTTGCCCTAAAAGGTAGTGTTAAAAATAGTTACGGCGCGGCAGGGCGGCGGTGAGGAAGGGGGGCCCAAGTTTGGGTAACAGCCCAGGGCCCATGGTCTACTTAATCCGCCACTGCATACAGTGAAATCTCTCGCTTTGAAAAGACTATAACAGGACGCAGCCAACTGTTCAGCCAACGTCCCTCTCCTTGTCTTGCTTCCTCCGCCACTGCTGCTGGTCTCTTTATATCTAAAAAAGACAGGTCCATGCCAATTGGTCAGTACTCAGCATGTGGCTGCTCACCTCTACTTATTTAAAGGTCCAGCACACGATATGATGTGAAAAAATACATAACTGTTTATTTAAGTCAAAATTAAAACAAGAAATTAAAAAATCCCGGGAGAGAATCCGGGCATTCTCTCCTGGGATTTTTTAATTTCTTGCTTTAATTTTGACTTAAATAAACAGTTATGTATTTTTTCACATCATATCGTGTGCTGGACCTGTAAAAAAATGTTTCTTTGGATTTCTACCTACTCCCGACGTAGCTCTCTTTATCTACTTATTTAAACCTGATCAAAACTGCCATACCTCACCTAAGCTATTTTGGACTGACCCCAGTGGCGTAGCTATAGGGGTCGCAGCGGTCGCAACTGCGACCGGGCCCCCAGCTAGGGGGGGCCCGCAGGCCCCCCTCACCACGGTAGCACAGTAGTGCTACAATGATTCCTCTGCATTGCTGGGTCCCTGCTGGGGTACAAAAGAGACCCAGTAATGTATTTTAAAGCATTGGTGGCAGCTCGGCGGTGAAATAGTCATTGCACGGAGGGGGAAGACTCTGCCCACCCACTGTGCTGTCCAGCCAATCAGCTCGCTTCTATCTGTTTCCTTCTTCCTCGTGGCCTGTGCAGAGGGAAAGGAATGGCTGCAGCAAGCAGATCGTGTGTGTGTGTGTGTGTGCTGGCTCCTCCCAGGAATCCTGACTCCTGCTGCTCCCTGACCCCACACCCGATGTATGTAAGTAACTGCTAGTAATGCAGCTATTAACCCCTTCACTGTGTGTAAGTCTGTCATGCTGAGCAGTCACACTTCAGTGCTGACTGTTTAGCATAACAGACAAAGTCCTATCTATCTATCTATCTATCTATCTATCTATCTATCTATCTATCTATCTATCTATCTATCTATCTATCTATCTATCTATCTATCTATCTCTATCTATCTAACTCATATCTATCTATCTAACTCATATCTATCTATCTCATATCTATCTGTCTGTCTGTCTGTCTGTATCTATCTCTCATATCTATCTCTCATATCTATCTCTCATATCTATCTCTCATATCTATCTCTCATCCAATCGCGGTGTGTCGGCGATTCACAGAGTGAACAAGTGACCGGAATGAAGGGGAAGCAATGCTCGTACGAGCACTGCTTCCCCTTCAAAATAGCTGATTAGCCGGAGTCCCGGCGGGTGTCTGCTAGGCACTGTATCTAAGCCAACCACATGGTAGGCTTAGATACATGGCCCATGTGTGATCCTGTCTGCTGGACCCTGTATCTAAGCCTAGCTCGTGTTAGGCTTAGACACAGAGTCCAACAGACAGTATCACACATGGGCCATGTATCTAAGCCTACCATGTGTGTTACTAATGTTTTTTTTGTTTGCTTGTGTTTTTTTGCAGGTTTGGTCATTGGACTACTTTGGATTCGAGGACTACTTCGATGACAGCTTTTTTTTCTTTTTAATAAAATGGTTAATGAGGGTTGTGTGGGGGCGACAATTACAAAGGCGGTAGTAATAAAGTTTAAAAAAAAATACAAATATACAGAAAAAATATTTTAATGAAATAAAAAAAAACACAGAACCCTCATTAACCATTTTATTGAGAATAAAAAAAATGGCTCCATCAAAGTAGTCCAACATCTGAAGTAGTCCAACATCCGAACCTGTAAAAAAACACAAACCCAAAAAGAATTTGTAACACATAAAAAAGCAAAACAATTCTTATACTTACGTTTCCGGGGTCCAGCGCTGGAGCCGCAATGTCAGCGAATGGCCCCTGTATCTAAGCCTATCATGTGTGATACTCTCTGCTGAGCCAATGTATCTAATCCTATCAATATCTATAGTGTCGTAGTGCTATAGATATGCTGTCTCATATATATATATATATATATATATATATATATATATATATATATATATATATATATATATATATATATTGCCCCCCTGGCTGCTAGTATTGCATCATTGAGTCACTTAGGAGACCCATTGATGCAGCTGAAAGCTAAGCTGCGGACCATCGACCATGAGAATAACTTTGGGGGGGCCCAAGAAGAACTTTTGCACCAGGGCCCATGAGCCTTTAGCTACGCCCCTGACTGACCCAGATTGTTTTCGGACACTGCCCTTGTCATGAAACTGCCAGCCACAACCTTGGATTTGCAGAGATAGAAAGGAAAACACTACTTTGCTGCAGCAATAGGGCATGGTTATGCAGAAGGGACAGAGCAACGTAAGATCCTGGGCATGTATGTAAGGCTTCGTTCACATCTGCGTCAGGGCTCCGTTCAGATTTTCCGTCTGAGCTTTACGTCAGGGGAACCCATGAACGGAACCCTGACTGAACCATAGGTTTCCTTTTGCATCACCATTCATTTCAATGGTGATGGATCTGGTGCAAATGGTTTCCATTTGTCTCCGTTGTGCAAGGGTTCAGTCGACTACGGTATTGCTTCCATCAAAACGACAGAACCCTTAGACAATGGAGACAAACGGAAACCATTTTCACCGGATCAGTCACCATTGAATTCGATGGTGATACAAACCTATGGTTTCCGTTTGTTTTAGCCAGGGTTTCGTTCATGGGTTCCCCTGATGGAAAGCTTTGACAGAATGCTTCAACGGAGCCCTGACGCAGATGTGAACGAAGTCTTACAAGTGTTTTTAGTTTGGTCCAGTAGAAGGGCAGGGGGTGCAGGTGTTGCGGTCCTATTACTGCCGTCTAAAATCAGCTGAACTGTAAGGCAAACAAGAGCAGTTACTAAACAAAATTAGAATCAGCAAAACAATTAATAAACTGTGCATGTGTGAAAACATTGTATTACAAAGTATATTTTATTTTTAAAAAAGGGGGCTAAAGAAATGTGACTTAATTTTGACTAAAGAAAAAAAAGAATATCAGTTAGTCCCAAGTCGGTGATGAAAGTAATTGTATCTCATCAAAAGAAATGAGATCAAAGAGAATAAAAAAAAGTAGAAGGCATAAGTCAAGTTTATATGTTTACTAAAAGGCTCTAGAAACACAACCTAATGTCCTCATGGCAGAGCTCGCCTATGCGTCCCATTGATGCACAGTTTGAAGATGGATCATTTGAATTTTGAGTGTTACTGTCTGTAAACATGAGAAGTGAAGCTGGAAATTCTCTGAGCTGATGGTGTATAAATAAACATCAAACCATTTAAACAAAAGACAGAAACGACAATAAAAAATGAAACATCTATCAATTGAAATATTATTAATCATGGGAAATTATCAGGTACACTAAGGCCTCATGCAAACGACTGCAAAACCACGTGTCCATTGCGTTCCGTAGGACCGCAAAAAACCCTTGTTGTACATTTGTGTGTCATCCGGACTCACAGATCCACAACAATTCACCAGTATTGGTGAATCCGCAAATCCAGACCGTAAAATGACTTGTCCTGAGTTTTTGTGGTCTGGATTTGTTTTCCCTGCACCCAGGGCCGCACTAACCATGAGGCGAGCTGAGCTTGTTGCCTCAGGCGGCACTCTGCTGCACCTCAGAGGGGGCGGCACTGCTAACCTAGTTCTCTTCCACTGCTCAGAAGGTACACCAAGTTCTGACTCTGTTAATAACTCTCCCCCAGTCAATACCATATTTGCCACTAGGACGGCACTTTAACAAGCACTTGATTGATATTTGGGGTAGGTGTTTAAGTAGAAGGAGCATACTGGAGTGCAGACGGAAGGGTACATTCTCCACCCCAACCCTGGCTCCAGTATGTAGTAAATAGTGCCGCTATCTATACCTCTCTACTCCCTCCCCTCTTGGACTACGCGACCTCTCCTGTGCAGATGGGGCCTAATGGGGTAGGGGATATAAGGAATCAATTTTTTTACTCCTGTCATGTAAAAAAAATAATGGGCGGAGCTCCACGTGTCAAATGGGCAGAGCTTCAAAATGATGTGGGCGGGGCTTAAGCACACAGCTACCCATGGAGGGGTGTTATGGCTATATCCTTAAGGATTCTGCTTGCCAAGGTTCAGTATTGTACAAAAAAACTGGTAAGTATAGCATTGTGACTTCAGTGTTGTTTCTGACTGATATTGTAGAGAGATAGTTCTGTATAACAGTGTAGCTTGTATGCAGCATGTGTCCAGTGTGTGCGATATGTGCCCAGAGTATTAGTGACATCTGTGTTATGCGTGATGTATGCATCATGTATGTCATGTCTCAGTGATGTGTATCATGTATGTAATGTGTCAGTGATGTGCATCATGTATCTAATGTGTCAGTGACATGTGCATTATGTATCTACTGTGTCAGTGACATATGCCACACATATTACTGACACATTAGATATATGACACACACGTCACTGGCACATTAGATACATTACGCACATGTCGCTGCGGCATGTGTCCAGTTTCGTAGCAGAGCGTGTCCTGTGTCTTAGGAACGTTTGTGGCATGTGTCCTGTGTCTTATCTGTGTGCGGCATATATCCTGTGTCTTAAAGGCGTGTCTCATGTGCCTGTGTCTTAGTGCCATGTGTGGCATGTGGCCTGTGTGACATGTATCCTGAGTCTTAGTGCCATGTGTGGCATGTGTCCTGTGTCTAAGTGGCCTGTGTGGCATGTGTCCTGTGTCTTAGCAGAGCGTGTGGCATGTGTCCTGTGTCTGAGCGGCATGAGCGGCATGTGTCCTGGGTCTTAGTGCCGATTGTGGCATGTGTCCTGTTTCTAAGTGGCCTTTGAGGCATGATTCCTGTGTCTTAGCATCATATGTGGCATGTATCCTGTGTCTAAGCAGCCTGTGTGGCATGTGTCCTGTGTCTTAGCAGCATGTGTGGCATGTGTCCTGTGTCTTAGAAGTGTGTATGTGACATGTGTCCTGTGTCAAAGTGGCCTGTGTGGCATGTGTCCCGTGTCTTAGCAGTGTGTGTGTGTGGCATGTGCCTGTGTCTTATCAGCGTGTGTGACATCTGTCCTGTGTCTTAGTGCCGTGTGTGGCATGTGTCCTGTGTTTTAGCGGCATGAGAGGCATGTGTCCTGTGTCTAAGTGGCCTGTGGGGCATGTGACCTGTGTCTAAGTGGCCTCTGTGGCATGTGTTCTGTGTCTTAGCAGTTTGTGTGGCATGTGTCCTAGCAAAATGAGTGGCATGTGTCCTGTCTCTTAGCAGCGTGTGTGGCATGTGTCCTGTGTCTTAGCAGCGTGTGAGGCATGTGTCCTGTCTCTTAGCAGCGTGTGTGGCATGTGTCCTGTGTCTTAGCAGCGTGTGTGGAATGTGTTCTGTGTCTTAGCAGCGTGTGTGGCATGTGTCCTGTGTCTTAGCAGCATTTGGCATGTGCCTGTGTCTTAGCAGTGTGTGGCATGTGCCTGTCTTAGCAGTGTGTGTGGCATGTGCCTTTGTCTTAGCAGCGTGTGTGGCATGTGCCTGTGTCTTGGCTGTGTTTGTTGCATGTGCCTGTGTCTTACCAACATGTGTGGCATGTGTCCTGTGTCTTAGCAGCGTGTGTGGCATGTACCTGTGTCTTAGCAGTGTTTGTTGCATGTGCCTGTGTCTTAGCCAGTGGCGTAACTACCGCCATAGCAGCCGTAGCGACTGCTACTGGGCCCGCGGCATGAAGTCCCCTGAAGTTCTCCATCACAAACCTCGGCTGTATGGCGTTATCTACAGGGGGGGCTGTATGGCGTTATCTACAGGGGGGCTGTAAAAAAGGCACTATCTACAAGGGGGGGGGGCGTTGTGTGACGCCCAGGGGAGGGGGGACCCCAGTCAAAAGTTTGCTATGGGGCCCAGTCTTTCCTAGTTACGCCCCTGGTCTTAGCAATGTGTGTGGGTGGCATGGGTGCAGTTAGTGTAGTTTTTGTTTGTGACAGTACACACTTCTTGCACTTTAGTGTCAGTGTCCACCTGACCCCGTGCTATTTATGTGTGTACATCTGAGCAAAATATGTAATCTGTTCAGATTTAAAGAGGTTTTCTGGGCTTTTTTTTAATCGATGGCCTATTCTTAAGACAGGTCATCAATATCATTTAGTGGTGATCCAACACCCAGCCCCCACACCGATCAGCATTTCAGGCTGCCTTTTCGCCCAGAACTTTACCGTGGATGGAGTCAGAAGCAGACAGCTCCGTCAACTGTATAGTGGCCGTGTCAGAGAATTGCAGCTCAGCTCCCATTCAAGTAATTGCCTAATGCAAAGGGTGCTGCCAAACGTGGTGGCTGTGGCTGCTAGTGATTTCGCTTAATAAAGTGAGAAATTGATTGATTATCGGCTTTCTACTAGATTTGCGGGTTTTACCTTTTGCCACTAATGCATATGTATTATTATAAGTCATTAAAATTTTACCACAAACCCCTTCACAGTATAGTATACAGTATGTATCAATGGATGAGCAATGCATTGAGTCCTCTATAATAAGCCTCTTCGCAGCAGAGAACCCCCCCTGTGATGTCCATATGGCTTTGGTTAACCTGAGGAACTAGCTTGACGTTCATCAATTTTCGATAACATTTTTAAAGAGGTCAAGGAAAATGTTTTAGTATGTATATAATTGACTTTTACATAATTTATATATTTATTGTTAAGTGGTGGTGATTTGAGAGGATGAGGGCCCAAGTTGAAATTTTGCTACTGGGCTAATGGGACTTTATCTACGCCTCTGTCCAGTCAAGACCAGCATGGAAGCAGAGTTCTATCCCCTTGCTGTTCAGTCTGACAGGCAGCAGCATGAACGCACAAACCTGAGCATGCCTATTGTGTTCCTGACAAGATTTTGGGGGCACAGATGACTGCTGACTGTAGAACAGCCAAAGAGAGAATTTATACCCTCTTTTTTGGGGATGGGGGCACCATTCCACTTTTTGCCTCAGGCAGCAATAAGGCTAGGTGCACCCCTGCCCACAACGATCAGTGTAAATCACGGTCATGTGCATGGGGCCATAGAAAAGAATGAGTCCGCAATTAATCTGCAAAAATGCGGAGGAATTGCGGCCGCAAAAGTACGGTCGTGTGCCTGAGGCCTTACCCTCTCAACAAAAGAGATTGCTGATCCATCACAAGTCATATGCCTATATTCAGTCCCACCTCAGAATGGGCAATATACATTTGTATGACTTTTTACATGAAAAGATAATGTACATACAAGTGCAAATCTTATTATAACCACATACATAGATATAAAAAAAATTATATCATTATATTTTCTGAAAGTATACACCTGTAACATTGTGGAGATGCCACCCAGCACTTTAATGCCTTCATGCAATTTTGAATCAAAGTGTGACATTTTATAAAAAACATGCATAAAAAGGTATGCTTGTGGCTAAAAGCCTGACCCAAGTAGAGCCTGAGACACACAACACCTAACAATAAAAAAAAGGCAAGATGTGCAGAATTCATACATGCCACTTATGTCTACATGCATATATATTCACAAAATCACCAGAACTGAAAAGACCAGAAATATCCACAATCCAGATACCAGTAAACATCAGTCACAGAGTCGACAAATGGTCTGATTAAGCGCGGGGGTGATTATATGTACAACTAGTTATATTCTTACTCTTTAAGCTGGTAACAAAACAAAAAAAGACCCCTACATGTTACAATCATGGAGCACATATCCTCTCTTATTGGTAAGGGGGTGATAACATAAAGAAACATTCCTGTATTCTCCCTCTGCAGTCGCTGGATACTGTAGATATGACAGTAACAGTCTGTGATCTTACTTCCTGCTCTCACTTGCAGCTTCCTCCCACACAGAACCAGGAAGTAAAACATTTCATCCTGCTCTGTGACTTCTGTTTGAACCTGGTGTCATTTAAAAGCTAAAATTCAGTTAGGCCTTTCGTAATTTCCTTCTTTATAGATGTTTTACTTCATATTTGTCATATTTAATGGTTTATGATCTTTAAAAGAACCCCCCTAATGCAAAACTGATACAATAAATTTGGCACATCTTGCTAGACACTTCTTTCTTCTTACGCCAGATCATGGCTGGCGTACTTTACATAAATATATTGCGCTTAAAGAATGGAGCTGAACATACAGGGTATGTTCGCACAGCTTATTTTCATCCGTTTTTCGGACCATAAACGCCTAAAAAACGGCTGATAATATGGAGGCTCAATGCCTCCAAACATCTGCCAATTCTTTTCAGTGGGAAAAACGGCGTTTCATTCCCACGGGGCGTTTATTTTTACGCGGCTGTTTGTAAAAGTTCATGTCACTTCTTGAGCCGTTTTTGGAGCCGTTTTTAATTGTCTCAATAGAGAAACAGCTCCAAAAACAGCTGTAAAAACCGCATCAAAAAACGCTTGATGCATAAAAACTAGCTGAAAATCAAAGGCTATTTTCCCTTGAAAACAGTTTCGTATTTTACGGCCATTTTTTGTTTGCCACGTGAACATACCCTAATTAATCTGGTGCATTTTACAACCCTTTCTTAGAAATATCCCTTTTTCTAGACACTTTTCAAAACTGTCCAGTGAGGTGTTAGGCTGGGTTCACACGACCTATTTTCAGACGTAAACGAGGCGTATTATGACTCGTTTTATGTCTGAAAATAGGGCTACAATACGTCGGCAAACATCTGCCCATTCATTTGAATGGGTTTGCCGACGTACTGTGCAGACAACCTGTCATTTACGCGTCGTCGTTTGACAGCTGTCAAACGACGACGCGTAAAAATACAGCCTCGTCAAAAGAAGTGCAGGACACTTCTTTCAGACGTAATTTGAGCCGTTCTTCATGGAACTCAATGAAGCACAGCTCAAAATTTACGGCTGTCAGAGAAGTCTCGCAAAATATGAGGAGCTGCATTTACGTCTGAAACGACGCAGCTGTTTTCTCCTGAAAACAGTCTGTCTTTTCAGACGTAAAAGCCTCTCATCGTGTGCACATACCCTTAGGGTATGTACACACGTGAACTGTCTCTTACGTCTGAAAAGACAGACTGTTTTCAGGAGAAAATAGCTGCGTCGTTTCAGACGTATAAGCTCCTCCTCGTATTATGCGAGGCGTCTTTGACGCTCGTAATCTTGAGCTGCTCTTCATTGACTTCAATGAAGAACGGCTCAAATTACGTTTTAAAGAAGTGTCCTGCACTTCTTTGACGAGGCAGTCATTTTACGCGTCGTCGTTTGACAGCTGTCAAACGACAACGCGTAAATGACAGGTCGTCGGCACAGTACGTCGGCAAACCCATTCAAATGAATGGGCAGATGTTTGCCGACGTATTGTAGCCGTATTTTCAGATGTAAAACGAGGCATAATATGCCTCGTTTACGTCTGATAATAGGTCGTGTGAACCCAGCCTCTAAAAGATATTAAATTAAATTATTCCTGCATTTTTATGGAATTAAGTTATTTATCTCTCATAGCAATTCTGTGAAATATGAACTTAATCTCAATTACTAAGGCCTCATGCACACGAACGTGCTTTTACGGCCGCAATTCCCCCAAAAATGAACTGGAGAATTGCGGCCCCATTCATTCCTATGCGGCCATGCACAAGACCGTGGTTTTCACGATCCGTGAGTGACCCAGGAGCCCGCACCACAGAAAGAACAGACATGTCTTATTACGGTCGTGTTCTGCAGTCTGGGCTCATTGAAAATAATGACCGCGGCCATGTGCACGGCCTGCGATTTTCGGGCGGCTCTCGGCTGTCACTCCATGGCCGGCAGACCCGAAAATCACGGCCGTGCACATGGCTACGGTCGTGTGCATTAAGGCCTAAATCAACCAGCATTCATTTATAATAAGATCACCTGATCATACTCAACCGGGCATGATTGCATTCATTCAATCTCAACCATATGTTGAACATAATGTCACCGTGTATAGAACATAACCGCAAAAGTGAACTTTTCTACAAGTAACAACTATGCTACAATTCAAGGAAATTCCAAAAAAGATGTGAAAAACATATTGTGAAATAAGTGAGTCTTAATAAAGCTATTCCTAAAGACTCCAAATAATTGCAAAGAGAGACATTATCTCCAAATAAAGATTTGAGACAATTGTTAATCTTCCCAAGAGAGGCCGGCATGCCAAAATTACTCGCAACACAGACGCAAAAGATACATCACAAAATATCCTAAAAGAATATCAAAATAACAGCAAAACTAGATGAGCCAAGCTTACGTTATTGTTCCTTAAAAGAATGCAGTATTAATTCAAGACTTTGTGGTGTGATGTAATTGGCCTTTGTCGGCTTTGTCTATTCTCTGGTTAAATGATCAGAAAACCTTTAGTTAAACAAATAATATTAGGAGACATCTGAAACGGATTCAAAAAGGTGATCTAACACTGAAGTGGTAAAATCCATGACTTTTATTCAGGAATTAGGAGCTAAAACCAACTGATAACCGCTTACAAGTTTCAGGCAAAACTGCCCTTATTCATAGCATAATTTGTAACATTGATCCAGGTATGCATATACTCGTAGCGTGGAAGCCCCTCACGTGACATATTGTAAAAAACATGAACCATAATAACAAATAATGTCTTACCATTCAGTGTGCACAAAATGATGAAAGAACGCCTAATAGAGTCGTTATTTGTTAGGTGTAGAATCAAATCACGTCTTTAGTTTAAGTAATTTGGAATGCACGTATTAAGAATGAAAATCCAATATGCCTCCCTATTCAATAGGGCATGACTATGGTCTCCAAACATAAAAGGCATCCTTACCTTTAAATTAAACGAGAAACATCCCCTTTATGAATTACAGAAAAAGTACAAGACATCAAAGATGCATTTTGTCATATCCTGGCCCCTAGCGTTTGTGAATTGTGAGTAGTCAAAGAACTGTATATATGTGCATCGCATAAATTGGAGTTGATATACATTGCATTGAATAAGATAAACTTCAAATTTAGAGCTGCAATTTATGTAAGAGAAAATATAATATATCCTACAATCATTAACTGTTTTGAAGTTTATATCAACTGTAGTAAACTGACATGGTTTTTAAACTTTGGGGGGAATTTATCAACGTTTCCTCCGTTCTCAACATTTTTCTTAAAAAAAGGTGGCGGGACCACCCGCGGCCCGACACATTTACTATAATTCACTCCATAAACTGGAGCAAATTATAAGGGAAATCTACGCCAGTTCCTGGCTGATGCAGATATCACTCATTGGTGCATGGACGTCCGAAGATGTGACAAATTTATTAAAAGGCATCTTACTCCAGCTTGTTTCCTATTAAGACTTGCCCGTATGTAATGCCAGTCTTAATAAATTCTCCCCTCTGTGTCAAAACAAAACTTAATGTGTCAACTAACTAGGTTTTTTTTTGTTTTTTTTTGGAATTGAAAAAGACTGGTATATTTAATCAACAACTTTAATTCCTTGTTCCACAAACATGGATAATATATTGACCTGACACAAAATACTGCAGGTATAAATTTGTTAAGGATCTATTTAATATGATTTCATTCCACATTACATGTTGTCACAAAACCTGGATTCTTCGGCTTACTTGGAATTGTCTATGTGAGTTACTCGTGGTATGAAAATCCAGGAGTGAATCGCGTGTTTTTATTGTTACCTTATTTTTTGCTTGTTCTAAAGTCCAAACAGATAATGTCTAGCTAACAAACATTAACAAATATGGGAACTTTCTTGTGGTTAATTCCCACACAATAATCGCCTGGATATCATGCGAGGGATAGCATGATATTGCATGGAGGAGTGTGTTTCTAAAAAAACAATATCCTGAATTGTGAAATTTAAATTGAATTAATTATTATTAAAAATGAAAAACATATGATGGTACGGCCCACACATCCTGGCCCCATTTAAATAGCAGGTCATCTATGTAGCGGCCATACCATACCATACACATCTGAAAAGGGGCAACATCTTTTTTATGTATCTATAAGTGATGATTGGTACTTATCTTCAGCTCTATCTTGCTTAATGAAAAATATTGTGTAATGTTTTTGCAATATGAGCTACTGTCTCCCTGATATTATGTCAAGAAGCTCAAAGGTGACAACAACAATATATTCAGCGATTGTAGTTTCCTATTAGGTTGTCACTTTTGGGAAGCATTTCCATTATTGCATCAGAAAACAGTTTAAAGGACTCTTGATCCTTCTCCTGCGGAGTTCTGATTTCTTCAAAGAGTTGTAAAATCATCCCGGAATCCCACCTCCTGTGCATTTGTAATGACCTTTGTGAGCCTGTTGTGTCTATGTATGGTCTGTGGAACTTTGTGTACTGATACTCCGGGATAAGGACACCTTCTGGGAAAGTCTAGTAGCCACAAGAACTGCTGAACTTCCTTATAACACATGGTACATGGGGGATGTAGCAGATAGAGGAAGTAATCTCTTCTCTAGAAAAATGCTATTTCTCTTTCCCTTTCTAGTTCTAGATTTTAAAACGTATTCTCTATTTTGCTTTACTTCTCTTTTTTACCTTTTTTTTTAGCAGTTACTTAATTGTCATATGGAAACTTGTGGTCATCATAAAGGACTGGCACGCAAACATAAACAAATTTCAGAAAATGCTAGTTGATAGGGAACTAAAGATGTCAATGCTTTTTCTGCATGTCAATTATTTTTAACATGTTGAAGACTAGTAGTCTTTTTATGACAATTGATAGACTTTCCATGAATAGTCTTTCTACAAAAAATATGTGCTAGAAGTAACTATACAAATCCATATTTACATTTATCCCCAGTGCAGTGAAAAAGTATTTACTACATAAAATCACTCAAAAAGGCCATACTTACTCATACAAGGCCAGACACAAACACCAGTTCCTAGTAAGATGCCGACGAACTACAATGCTACATAGAGGGAGATTGCTCAGGTGCAATATACTGATGAACAAACACTCAAAAACCTACTATTCATGAGAGGGGTGGCTGCTTAGTATTATCATTGCACACAGATATGGTTTATATAAGTGTACCAGTCACACAGTTACGTGTAGTACACTATGCTGGCTTACAGCCTTTTAGTTATGCCCATACTATTAGATCATGTGGGCTGCCCAGCACCCTCTAAGTACACCACACAATATACTGACACACTATTCTCCTTCAGCATTACAAGGCCTGCCTGCATCCTGAAAAAATGTCCATGATAAACAATGAATAGGCATGATAAAAAAAGACGTATTAGTTGATATTTTGGACAAAATATGCAAGCTCACAACCCGTGTCAAGTGTGCTCCTTGTATTCGAGTCCCTACACTAATATTACAAACAAATCACTGATAAAATAACTATATTTATTTAAAGTAAATAAACAAGTAAAGTAAACATGTTGTTTATCTTCACAGAGAACGCCGTTAAAAATTTATAAAAAACGTTACATAATTTCAGTTTTTTTGGTCTACTCACCTCCCAAAAAATTTAATAAAAACTGATCAAAAATAGCATGTACCCCAAAATGATACTAATAAAAACTACAGCTCGTCCCACGAAAATCAAGCACTCACGCAGCTCATCAACGGAAAAATAAAAAGTTATGACTCTCAGAACGCAATAATGCAAAACGACGGGCCAGACTAATTTATATGTGCAGCAATACTTCACCTAAATCCCCACGTCATCATTTGCATCCCCCACTGGTAGACCCTGTAAATCCAGTGGAAACTATGACATTTTGGGGTCTGTGCTACATATGGGGCTAGTGAAGAAGTCAAAGATTAGGCAATGCTGGAGTACGGATATTTTGTGCAATACCACGGACACCCTTTAGAACTGCGACTCCTGCACCCAAAAATCCAGCCTGTGCATAAAGGATTGGTTCAAAGCGTACGTCACTATCCATGGATAATTAATTGTATTATTCATTCACCCCATTATTACATCATCCTATTATGACCTGTTGCACTCCGCCCAGCTTACATATACCCTGATGTACTCCGCCCAGCTTACATATACCCTGATACACTCCTCCCAGTTAACATATACCCTGATGTACTCCGCAAAACTGTACTCCGCCAAGCTTACATATACCCTGATGTACACCGCACAGCTTACATATACCCTGATGTACTCCGCTCAGCTTACATATACCTTGATGTACTCCGCCCAGCTTACATATACGCTGATGTACTCCGCCAAGCTTACATATACCCTGATACACTCCGCCCAGCTAACATATACCCTGATGTACTCTGCACAACTTACATATACCCTGATGTACTCCGCCAAGTTTACATATACCCCGATGTACACTGCCCAGCTTACATGTACCCTGATGTACTCCGCCCAGCTTACATGTACCCTGATG
The DNA here is from genome assembly GCF_050947455.1 of Rhinoderma darwinii. Taxonomy (NCBI): domain Eukaryota; kingdom Metazoa; phylum Chordata; class Amphibia; order Anura; family Rhinodermatidae; genus Rhinoderma; species Rhinoderma darwinii. Next base: position 342,922,437 of record NC_134690.1, read on the forward strand.
TACTCCGCCCAGTTTACAAATACACTGATGTACTCTGCCCAGGTTACATATACACTGATATACTCTGCCCAGTTTACATATAACCTTATGTACTCCGTCCAGCTAACATATACCCTGATGTACTCTGCACAGTTTACATATACCCTGATGAAATCCACCCAGATTACATATACCCTGATACACTCCTCCCAGCTAATATATACCCTGATGTACTCTGCACAACTTACATACACCCTGATGTAATCCGCCCAGCTTACATATACCCAGATGTACTCCGCACTGCTTACATATACCCTGATGTACTCCGCCCAGCTTAATTATGTCCCCACATTTTAAACTGAAACACCAGTAAAACACTAAACAAAACTACTACCAAGCAAAATCTGCACTCCAAAAGCCAAATGGCGCTCCTTCTGGGCCTGGCAGTGTGCCCAAACAGCAGTTTATGACCACATATGGGGTATTATTGTACTCTGGAGAACCCTCTTAACAACTTATGGGGTGTGTGTCTAAAGTGGCACAATCTGAGCACAACACATTGGCCACTGAAATAGCATATCTGTGGAAAATGGCAATTTTCAATCTGCAAAATCTACTGTGTACAATTTCCGCAAAACCTTTGGGGTCAAAACGCTCACTACACTTCTATATGATTTCCTTGAGGGGTGTAGTTTCCTAAATGGAGTCACTTCTCGGGGTTTTCACTGTACTGGTACCTCAGCGCAATGCAACATGGTGCCCAAAAACTATTTTGTAAAATCTCCACTGCAAAAACGAAATTGCGCTTTTTCCCTTTAGACCCTTGACGTGTGTCCAAATAGCAATTTACAACCACATATGGGGTACTTACATACTCAGGAGAAATTGTGTAACAATTTTTGGAATGTCTTTTCTCCTGTATTCCTTGTGGAAATTAAAAAATATGAGCTAAATCTACATGTTATTGGAAATAAAATATTTTTTCATTTTCATGGCCCAATTCTAATAAAATCTGTAAAGCACCTGAGGGATCAAAATGCTCACTACACCTCTAATTTAATTCTCTGAGGGGTGTAGTCTCCAAAATGGGAACACACGTAGGGAATTTCTACTGTACTGGTACTTCAGGGGCTCTGCAAACGCGACATGGCCCCCAGAACCCATTCCAGTAAAATATGCGCTCCAAAATCCAAATGGCTCTCCTTCCCTTCTGAGCCCAGAAGTTTATTATAAACATATGGGGTATTTCCGTAATCGGGAGAAATTGTTTTACAAATGTTGGGTTGATTATTCTCTTTTATTCTTTGAAAAAATGCAAAAATCCTAAGTTTTTCCAAAAAAAAAGGAGATTTTAATTTCCACAGACTAATTCAACTACATTTAGCAAAAAACCTGTGGGGTCAAAATGATAACTTTACCCCTAGATAAATTCCCTGAGGGGTGCAGTTTCAAAAATGGGGTCACTAGGTGCTTCTAAGGCCAGTGTTTCAGTACATTACCACACTAAGGCCACATGTGGGATATTTCTAAAAACTGCAGAATCTGGGCAATAAATATTGAGATTCATTTCTCAGGTAAAACTTTCTGTGTTACAGAAAAAATGTATTACAAATGAATTTTGGCACAAAAATGAAATTTGTCAATTTCACCTCTACATTGCTTCAATTCTTGTGAAATGCCTAAAGGGTTAAAACACTTTATGAATGCTATTTTGAACACTTTGAGGAGTGCAGTTTTGAAAATGTGGTGTTTTATGGGGGTAATTTCTTCAAATTTTCTTTAAATTTTGGTGTTTTTTTTACAAATAAACAATGAATTTATCGACCAAATGTTTTCCACTAACATAAAGTACAATATGTCACGAGAAAACAGTCTTCGAAATGCTTGGATAGATAAAAGCATTCCAAAGTTATTACCACATAAAGTGACACATGTCAGATTTGAAAAAATAGGGCTGGTCCTGAAGGCCAAACTGTGCTTGGTCATGAAGGGGTTGTATATATATAGTTCTTTTTTTTTGGTGATTTACCAGTAAACATAGTATAATATTCGACATAGGGAAAATGAGTCATTTAAAATGCTATAGTACTACCCATATTCAGTTCCTTATATTTTAAAATGTGCATAAAAAGTAGTATTTTATTATGTCAGAATCAGGTTTGTCCCTTTTTTATTTGATTTCTGAATGTTTATGGAACCAATGAATCATACTGAGGTATATTATCTCTAAATGGAGAGAGTTGAAACAGTGGAACTTTTATCTGGAGAAGCTGCTCTGCCAGGGGCAAAGTGACAACCCATACGTGAAGTATTTTTCCCTTCCCTTTTGCCATCCCTTGATTGAACTTGATGGACATGTGTCTTTTTGCAACCCTACTAACTATGTAACTATGTAAGTCAAATAACTTCCCAGGAGAAAAACCACAGACCTCATCATCATCAGCTAATGTCAAACCATAACTAGAAAGAGGCAGGTCACATTGTGGAAAGGAAAAGCAGAAACTGCTATTATCTCACAGCAAAAAAATAAGTAACAAAACACTTGTATTATCCACAAAAAAATAAAAATACCAGAAATTGTTCCCAGGCCATTTGGGATAATGTTCTATGGAAGAAGATTCAGAATTAGAACTCTTTGCACAGCACAGGACCTATCTTGTCTAGAACAAATACAGGATAGCAGTTAGGACCCTTTCACACTGCATTTTAGCTAAACTTTTGACATATGCTTCGGAAAAGCTTCCTGCGAAATGTACCAATAGGCTCTCATTATACAGACGGAGGCCAAAAGAGTGTCCTTGGGTATACCATATTTATTTCTGGATAAAATAGCATAGTAGACTACGATATTCTATCCAGAGGTATCCAGTATAATTTTTTTTAAATATGTATAACGAATGCTATTATAGCCAATGGGTGATGGATGCCACTGTATGGCATCCATCACAGGCGCCCATTAAACGTATACATCTGGAATCTCCAGTGACATTACTGTCCATATATGGACAGTTCGCCGCTCAGTGTCCTCACTCACCCTGGCCCCGCTCTATCAGATGTGTGTGCGGCTGTTTCTTGTTCCTCTCCCCCACTCTTCAACACACAGCTCTGAAACCACAGACAAAGTGGTACTGTGTCCTGCAATTCCCCCACCCCTCTCTTAAGCTCACTGACCTGCACCCTCAAATGTGACCATAGATTCTGTCCCCCACCGCCCACTTCAGACCAATATGCACAGCCGTAGTCAACTGCTGTAACCCTCACTAAAGCTTAATGCACACAGCTGTAGTCCACTCCCTGCCTCCTTTGAAGTATAATGCCCCTGCCTGCCCCCTCTTTTAAGCAAAATTCGCACAGCCGCAGTCCCCTTCCTGCACCATCTCCGAATACTGATACACAACAGCAGTAGTCTCCTGCCTGCCCCCTCTAAAGCACAATGCACGCATCCAGCTTCTTTTTGTCTCCAACTGGGTTGCTCCAGTGACGTTACTGTCGATATATGGACAGTTATGTCACTGGGGCTACCACTGGGGCTACCTGGACGAAGATGAAAAGCAGCCAGGTTTCCCAGATAGAGCATTGTTATTCAAAGAGGTTGTGCTATGCTCATCAATATTTAGAGACGGGGCAGGCAGAGAATTATTACTGTGTGCATTGGACTTCAAAGAGGGGGATGGGTTACAGGTCTATGTGTTGAAGGAGGGTAGGGGGACCCTGACAGAGCCACACACTCATCGGATGGAGAGGGACTGGGGAGAAGGGAGGAACAATCACGGGGCTCAGGGGTGAAGGATAAGAGTAGTACACTAGACACCGAGCGAGAAGCTTCAATGACAACTGTCCATATCCGTATCCGTTAAACAAATACCATTATGGTTGACGAATGCCACTGTATCTGTCACAACCGCCGTCATAGGTTCAGTCATAACGGAAACCATGATGTCCATGCTGTATCCATCACACGATGGATATCTACGGCTCTCAACATTTCGTCATTTTGACAGAAGGAATGGCACTGCATGCTACGCTACTCTTCCTGGCAAATATCACAGCCGACGGAGGCTTAGAAACAGAGCCTCTGATGGTAGCATGAGCTCAGCTTAAGAACAGTATACCAATAGTCAAAACATGATGGTGGTAGTGTAATGTTTTAAAGCTTAGATGGGCAACCAGTAGATTGAGAACTACTGGTAGATCTCTGACTTGTTGAGTTGATCACTTAGATAAACAATGAGGACTTTATTTCACAATTTTAACTCAAAAGTGAACATAGAGGATTTGAGGCCAAAAAGTTGGACTAAAGCAGCAACGGATAATGTTTTATGGGGCCTCACATTTTGTTTCTGATACCACATTGACTGACACATTCTTCCATCCTATGCTCCAACGAATTAGATTTTTCTGTGAAAAGACATGAATTTGCTGTAAATATGCTATGTCTATGATCCATTTTTAAGAAAACATTTTCAGGCTTGTCTGATTGGAATACACTGTGCATGGGAAAAACAAAAATCATATTAAAAAAATGTTGTTTTAGTCAGTTTTGGGATAAATCCTTAAAAACATTTGTATTTATAAATATCTTTTGAATATTGAGCATCTTGTACAAGTACAGTTTTGGCCTAAACATGGTTTCTTATGTCCTGTGTGAAATAAGACTCTCTTTTTTGTTTTTTATCACGGTAGACCTCAAAGTACCTTCTGTTTAATTACAGTATATGTCTAAAGGCCCTATTGCACAGGCTAATGATCAGGCAATTGAGCGTTATGAACGCTATTTTACAATCATTGCCCTATGTAGACACTTAAGTGTTTTGCAAACAGAAATTTAAACAAATCTGGACTTGATATAAGTGCATTTTCTAGTCTCGGTGTCGTGCCATAATAAATCTCTGGATTATGGTCCCTAGTTTCAGTTAGTGCTAGGATCACTGGTAGTTTTAATGTGCCCTCTCTATGTTCTATTAGAGTGGAAGTACTAGGCTTTCAATTTGCTTTGGATTGCACTCAATTATTACATCTCTTATTTTGTGTGTAAAGCAGCTCTTGCAGGGGCGGAGCTTGACCACGCGTGGTGAAGGTGGCTTGATTCGGAGCTTCCTGCACAATCCGACTATACCCTAGCTCACAGCGGGACAGTCACCTTAAAAATGGTGAAAACCTCGAAGGATAAGATCAAGGACCAGGTCGGCACCGTGAAACCGGGTAAACAACAAGCCAACATTGACAAATTTCTTAAAAGGAACTTGGATTCCTCCCTGGCGCGCTCTGCCAAGATGGCGCCGGATCAGACATGCGGCCACGCTACTGAAGATGACTCAGATGCTGGAAGTACAGATGACCGAACCGATGCAGGGTGTGAGTCATCCCATATCCCGGGGATTTGTTAGAAGAATTCTTTTTAAAGCACTCACTACTATTGCCAGAGATTTGTCTGATATAAATGCTGAACTCCACCACATATGAAATAGAGTGGAAGTGCTTGAAAATGCACATATGGAGGTGGTTCAATTTGGGACATCTGTGAAGGACTCGCTTTATATTCAACAGGATCATATTAATATGGCTTTATTACAAGTAGAAGACCAGGAAAATAGGAGCCGCCGTAAAAATGTGCGGATTCGCGGCCTTCCTGAATCTCTGACCCACGATGCCTTGCCTAAAGCTGCACAGGATATCTTTGCTGGTCTTTTGGGCGTCGCCAGAGCTGAGGGTATTCATATTGAGAGGATTCATCTTGCCCTTAGAGCTAAACCTCGTTCTACAGATCCACCTAGAGATGTCATATGTGGTCTCCTTAGTTATGTGGACACAGCAGCCATCTTGAAAGCAGCAAGAAATTTGGACAACGATCAATATGATTGTAACTCCATACTTATGTTTCAGGATTTAGCGTCATCAACACTTGCAAAACGCAGGGTTTTGAAGCCGCTTCTGGATTCATTGAGTGATAATAATATACCTTTCAGATGGCTCTATCCCTTTGGTTTGGCGATTTCCAAAGACAGCAAACAACTTACCATTAGAAAGCCAGAAGACCTGCAAGCTCCCTGGGATCAATTGGGCTTGCCAGTGATAAATATCCCTTCATGGCTGCCGATGGCGCAATTACCAGCTGTACCTCATCTTAGTGGAACTCATCCTTGGTCTGTCGCTTTCACCGTCATTCTCCAAGAAACAAGGTTCTAAATGCAGAGACGATGGTCCTACCTGAGCTTGGTTTGTTTTTACATTTATTTGTGTGCCACCTCGTACATGATTCTTTGTAGGTTTTCACCTAGGATTTCATTGGAACTCTATTTTATACGACTGTTCTACTTGAGATGTTTTGCTCTCTTTATTTAATTATTGTAGGGTCGATGTCAGGATTGTCACTTCCGTGGTCAAACTCATTGGTTCACATAACCGCCCTCAGTGGTCCACCTGGCACACTGAGATTATGCTTTCTCTTCCTATGTTTACGGTTCCTTTCTTCTGTAATTTCTGTACTATATTGATTACTGTAAACGGGTATGTTTTCTCCTTCCCTATTCCTCTATTCCCTTCTATTCTTATCTTGTGGTATTTTCTAATGTCATACAGGTGGTGTATTTATGTATTGCTGTTATATTACTCTGTATTGTTCTTTTCCAATGGCTGATCTTAAGTTGTTATCTTATAATGTCAAGGGTCTGAATGTGCCACAAAAGCGAAGTCAAATTTTTAGATTTCTTACGATCCAGTCTGTGAATATAGCTCTCTTTCAGGAGACGGACTTTAAATTGCATAACTTTCCTACCTTGCATACCAAAGATTTTTCACAGTGGTTCCACAGTTCATATCACCCTGCAGCCAGAGGGGTCAGTATTGCGATTAGTAAACATACCCTCTCGGAGATGACGGACCCAGACGGGAGATTCCTATTTATTAAAGGAACTATTGGAACAGTTACATATACCATAGCAAATTTATACTCGCCCAATGTGAACCAAGTTCCGTGGCTCATTCGGACTCTTATTACTTTGCGCAATTATCAGGAGGGTACTCTGTTGGTAGGGGAGATCTGAATTTACCACTTAATTCCATATTGGACACAACCGGATCCCAACACATTTTGTACATATCACTAGCTAAACTTCGTAAAATCTTACATTCCTTGAATTTGATTGATGTTGGAGATTGTCCATCTGATAAAGATTATACTTATTACTCTCCCACTCATGACACATATCATCGGTTAGATTATATTTTTATTTCCCCAAAATTTTCTTCATTAATCCACTCAGCAGATATAGGGAACATTCTACTATCGGATCATGCACCAGTTCCTTTGTCCATGCGCATGTTGAGCGTCCCCTCAGGGGACTGGTGTTAGAGACTTAATGAAACTCTTATAGCTGACATAGCTCACGTAACACATAGAAAATCACATTTCCCAATATTTTCAGACTAATGTTATGGACTCCATATCGATGCCAACTGCATGAGAAGCCCATAAAGCGGTAATACGAGGGGAACTTATATCATTGGGATCGCATGTGAAAAAGAATAGGGCGAAATTACTAAATTCCCTCTTCTCTCGTATTTCGTCTTTAGAGAGACTTCACAAGAAATCTAAAGCTATTTTGGCACTAAAGGGGTTGTCTGATCTTCGAGATCAGGTAAAAGATATCTTCAATGTGCTTTCTGCTAAGTCCCTCCAAATGTTAACATTTAAGCTAAATGCACATGGTAATAAGGGTAACAAATTGATGTCTGCTCTTATCCGTAAACAACATGATAAGACCTTTATTCAGGAGATCAAGACGTCTGAAGGCAGAATGACAAGGGAGACCACTTGGATAGCTAATACTTTTCATGAGTTTTACCAGAACCTATACAATCTATAGAAGCCCAACACCCCTGACACTTCAGCCTCGAACACAACTTCCCTCATTTCAGACTTTCTAAATGCTATTGATCTTCCTACCTTAGAGGAGGAAGCCTTGACTGCTCTTACTAGTCCATTTACTGAGGAAGAACTTGAAAAGGTTTTACATTCTATCCCTTCAGGCAAGAGCCCCGGTCCGGATGGTTTTCCAATTGGATATTATAAAACCTTTCAAAAAACCTTGCTCCCTTATTTTACCTCCCTATGTAATTATATTCTTCACTGAGAGATACTACCGAAACAAGCTCTTGAAGCACACATTACTATCATACCTAAAGAGGGTAAAGATGCTTCTTTGTGTGGTCGTTATCAGCCGCTTTCTCTATTAAATACTGAATTAAAATGGTGGGCAAAGGTACTGGCTGTCAGAATGGGATCCCTGATGCCTAAGTTAATAGGTGAGGAACAAACAGGTTTTGTCATGGGTAAACAGGGTAAAGATAACACTTGCCGGGATATCCGTATAATAGAATATGATGCATCGCACAAAATCCCCTTAGTCCTTCTTGGCACCGATTCCGAGAAGGCATTTAATTACTTAAAGTCAGTTGGGATTACTTAAAAGCTACTTTAGAGAGATTTGGCATACCGCAGTTATTTATCCAAGCTATCTTTTCTTTATATAGTCAGCCTAGTGTGAAGATTAAGGTTAATAATTCTTTGTCCAAATCCTTTAGTATATGTAACGGTACCCGCCAGGGATGTCCCTTGTCCCCTACTTTGTTCATCTTAGTTATGGAAACTCTAATTCAGCAAATTAGACAGGACCCCTTATTCAAGGTCTAAAAATTGGTTCCCATGTACACACCACTGCCGCTTTTGCGGATGATTTATTGCTACTCACTACCAACCCGTTGACCTCTGTCCCTTACTTAGTTGATCTATTTAGCTCCTTTGGCTTATTCTCAAACCTCAAAATTAACTTTGAGAAGTCAGAGATGATGGGTTTATCTATCCCACACTCAATTGCTACTCACCTTAGATCCATTACTCCTTTCCATTGGATAGACGATGGCTTGACTTACCTTGGCATTTGTCTCACTACAGATCCCACACATTTATTCTCTAGAAATTATATACCTCTACTTTCGAACGTCCAGAAACAATTAAATGACCTTAAGACCCCATTTCTGTCTTGGATGGGACGAAAAAACCTCCAGACGTTTATAGCCCCAAAGTTTTTGTATTTACTACAGGCCTTACCTATATGGCTACCTAGATCATTTTTTTATAAGGTCAGAAAATTATTCTCGTCGTTCCTATGGAACAAATCTCGCCCACGGCTGAAATACAAATTTCTTATTCAAAAACCCAGATTTGGGGGCTTAGGTGTCCCTGACCTTTACACTTATTATAGAGCGAACCATCTGAATATTTGGAAATCATTGATTCAGTGTTCAGATCACTCCTCTTTATATATAAACTTAGAAAGAGACCGCCTGCTAGTGTTAGATAGACTATACTTATGGGCCTTGAAACCCTTCTCCCCAAATTCCACATGTTCTAGTGTTTTACTTAAAGGTACTATTAGAGTGTGGCAAGATGTTAATGCCTCTTGTCCTCTTCTTTCTAAGACCTATCCACTACTGCCCCTGGGCCTTCTGCCCTTTTTGATAGACCCTGTAAGGCCTCCTCAGTCTTCCTTTTGGAACCTCCTGAATGGTACCACGTTTTCATCCTTTTTCAATGTGGACACACAAACATACTTACCTTTATTACTTAGAAAGACGGGGTTAATCTTGAAGGACTTTATACAAATTTACGACTTTCAGGCTATATGTGTTAAATATGTCACCAGGTTTAACACCCCAACTTCCTTCTCGCCCTTTGAAATTCAATTGCAAAGTCCAATGGTTCGTAAAGGTGCCTTAGCTAATTTATATGATTTTTTTTACTGTCTTTTAAAAGGGTAGACAAATTAGAACTTATTTCTAAATGGGAACGGGACTTGCAACTCTCATTCTCGGAGGAGGATCAAAGAATTATTTTGAAACACTCACATGGGTTTTCGTTTTGTATAAAAATCTGAGCAAATCCCTATAAGATTATGACACGCTGGTACAAAGTTCCCTCCTGGTTGCACATGATTAACCCCTTCCCGACATTTGCCGTATAGGTACGTCATGGAAAGCATTGACTTCCCGCATCTTGACGTACCTATACGCCGAATGTTTGGGACCGGCTCAGAAGCTGAGCCGGTGCCATCATCACCGGATCTCAGCTGTATCTTACAGCTGACATCCGGCTGTAACGGCGGGGACCGAAATTAATTATTTTCTTGAAAATGTGAGAAATTGCTGCTAAAGTTCTAAGCCTTGTGATGTCATAGAAAAATAAAAGGATGTTCAAAAAACGATACCAATCTAAAGTAGACATATGGGGGATGTTAATTTGCAACAATTTTGTGTGGTATAACTGACTGTCTTACAAGCAGATACATTTAAATTGAGAAAAATGCTAATTTTTGCAATTTTTCGCTAAATTTTGGTGTTTTTCACAATTAAATACTGAACATATCGAGCAAATTTTGCCAGTAACTTAAAGTCCAATGTGTCACGAGAAAACAATCTCAGAATCGCTTGGATAGGTGAAAGCATTCCGGAGTTATTACCACATAAAGTGAAACATGTCAGATTTGAAAAATGAGGCTCGGTCAGGAAGGTCAAAAGTGGCTAAAGAGGGAAGGGGTTAATCCTGAAATTTCTGATGTTTGTCGGAGCTGCCATAGGGAAGAAGGCACCATGTTTCACATCTGGTGGCAATACACTGAGATACAGGCCTTTTGGCAGGACAATATTTTATGTTCCTCTAAGGTTCCCTTTTCACCTCAAACTATACTACTGTGGTTGCCCTCTGATTCCTTGATACCCAAAAGGAATGACTTGGCGACCTTTCTTCTAACGGCTGCTAAGTTATTGCTTCCTCTGTTTTGGAAATCAGATTCTATCCCAACTATGGATTTATGGGTCGCAAAGGTCCAGGAGATTTATAGACTGGAAGAATTGGTACATTGGGAACTCCGTACTAGGAATACATTTTTACGCATTTGGTCACCTTTGTTGTCTTATCTCAAGATATCCCCTCCAAACTGTTGAATGGCTTCATAATGTGTAATCTGTTACTTGACCTGTTTTATATCTTTATTAGTCCTACATCTTTTAGATGGTATATGTATGCATATCCAGATTGCTATATTTACATAATTGCTCCTGTATACTTTGCTAATCCCACCGGATTGTCGTCGTCCCCCCCCCCCCATTATCCTTTTCTTTCCCTCCACTTTCTCTTTTCTCGTTTCTTTATATTTATTTTTATATTGTATGCATATATCAAGGTACTTATATGCTGTTGTTTACGTATTTTTTTGTGTATACTGAAAAATCTGAGTGATATTTGCAAAATGTTTTGTTATTATTTTGCCAACTCATTAAAAATAGTTTGAAAACAAAAATAAAGCAGCTCTTGCATTCCTAAATTATATAACCGTGTTTACATATAAAAGTGGTAACAATATAAGCACTTTATGCACAGAAAAAAATGTTGACATTGAAATTAGAAATCTGAGTCTGTATTAATTGCCTATAGCTCAGTGATAATGCAAAAAAAAAAAAAACTGTAATAGGCTGTTTGACAAGGCAGTGCATTCACTGCTTAACCTACAGTAATACTAATCCCTGGATGTCTCTGCAGATCGCATTCTTTAATTATACTGGGCTAGTCAGCAAACAAATTTGAAAGAGCAAACTATGCCCCCGACATGTTTCGCAGTGGATACGGTGTACTCATGAGTATATGGGGCAATGGCGCCTTGCACGCCAGAAGACATACTTAAACAGCCTCGGTCATCGTCACTGAGAAGGCTTGGTGAATGACAGCCAATCAAAACAGAACATGCTCCCTCATGCCTGAGCGTCTTCTGTTCGGCAGCAGATTCAGTCAATGTTCATAGAATATCCCTGGCCAAAATGTGAAGATTTCCAGTGTTTGCGCAGTCAGGGAGATGCTCACCAAGAAATATACCAAGTCAGGACGTATGGCATTGAACATGCTCAAAGATTTTGTTATTCGGAACAGGCTATTTAGCTATTGCGCATATGCTGGAACTTAGACACAAAGCATCGGAGTAGTTACTGTGCAGGTTATTGGACTTGGAATCTACCTTTAGATATTCTTGGAGAAATTAGGGAATGATAATGGAAGATGACTTGTATAATATTTGATATATATTAGTTAGGTGATTACAGATGAGAATAAAGGGGGTTTTACACTGGGCAATTATCGGGCAAACGATCATTCATAGAACGCTCATTGCCGATAATTGCCCTGTGTAAACAGGATAGCGATTAGCAGATAAATGAGCAAACGCTCGTTCAACTGCTGATCTTATCATTTAAAAAAAGTAAAATATTATTGTTGTTGGTGTCGGCAGCACATCTCCCTGTGTAAACAGATATGTCTCTAAGGGCATCAAGCATTGGGAAATGTCCCAAAAGATCAAAGTCTCATCCAGAATCTCAACTAGTTTTTTTTTTTTTTACAAACCAATGTTATCCTTTTTCAAGAGTTGTGGTGAGTCATATCATTTTATCAGCTAGATCATCAGCCATTGCCAACTCATGGAAGGACCCCCCCTTCTGTTAAGCATGGTTAAGCACCATGTCATGTAATGCCATATAGTGCACACATTTCCAGTTTTTTAAGCCAAGCTACAGAGATTTACAGTTAGATACCGTTGTGTCATCCTGAGGAGGTCGGTGTAGGTCCCTAAATGGTGACGGCCCTGATACATAGCGTAGCACTGGATTCAGTATTGGGGTCATGTATTCAAATCCGACCGGACTGCATCTGCATGGAGCGTGTGTGTGTCATATGTAAAATACACTTAACAATTACTTTACCTCCTCATTTGCCACCCTATAACCACAGTTATGTGGCAAAGATAAAATCTGTGCATGACTCCATGGGAAATAGACAAAGGCTGACCCAGAAGAGGGACAAAGAAATGTCCCTGATAAAGTCGGATAATTATCATTTAGGCTAGGGACACATGGTGCTATGTGTAGTGTACTCAGCAATGTATGCTACCACAGTAGTGGGACAGTCTACTTGTTGTTCATTACTGACTCACCTATACTATTGGGAATTGCGGGTATCCCATCATATTACAGCTGCAGTACATCTCATCTACTTGTATAACTGTAGCGCTATGACAGGATAAGATGTGATGTAACCATCAGACCATAAATGGATATTCATCTGTCTTTAGAAACATAGGCTTGTTAGATTTAAAGGGAAGTTTGCATTTCGAGTTATTTTACAAACAGGAGTGATTTGGGAAGTTTGCAGCAGAGGGGAAGTTTGTTTTGTAATCTTTGGATTTCTAAATCTGTAGTCATATATGTGGATGTTACATCAGCTAACAAAATGTCTTTCATATGATCTACATTACAACAGGATTGCGAGATTCATGTGACATCACCTGGGCCAAGTGTTCAGAGCCCAAATACTCCAGAGAATACTTCTTGCTCCAGAGCTGCACCAAAAATAAAAATGGAGCCATCCACAGCAAGCCAGGTGGATACAAGGGTTTTGGATTACTTGTCACGACATCAGCCTGAGGATGAGGTGAACATATTTGTTTGGTCCATGGCTCCTTTTTTGCGCCGTATTCTTGTGGAGCGTCGCCTGAGAACTCGATCCACGGTGATGATCATATTTGAAGCAGAACCCCCCCCCCCTCAATGACCCCATTGAGTGCTTTTCTTCATTGGAGCACTGGCGGTTATTTGGCCTCACTACCCCTCAGTCACATTTGCCACAGAGCTATACTTCACCACCTCCTCCTATTCTGCAGCATCATCCATATTTTCAACGCCAGATAGCTCCGGAACTGCCAAATTTTAATTGTGCTGGGTACTACCATTCCCTGAGCGAATGGATGCAAGTTCATCAACTGTTTCACCATCTTCTCCCGACTTGTATCATTTGTAATTTGATCTGAAATTACAAAAAGAGAAAAGTTTATTTTTATTTATTAACAGACTCTGCCTTTTAATGTTATTTATGGTCTGTTTTATGTTTAGTGATAAAGTATTGGGTTGATAAAGAATTATGTTGTCTTTGTGTTTTTACTTTTTTTTTGGTAGGCTGAACATGATTTTCATATTTTTCATTTTATTGCAACAATTAATAAACACACTACATCACATTTGCCATTTTCATATTTTTTTATTAACAAAACATATATATACAAAATAAATGAGGTATTAGTTGATATTCAGGTCAAAAAATAAATATTTGTAGAGGGTGAAGATTTTTTTAAAAGTATATTGTAAACCTTACAATTTAAATTTTGACCGCAACCCGCGTCAAGGGTCCTCATTGTCTTGCAAGGCCCTACACTAACTAACCAATTAGAAATAAAACTAAATAACAATGTACTAAACTAAAACAATAAATAAAGAATAACACTTCACGCGTGGCATCACTAGCGAATAGCGTTCTGTTGCCAGGGCACTGCACCCTCGGGGCTCAGGAAATAATCTGAAAAGAATTCCTGGGTTCGGAGGCCAGATGTTCCAGGTCTCCCTTGCGCTGTGTTGTCAATAGTCAATGATCCAGTGGGCATGACATGTTCCACCTCACCATCGATTTTTCCGTCGTACATTCGTGTGTAGTTGTGCAGGATGACACAGGCTTTGATGACTAAATTTACATTGTCTGCATCCAATTGCATGGTTGACATGTACAATCTCTATTTGTTTGACATAATACTGACACTCCACATAGCGACGAGCCCTGGTAAGCCTGTAATTGAATATGCGCCTTCGGTCGTCGAAAGCACACCTAGGAAAGGGCCACATAAGATGGGTGGATAGTCCAAAGTGCTCATCTGCCACTATCACAAATGGTGCTGGGGGTCCAGAAGATCCAGGCAGTAGGCGGGGTTCAGGGAGGCCTAGCTGGTTTCTTAGAAGCTGCTGACCCGTTCTGGAAGCCCTGAAGATGGCAGCATCCGCAGTGCTTCCATAGAAACCAATATCTACAATTACAAACCGGTATTGACTGTCAGCCAAGGCCAAAAGTACTACAGAGAAATACTGTTTGTAATTGTGGAAACGGGACCCTGAGTGTGGCGGCTTCCTTACCCGGATATGTTTTCCGTCCAGCGCCCCAAAGCATTTGGGGAATTGTGCGTTGTTCATGAAAGCATCTGCTATACTCAACCACTGTTCTGTTGTGGATTGAGGCATCACGGTATCTTTTAGTTGACGCCAGATTAGATCAGAGGTGGACCTGATAATTCCAGAAATGGTCGACGTCCCCACTAGTAGTTCAAAATGAAGGGACGCAAAAGAATTTCCAGTGGCAAGGAATCTGAAGATAAAAGAACAAAAATTACTTTAATTACACAAACTTATTTATAATTGCTAATTTGAAGGCTTTTTATCATAGTTCTACACTAGCACACTGCACTGGTGTAATGGCAGGAAGGAGGTGAAGGGAAAGTGAGCCCTAATCTACCCACCGCCCTGTCCCTGCCTACTTGCAACGACCCGCCCTAGGCGACGAGGTACAACTGGGCGGCGGTCCCTACGCTGGCTAAGTGCACTAGAAGACAAACGGGGAACACGCAAGGGAAGGGGCAGTAGCCACGGAACGCCACGAGGAAACGGGGCGGCGAACGAACAGTCAGGACCAGGACGAAGTGAGTACACCCGAGCGGGCATGGAGACAGAAGCAAGCCAGGGCAAGCAAAGCAGGTCAAGCAGAACTGCAGCAAGGCAGAAGCACGGCAGAAGCAGGCTGGAGCAAGCAGCAGTGGGGCCAGGAATCCAAAAGAATTACAAGCACTGAGGGAGAGCACAGGGCAGGTAATAAAGGGCAGGGGGCGGAGCTAACTCCGAGAGACCAGGCCGCGATAGGCTCTCCCACTCCTGAGCCTGCCACCCTGGTTGGTGGGAGATGGTGTCAGTCGAACAGGTCTGGCCTCAGGTGTGGATTGATTAATCCCAGGAGTATAGCTAGATGAAGTACCTGGCAGATCCCTAACAGTACTCCCCCTTTTATGAGGGGCCACCGGACCCTTACTAAGGGGACCCGGTTTAGTGGGGAAGAGGAGGTGGAACCTCCTGATCAATACCCCAGCGTGAACATCACGGGCAGGTACCCAAGTCCTCTCCTCCGGCCCGTATCCTTTCCAATGGACCAGGTACTGGAGGGAGCCCTGGACCATCCTACTGTCCATAATCTTGGCCACCTCGAATTCCACCCCCTCAGGGGTGAGAACGGGAACAGGAGGTATCCTCGAGGGGGACCAGGACGGGGAGCAGCGTTTAAGGAGGGAGGCATGGAAGACGTCATGTATGCGAAAGGATGGGGGGAGCTCCAGACGGAAGGATACAGGGTTGAGGACTTCAATGATCTTATAAGGTCCAATGAATCGGGGAGCAAACTTCCTGGACGGGACCTTAAGGCGCAAGTTCCTGGACGACAACCAGACCAAATCCCCGACGACAAACCGGGGGTTAGCAGAACGTCTACTATCCGCCTGAATCTTTTGTGCGCTCTGGGACGCCTCTAGGTTCTTCTGAACCTGGGCCCAGACAGTGCACAGTTCCCGATGAACCTCCTCTACCTCAGGATTATTGGAACAACCAGGGGAGACGGAGGAGAACCTTGGGTTAAACCCGAAATTACAGAAAAACGGGGAGACCCCTGACGAGTTACTGACCCGGTTATTCAGGGAAAATTCAGCAAGGGGAAGGAATGAGACCCAATCGAATTGACAGTCCGAGATGAAACACCTTAAATATTGTTCCAGGGATTGGTTGGTCCTTTCCGTTTGGCCATTAGTTTCGGGATGGAAGGCGGAGGAGAAGGACAGATCAATCTCCAACTTTTTACAAAAAGCTCTCCAAAATAAGGAAACAAATTGTACCCCTCTGTCAGAAACGATATTGACTGGGGCCCCATGGAGACGCAGGATGTGTTTCACGAACAAAGAAGCTAACGTCTTGGCGTTAGGTAGCTTCTTAAGGGGCACAAAGTGGCACATCTTGCTGAAGCGGTCGACTACCACCCACACCACCGACTTGCCCTGAGATGGAGGCAAATCGGTGATAAAATCCATGGAGATATGGGTCCAAGGTCTCTGGGGAATGGGCAAGGAACGTAGTAGGCCCGCAGGTCGGGACCTAGGGGTTTTGGACCTAGCGCAAACCTCACAAGCGGCGACGTAAGCCCTAACATCTTTAGGCAACCCAGGCCACCAATAGTTTCTGGTAATGAGGTGTTTGGTGCCCAAGATGCCAGGATGACCAGATAGAGCGGAGTCATGGTTTTCCCTGAGTACCCTCAGCCGGTATTGCAGGGGAACAAACAGTTTGTCCCCAGGGACGTTCCCGGGAGCTGCACCCTGATCAGCCGCGATATCAGAAGCTAAATCAGAATCCGTGGCAGAGACGATTATACCAGGGGGTAAAATACAAGCGGGATCCTTCTCGGAAGGAGGATTGGCCATGAAACTACGTGACAGAGCGTCAGCCTTAATATTCTTGGACCCAGCCCTATAGGTAACCAAGAAATTAAATCTGGTAAAGAATAGTGCCCACCGAGCTTGTCTAGGATTAAGCCTCCGGGCCGATTCTAGGAAAACCAGATTCTTGTGATCCGTAAGGACCGTTACCTGGTGTCTGGCCCCCTCCAGGAAGTGCCGCCACTCCTCAAACGCCCATTTAATGGCTAGAAGTTCGCGGTTGCCAATATCATAGTTACTCTCCGTGGGCGAAAACTTCCTAGAGAAGTAAGCACAGGGGCGGAGATGGGTGAGGGAGCTGGTACCCTGGGACAAGACGGCCCCCACTCCCACCTCGGAAGCGTCAACCTCCACAATAAATGGCTCCTCTTGGTTGGGCTGAATCAGCACGGGGGCCGAGATAAAGCACTTCTTGAGAGTCTCAAAGGCCTGGACGGCCTCAGGGGGCCAATGGAGGACATCGGCACCCTTGCGGGTGAGGTCCGTAAGAGGCTTAGCGACGACCGAGAAGTTGGCAATAAATCTCCTGTAATAGTTGGCGAACCCTAAAAAACACTGTAACGCCTTAAGGGAGGCAGGTTGGACCCATTCCGCCACAGCTTGAACCTTGGCAGGGTCCATGCGGAATTCATGAGGAGTGAGGATTTGCCCTAAAAATGGTATCTCCTGTACCCCAAAGACACATTTTTCAGTCTTAGCAAACAGATTATTCTCCCGAAGGACCTGGAGCACCTTCCTGACATGCTCCACGTGGGAGGACCAGTCCTTGGAAAACACCAGTATGTCATCAAGGTACACAACAAGAAATATCCCCAGGTAATCTCTCAGGATTTCATTAATAAAATTCTGGAAGACAGCAGGGGCATTACACAACCCAAAGGGCATGACCAGGTATTCGAAATGACCCTCGGGTGTGTTGAACGCAGTTTTCCACTCATCCCCTCTTTGATGCGGATAAGGTTATATGCCCCCCGTAGATCGAACTTAGAAAACCACTGGGCTCCCTGAACCTGATTAAAAAGATCCGGAATCAAAGGAAGTGGGTACTGGTTCCTTACGGTGACCTTATTCAGGTTACGATAATCAATGCACGGCCTTCCCCACGAAGAAGAAGCCAGCACCTACAGGAGAAGTCGAGGGGCGAATGAAACCCTTGGCCAGGCATTCTTGGATATATACCCTCATCGCTTCACGTTCAGGACATGAAAGATTAAATATCCTACCCTTAGGAAGCTTGGCACCAGGCACCAAATCGATGGCGCAATCGTAATCTCTATGGGGGGGCAACACCTCAGAGGCCTCCTTGGAAAACACATCGGCGAAGTCCTGAACAAACTCAGGAAGTGTGTTTACCTCCTCCCGGGGAGAAATAGAGTTAACAGAAAGACATGACATCAGACATTCATTACCCCATTTGGTGAGATCCCCAGTATTCCAATCAAACGTGGGATTATGCAACTGCAACCAGGGAAGACCTAATACCAGATCAGACGATAATCCCTGCATCACCAGTACAGAGCACTGCTCCAAATGCATGGAGCCAACCAGGAGTTCAAAAACAGGGGTATGCTGAGTAAAATAACCATTAGCAAGGGGGGTTGAGTCGATTCCTACTACAGGGATAGGATAAGGTAAATCAATACAAGGCATCTTTAGAGACATAGCAAATTCCACAGACATGATATTAGCAGATGAGCCAGAATCCACGAAAGCACTGCCCGTGGCAGACCGGCCAGCAAACGAGACCTGAAAGGGAAGCAAAATTTTATTGCGTTTCACATTAACGGGAAATACCTGTGCGCCCAAGTGACCTCCCCGATGATCACTTAGGCGCGGAAGTTTTCCGGCTTCTTATTCTTGCGCCTGGGACAGGTGTTCAGTAGATGCTTGTCGTCCCCACAGTAGAAGCAGAGACCATTCATTCTGCGAAACTCCCTACGTTGTCGAGGGGACATGGAGGCCCCGAGTTGCATAGGTACCTCAGGCTCTCCCACTCCTGAGCCTGCCACCCTGGTTGGTGGGAGATGGTGTCAGTCGAACAGGTCTGGCCTCAGGTGTGGATTGATTAATCCCAGGAGTATAGCTAGATGAAGTACCTGGCAGATCCCTAACAACTGGAGATTAGTTTAAACACAGACAGTATGTATTCTTACCTCAGGGTGATGATGAGACATTCCTCAGGCGAAATGCTGCGTCTCATGTTCGTATTATTTAAGGTTAGGCCGGAACGCAGCTCCTCCAGCAGCTGATCAAAAGTTGCAACAGACATCCGACAGAAGGCCTGAAATTTGGCAGGAATCAGACGCAGGTCCTTATAAAGGGTGTGGAAGTGCCCTTTTTAAGTACGTTGGGAGACAATGGGATGAACCCAATGCCGCCTCCTCCTCAGTTCTTCTTCCACCATATGGCGTCATTCTCCATATGTGCGAGAGATCAGCCCCATCATAAGAACATGGTCCATAGCTTTGGATTTCATGTTCACACAAAGAAAATACTATAAAATCCAAAATGAACAAGCACTGGAATCACACAAACCCCTCTCTATGCTGTATAGCAATAGGAATTGGCGAATCCCGACCATGTGACCTTCCTGTGGGTGTTCCCAGAGGGTTGGGACCAAATTTTAGCTGAAAAAGTTCCTCCTTCCGTTGTTTAACATGTGCAAAATGCGTGCTATACGCGCGTCATACGCAAACAATCGAAAGCACACCGCATGCACTCACGCACATATAATGCTCCGTTATTCACGTGCGCAAATTGGACACACTCGTGTGAATGAGGCCTTAGTTGAAGACCTGAGATTATCAAATTGCTAGGGGATTACTAACACCTACTAGCAGACCTCTCAACATTTTCATCCCAAATTGCAAGATATTTAAGTCCTGCCCATTTCATCAAGATTACCCCCCAAAAACCATAAAAATGCTCCTTTGTATGCTAATGTTCATAAACATTGATAATTTTACGGTCCTGTTCACAGGGCATTCCTGCAAAAAATGCCTACTTGCAAATACTTGTACATCACCAAAATGGCTGTAGGTATGAGGCACTATAATCCCTAGCACCCAGTTTATCACAGAAAGCGAACAGTTTATAAACAGTTAAACCATGCAATGCATCATCTCGTAATGTATTATTAATCAGAAGAGCATGGGTGGAATAATTCATCTAACTGAATAAGGCTTCGTTCACATCTGCGTTGTTGTCCCGTTCTGACGTTCCGTCCGGACGGGACCCTGAACAGACACAAACTGACACGAACGAAAGCCAGAGGTTTCCGTTTCCATCACCATTGATTTCCGTGGTGACGGATCCGGTGCCCATGGTTTCTGTTTGTGTCTGCTGTGCACCGAACCCGTCATTTTGCCGGAAGCAATAGCGTAGTCGGCTTCTTTACTGCTTTCCTTTGCTTTTCCAGAGTGTGGTAGGTGCCCCCAAGTCTCCTTTGCCCAAGGCTGTTGATTTGTTTATCTAGTCTTCACCTTATCCTTGGCTGTGGACTATAATAGTCATTCATAATAGTAATCTGAATCTGATGGTTATTTTAGCTGTTGTTTGCAGAATTCTCTTTGAACTCTCTTTCTTCTTTATAGCATCCATCACCCTTATGTACATCTGAGTTTACAGAGAATTGAGAGAACAAACACTGTTGCTCTGTGTAGTCATGAACAAAGTGTAACTCTGTAACTATGTATATGGAAATCAGATCAAATTGTTGGCAAGACATCCTGATAAACAATTTTTTTTGCATCAGATTTTTTATAGATTGCTTTCTAAATAGATATTTTGCAACTTTAAAACATCAGCATAGTCATTTAATGAAGCATGCATTTTATTTGTCCAGTCCTATGTAAATGAAGCTCAATCAAAAGGTTATGTAAGTGTTTAATATAGTTTGTGTTTCATTTGTGCTTGCTGTCAGTGATTGGAATATACATTGTAAAAA
Source organism: Rhinoderma darwinii (assembly GCF_050947455.1). Classification (NCBI taxonomy): domain Eukaryota; kingdom Metazoa; phylum Chordata; class Amphibia; order Anura; family Rhinodermatidae; genus Rhinoderma; species Rhinoderma darwinii. The sequence continues at coordinate 342,943,806 of NC_134690.1, forward strand.
TAAAGCAGTTGTCCAGGATTATAAAAAATAAGGCCCCCCTGCTCCACTGTAGATAGTGCCCCCCCCTTGTAGATAGTGCCTCCCTATAGATTCCACCACACAGCGCCCTCTATAGATAGCACCATACACAGCCCCCTGTAGATAGCGCCATACACAGCCCCCTGTAGATAGCACCATACACAGCCCCTGTAGATAACGCCTTACAGCCCCCCTGTAGATAACGTCTTACAGCCCCAAATCCCCCCTGTAGATAATGCCATACAGCCCCCCCCCCCGGCTGATAATGTCATACAGCCCCCCTGTAGATAACGCCAAACAGCCCCCCTTGTAGATAACGCCATACAGCCCCCCTGTAGATAATGCCATACAGCCCCCTGTAGATAACGCCATACAGACCCCCCCTGTAGATAACGCCATATAGATTCCCCCTGTAGATAACGCCATACAGACCCCCCCCCCCCCCCCCGTAGATAAGGAGAACAGGGGACCGAAAGTCCCCCGAAGTTCTCCATGACAAACCTCGGACTTCCGGCGACTGCGCAGGTCAATAAAAATGAAAGGAGCGCTGGTCATTTCTATGGAGCAGCAGACAGATCCCGGAATTCCGACGTTTGTCATGGAGAACTTCGGGGGACTTTCGGTCCCCCGTTCTCCTTATCGCTGGGCGTCCCAGCAATCACACATGTATCCCCTATCCTGTGGATAGCGGATGCATGTCTTTTGTAGGAACAACCCCTCGAGTGGCGTTGTGCTATAGCAGCCATAGCAGCTGCTAGCGGAGCCTCCGGCCATGGGAGGGGCCCATGCCGGCGGGTGGCACGGGACCCTCATGCTGCGGGCCCCGTAGCAGCCGCTACAGCTGCTATAGCGGTAGTTACGCCACTGATTCTATCAGTTTCCCTGTGTCCAAATTACAGAAGTTTAAAACCAACTAAATACAGTAATCCCCACATGAGAAATCTTTTATAGAACTGATGGTTAAAATAGAAAATTACAATTTCAATAAAGAGTTTTTAATAGTTTTTTAACTACTATATTATTGCCTAAAAAAGTAAATCCTCTATGCAAAAATTACTTTCCGTCTGTAGATGGGGGTTAATACACCCCAATATACTAGTTACCAGTGGTTCCTCAAGGTGGCGAGCAGCGCTTCCATTTGGAAATTGTCTTTCACTTCCTGAAATCTACAGATTTTCTTTATGTCATTACATCTGGATTGTCAGTTGGAAAATTTTTTGCTAAACTTTTCCAGGTTTCACACAATTAAACTAAGTAATCGTAATCCAGTTAATGATATGTGTCTTATTACATGTTTTAGCATTGTCTTTTAAGTCGTACAAGGTGCCCACACCCAATTAATTATTTATGTATAATGCCGACGTAAAACCTGTCCACAAATCCTGAGTAAGTGACACTTTGGGAGGGTCAACAAATAATGTTTATTTCAGTAATTAAAAAAATCTGCCTCAGATTAGTATGAATGACGTTAAGATAAAAGAAGCATCAAAAGTCAAGTTTTTACAGTTCTAAATTGTTATTTTACAAGGTACAGATGGAGGACAATATTCTTAAAGTCATACTGTGAATTTAAAAGGAATAATTGGGACTGGGCTCACATGGAATCAATAGCGTAGTCGGCTGTGCTATTGTTTCCGCCAAAAAACGGAAACCTTACAAAACGGAGACAAACGGAAACCATTTGCAACGGAAGCATTACTATTGAAATTAACGGTAATGCAAATGGAAAGCTATGGTTTCCACTTGGTTTCTGGTCATGGGTTCCCCTGCCAGAAAGGTCTAACGTAACCCATGAACGGAAGCCCGACGCAGATGTGAACGAAGCCTTAGTGGTACAGTTCAGAACTGCACAACCATCACACAAATAAACTACAGCAACATTTTTGGATTATTGTGGGGGCTTTATAATTTAAAGAATCAGTTTTCGGAAACATGGTTTCTATAGAATCAGCCTCTATGATACCACATGTAAAATGTTATGTGCACTTTGTAAAAATGGCCTCCACTGCAAAACAGAAAAATGTCAATAAGCAAAAGAAACATAATTACCAAACTTTGACTATTGCGCTCACTCCCTTAGTAAACGGCTGTTTTTACATTATAACATTTTTACTGCCTGCAGCAACCACTAGGGGTTACTAAAGAAAGATTTATTATTGAGTTCAATTGGAGCTGTATAGATAGAGGAGACTGCAGGCATCCAGAATTGTATCATTGAATCCTATGACTGTATAATAGCTCATGCACACAACCATATTACATTGTACGGAGGCGTAGTCAGGCTTTCTTAGAGGTCCTTGAGGCCTCTACTTTGCCTCTGATTTCATACAGAGGCACACAGAGTTTTTATGGAAGGGCAGCACGGTGGCTCAGTGGTTGCGCTGGGGTCTTGGGTTCAAATGCATGGAGTTTGTATGTTCTCCCTGTGTTTGCGTGGGTTTCCTCCGGGTACTTCGGTTTCCTCCCACACCCCAAAAACATACCAATAGGGAGTTTAGATTCTGAGCCCCAATGGGGACAGTAAAAGAGGACCTCTGTACAGCGCTGCGTAATATGTTGGCGCTATATAAGTAACTGAAATAAATATGGAATCTGACTGAAAAAAATCATGGTATGCACCATCGAACTCCATGTATGGAGGTATTCTCCCCTAGAAGCATTAATTGTAGGGGAAAATGTCTCTATACACTTGGAGCGGTCTCATGGACTGCCGCGTCATCCAGGGAGGTCGGGCTGGATGTTGAAAGAGGGACGCGTCACCAAGACAACGGCCGGGTAAGTCTGTACAGCAGTGCATGGGGGGCTTTACTGCTCCATACTAAGAAGCTGTAGAGGCTCCGTGCACAAGGCTCTACCACATGCATGAGCCCCAAATTAAAGCATTGCAGGTATCAAACATGGAGCTCAGACCCATATGAAGATAAACTTCAAAATTAATCAGAACAGTATTTTAACCTAAAAACAAAATGATGTTCAATGGTGGGGATTGCGTTTCGACCATATTATAAAACAAGAGTACTACATTTTATTAGTCATTCATATACAAGACTACAGAAATGATTTAATCACCCTGAGGCCCCATGCACACAAACGTAAAAACACCCGTAATTACGGCACATTTTTACGGGCCCGTGCACTTCTATTGGCCACGGGTACCTCCCCGTATGCTTACGGGAAGGTGCCCATGCCGTTGAAAAATATAGAACATGTCCTATTTCAGGCCGTAATTAAAGCACAGGCAGGCCCATAGAAGTCTATGGGGCTCCCGTAATTACGGGTGACTACGTGTGTGCACCCGTAATTACGGGAGCGTTGCTAGGCGATGTCAGTGAATAGTCACTGTCCAGGGTGCTGAAAGAGTTAAACGATCGGCAGTAACTCTTACAGCACCCTGGACAGTAACTACCGATCACAATATAGATCAACCTGTAAAAAAAAAAGACGTTCATACTTACCCAGAACTCCCTGCTTCTTCCTCCAGTCCGGCCTCCTGGGATGACGTTTCAGCCCATGTGACCGCTGCAGCCAATCACAGGCTGCAGCGGTCTCATGGACTGCCGCGTCATCCAGGGAGGTCGGGCTGGATGTTGAAAGAGGGACGCGTCACCAAGACAACGGCCGGGTAAGTATGAATTTCTTTTACTTTTACTACGGAAAGGGCTGTCCCTTCCCTTTATCCTGCACTGATAGAGAGAAGGGCTGCCGATTAGTGCAGTGCAATTTTGCAGCGAAAACGTGCCCGTAAATACGGGTGGAATACTGGTGACACCGGACCCGTATTTACGGGCACGGGTACGTAAATACTGGTGCAATACGGGTAGAATACCCGTATTTACGCCAGTATTTACGGGAGGACAAAAATACGTTCGTGTGCATCCTATGTCATTGTTCTAAACACTATATTTATCTCCATGGATTGCTGGTTTACTTGACTCCCCTTTATTTTTTTTAAAATGTTCACAATTCATTTGTCGTTGTTTTCCTTTGTATATCCAAAATTGCAATGATGAAACAAGGTATATACAATGATACGAAAAACTATTTCCAGATGTCCCTATGTTTGCATATTTGTCACATAGGATGATTTATGATATTTAAAAAGCAAACACATGTCACAGTTTTTGAACTTACACATTAGATTTTATGGGTTTTCTATTGTGAAACCCCCTATCAATATGTACTATTAAGACGTATGGATCTAAATGCCCCATTAAACGTAACAACTGGTGGGATCAGGATTATGCTATGACATACCATAGCGGAAAGTGCATGAGCGTCACCACCTTTTTTTTTGCTCACAGTATTAACTGAGATCCTGTTCTTTTCAGTCTTGCTTTTACTGGTGGCATGTACCTTCATTGACATTTCTTTTGAGAAATTTAAGCCCAGTCTTTATTGCAGAATTGCTTTAAAATAGATTTCTACCCAGGGGCAAATCCAGGTTTCCCAACTAGGAGAGGAGGGATAAAACTCTGCGCAACAGGCGCCACAGCAAATTTTGTTTAGTTTGGTCATGCCCCATGCTACTTCCTTAACCAATTTACTGCCAGTAAAGTATCTTATATGTCATGACTTTAAATGCTTCCCGTGACAAGTAAATAAGGGCTAGACCTAAGTTGGTATCATAGCAAAGCCCAGAATCTTAGATTTGAGACTAGTATCATTTGACAGCTAAGTCCAATTTTGGGGTGCAGCACTAATTTGACATCAGGGAGCAGGATGAAAAGTTTTACTTTCTGGTTATGTCACTATAAGGGAGGGGTGGGAGTGGGGAAGGTGCAAGTGACAGCAGGAAGCAAGAACACAGCCTGTTACTGTCAACTGTTCCCCTGTACGGTATTCCAGTGACACCATAGGGGAGATACAGAAACTATTCTTCATGTTATCACCCCCCTTACCAGGGAGTATATGTGTACTTTTAGGGGGTGTCTTTCTTTTTTCTACTAAAGGGGTGAGAAGATGAGCAGTTATAAATCTAATCACTTCCTGCACCTAATCGATTATTTGTCGACTCCGTGACTCAGATGTTTAGCAGCATCTGGATCCCAGAGATTTTTGGTCTATATATATGCAGACATAGAAGTAAGTGTATAAACACAATAAACTTTTATTTTTAGTTCGTGTGTACATCTCAGACCCTGATTGTGTAAGACTTTTAGCCACAAACATGACTTTTTATACATTGTTTACACAAAATTGCATGAAAGCGTCCATAAGTGTAAAGTGATAGGTGGCATTTTTGCAATGTGCCAAGTGTCCACTTTCAGAAAATATGTTGGTATGGAGGTATAAGATAATTTTTTATAGTGTGAAAATTGTCATGGAAGCCACTGTCACGGTCACAGGGTATGTGGACCCACTAGGCACTCCGCCGTAGCGGAGAGGCAGCTGACCAGGTCTCAGTCTATACAAAAGTCTAATGGCAGTTCGTAACACACGGGTACCTGAACTAGTCCAGACGGTGGCTGTGGCTTCAGCACGGTTGGAGGTCGGTGCAGCAGGTTGCGCCAGATGTGGCGGGCAGTACAAGATGTGGCAGAAGACACTGGACGTGGCAGAAGACACTGGATGTGGCAGAAGACACTTGACGTGGCAGAAGACACTGTTTGTGGCAGAAGACACAGGACGTGGCAGAAGACACTGGATGTGGCAAACGACAGCAGGTGCAGTAGGACACGACTCCAGCACTAGTAGGCACAGGAACAAGAACACAGCACAACTGGAACGGGAAACACTAAGGGATAATTTGCAAGACAGACATGGGTTAAACTAACAATGCTCAGGCAGGGATCAGAAGGGCTGGGGCCTTCCTATAGGCCAGGAAATCATGTGGATTGATGATGATGATTGTTTTCATGTGCGTGCGCTGGCCCTTTAAGAGCGGGCATGAGCGTGCGCATGCACCCTACGGGACACAGCGGACCAGAGCGGAAGTGAGCGCTGGCGTCTCCTAGGAAGGAGATGGGGACCAGCCCTCACAGATCCATGGCTGCGGGCGTCGGGAGGTGAGTAAACCCGACGGCACGTGGCCATGGACACTACAGTATCCCCCTTCTTATGCCCCCTTTTCTTGGGACCAGAGCAAGAGAGGAATTTTTTAATGAGAGCAGGATCACTGAGGTTCTCTTCCAGCTCCCAGGACCTCTCCTAATCACCAAACCCCCTCCAGTGCACCAAATAGAAGGTCCTTCCCCCTACCCTTTTGCCGTCCAGAATCTCCCTCACCTCGAACACATTAGAAGAACCGCTGGGAGCAACTGTGGAACTAGAAGTCTTGATGGTCAGTAGCTCCCGATCTCCAATAGAGTAATTGCACTCTGCAGAAGAAAAAAGTCTTGAGTAATAGTCACATACTACTGCCTTTCCTTTGGAGCTCCTCTGGAACAGAAGTGCACCTGCACCAACAGAGGAAGCGTCCACCTCCAATGAGAACTGCTGAGATACGTCAGGATGATGGAGGATCGAGGCTGAAGTGAAGGCTTTCTTGAGGCTAATGAATGTGGATTCTGCCTCTGGAGTCCACACCTTGGTGTTCACACACTTCTTGGTAAGGGTAGAGATGGGAGCCGTCAGAGATGAGAAGTTTGGAATAAACTGCCGGTAGAAATTAGCGAAACCCAGAAAACCACTGTATGGCCCTCAGGCCTTGAGGACATGGCCATTCCAGGACAGACTTTAGTTTCTCAGGATCCATCTTAAGACCTTGATCTGAGATGATGTAGCCCAGGAAGGGCAAAGACCTCTTTTCAAAGACGCACTTCTCCAACTTGGCATATAAGCGATTCTTTCTAAGTCGCAGAAGAACCTGACGGACATGCCTCTGATGGGTCATCAGATCTGGGGAAAAAATCAAAATATCATCAAGATAAACTACAACACACATATAGAGGAGATCTCGGACAATATCATTGACGAATTCCTGAAACACTGCGGGAGCATTACACAGTCCAAAGGGCATCACTAGGTATTCGTAGTGCCCATCACGGGTTTTAAATGCCGTCTTTGATTCGTCACCCCGTGAATCCGCATTAGGTTATAAGCCCCCCCCGCAGGTCTAACTTAGAAAAAATTTTGGCTCCTCGTATGCGATCAAACAGCTCGGAAATAAGTGGCAACGGGTATTTGTTCTTGACCGTGATCTGGTTGAGACCACGGTAGTCAATGCAGGGTCGAAGAGATCCGTCTCTCTTCTTAACGAAGAAGAAGCCGGCCCCAACCAGGGAGGAAGATTTTCATATAAAACTACTCTCCAAATTCTCCTTGATATAGGCTGACATAGATAAAGTCTCTGGCAAGGAGAAAGGATATACCCGTCCACGGGGAAGAGAAGCATTAGGAACCTGTTCAATGGGACAGTCATAATTCCAATATGGAGGCAACGTCTCAGCCTCTCGCTTGCAGAAGACATCCGCAAAACTGGCATACTGAGATGGTAGATCGGAGAGTGACTGAGGCAGAGGGGGCATAACAGGACAAACTTGTGACAGGCAATGGCTACGGCATCTGGAACCCCATTGAAGAATTTCTCCGGAACTGCAGTCAAGAACAGGGGCGTGTAGGCGAAGCCATAGCAGACCCAGCAGGATAGGATTGATAGCCTTAGGTAGTACAAGGAATGTGATCTGCTCCGAGTGAAGAGCTCCGACCCGTAGTGTCAACGGCTCCGTGATAAACACAATCGGATCGGGCAATGGTAGACCATTCGCAGAGGCAACAGCCAGGGGTCTCTCCAGAAGAACTGTGGGTAGATCCTGCTGTATGAAATTAGCAGCTGCTCCGGAGTCAAGATAGGCGGAGGAGGGATGTGACGTCTTTCCGGAGATGATGGCCACAGGAATCGATAATTTGGAAGAGGTTTTAACGTTTGGAGACGTCCCACCTAGAGTTGCCTCTCCAACCAACTCTAGGTACTAGAGTTTCCCGGTTTCTGTGGGCATTGGCGCACAAAATGACCCTTAAGGCCACAATACATACATAGTCCAGAGGAGCATCTGCGCTGCTTCTCCTGTTCAGACAGCCGGACTTTGTCTACCTGCATGGGTTCCTCAGGTAGCACACTAGGGGAAGGCAACAGTGGTCTCTGGAACGAGGGTGCTGGTCTGTGGACCCGGCTCTCCTGTCGAACCTCTTGAGTGCACTCCCGGATTCTCATATCAACCCAAGTGGCTAACAGGATGAGGGCATCCAAGGTAGAAGAAAGGTCGCGGGCCGCCAGTTCGTCCTTGATGTGAGAGGACAGTCCCTGCCAGAAGGTCACCACCAGTGCCTCATTGTTCCAGGCCAGCTCGGCTGCCAGGGTACGGAAGGAGATAGCATACTCCCCTACTGTGGAACCCTCTTGCTTAAGGGTCAACAGAGAGGCTGCGGCAGAGGAAGTTCGACCCGGCTCCTCGAACACGGCACGAAAGGACTGCAGGAACAAGGCTAGGTCTGAGGATACGGGTCCTTGTTGCTCCAAGATTGGGTTCGCCCATGCGAGGGCCTTGCCAGCAAGAAGGGAGATGATAAATGCCACTTTGGCCTCCTCGGAGGGGAAAAGATGAGCCCGTAGCCTAAAATGAACCGTGCATTGGTTAATAAATCCTCTACATGCTCTGGGATCACTGTCATAGCGAGGAGGAAGAGGCAGAGGAACTGTGGATCCGGAACAAACAGGAGGAACAGCGGGCAGTGGTACAGCAACAGCCTCAGGAGGAAGAACCGGAGGTGGAACAGTGAGTAGATCCAGACGGACCAAGATAGAATTTACAGCCTCAAGGAGTTGATCCTGACGTGTGCGTAGGTCATGCATCTCCGTCTGTATCTTCTGGACTGTGGTCTTGGGCTGTCCAGCGGGTTCCATGGCCTGAGCGTACTGTCACGGTCACAGGGTATGTGGACCCACTAGGCCGCTCCGCGGTAGCGGAGAGGCAGCTGACCAGGTCTCAGTCTATACAAAAGTCTAACGGCAGTTCGTAACACATGGGTACCTGAACTAGTCCAGACAGTGGCTGTGGCTTCAGCATGGATGGAGGTCGGTGCAGCAGGTTGCGCCACACATGGCGTACAGTACAAGATGTGGCAGAAGACACTGGATGCGGCAGAAGACACTGGATGTGGCAGAAGATACTGGACGTGGCAGAAGACACTTGACGTGGCAGAAGACACCGGACATGGCAGAAGACACTGGATGTGGCAAACGACAGCAGGTGCAGTAGGACACGACTCCAGCACTAGTAGGCACAGGAACAAGAACACAGCATGGGATACAGGAACAGGTAACAGGGCACAGGTAACAACTGGAACGGGAAACACTAAGGGACCATTTGCAAGACAGACTTGGGATAAACTAACAATGCTCAGGCAAGGATCAGAAGGGCTGGGGACTTCCTATAGGCCAGGAAATCATGTGGATTGATGATGATGATTGTTTTCATGTGCACGCGCTGGCCCTTTAAGAGCGGGCACGAGCGTGTGCGCGCACCCTACGGGACACAGCGGTCCAGAGCGGAAGTGAGTGCTGGCATCTCCTAGGAAGGAGATGGGGACCAGCGCTCACAGATCCATGGCTGCAGGCGTCGGGAGGTGAGCAAACCCGACGGCCCGTGGCCATGGACGCTACAGCCACAAGGTCAACACAAAAAGGAAAATAAAAGTAAAGCACAGAAAACACCGGATCACACAGTCAGGAAAAAGTTTACACAACCACTATACAAAGACCAGTATAACTAATAAAAGTGCCATATAGTGATCAGATACCAGTTCTACACATGCTGTTTGCAGAGTATCAGCTCACTGTAGATTATATAAGTGAAGAAAGTACTGATCAGACACAAGCAGAATAAACAACAATTACATCCAGCGACTCACAGGTGAGTTTTTTTCTGATTGGAGCTGTTCACTTTCTTTTTCTTTTCCATCCAGCCCAGACCACTTTAATGAATTTTCCTGACAACTACAGAGTTTGTTGTCCAAACATCTTTGGCCCCTTGCTTCCCCAGCCCATCCTCATCCTCTATAGCAACACAAATTCAGACCCTTAAAAAAAATCAGGCACCAAATCCATGAATAAATTCAGACCTCAGACCGGAACCCTAAATTAATCCAGACCCCAGACTCCTAAATTAATATAGAGATCTCCATCAGACCCCTAAATTACTTTCAGACCCCTACATTACTTCAGACCCCAAACCAGACCCCTTAATAAATATAGACCCCAGAACGCGCTCCCAAAAATTAATTCAGATCACAGACCAGACCCCTACATAACTTTGGACACCACACTTAAACATTATATTACCTCAGAACCCAGACTAAACCTCCTAAATAAATGATAACACCCCCAACCAGACACATAAATTATTTGAGACCCCCGAACAGACGCCTGCATTACTTTAGACCCCAAACCAGGCCCTTTAATTAATTTCAGACCCCAGGCCATACTCCTTCAATAATCAGAGCTCAGAGCAGACCCCTTTAAATAATCACCTCTCATCACTCTCGTCTCCTCTTCAGCACCAGGCACCACCTCTGCCAGTTTCAGGATGTTGTGGGCACTGTGCCACATGACGTCCTGTTGCTGGATAGCATCAGGACCCAGTATGGTAGCACCTGGAGCTAAAGAGGAGCCGAGAGTGGTGAGAGGTGAGTATCACAGGACAATATCTATTTGAGTAATCCAATAGCTAAGGACTGATTAAAAGACAAAAATTGTCACTGTTGTTTAGGGAGGTCAGGACTTTGACTAGGAACATCTGAAACTTTAATTTTGTTCTGCCTCATTCATTCAGAAATTACATATTAGCTTCAAGTCAAAGACAGATTACCAAACATTATTCTTAGGAAATTTCTGGTGCAGTGAAGAATTCACAGTTTATTCAATAATGGAAAGTTGTCCAAGTCCTGAAACAGCAAAAGATCCTTACACCATCATTTTACTACCATCCTATAAGACGTTCTTAATTTGCAAATTCCATCTTAAGGCCCCATGCACACAACAGCAAAAAACCTCAGTTTTTGCGGACCGCAATTGCGGTCCGCAAAAACGGAGCCATTCACTTTCATTGAACACTGACACCTTTCCGTAGCACTACGGAAGGGTGTCAGTGCCGTGGAAATGTTCTGGGAATTATGGAACATGTCCGTTCTTTCGCATTTTGCGGGCCGTGCTCCCATACTTTGTATGGGAGCACGGCCCGAAAATGCGGCTGTCAGTCAGCGGCCGGCCGTGCCCGCAATCGCGGGCCGAGATTGCGGGCACGGTCGTGTGCATGGGGCCTAAGTGTTTATGGCAAATCCACAAGATATACCATAAAAGCCTGATAGGTGCGAGTCCCACCACATGCTCCATTGAGTTCAATAGAGAGGGGATTGAATTTACACATGGCGCTCTCCTTCGAAATCTATGGGAATTACAGAAAAAGTAGACTAAGTAGTATTCTGCTATATTTGCAACTCCCGTAGAATTTTATGGAGAAAGCTGTGCTCAGACGCAGCCAACTCTCCATTGAACTCAATAGGACATGCAGCAGCCAGGAATTGGTGAATGGGGTCACAAGACCACTGTACTCCCAACAAGAGAGACTGACATTTATATAGAAGAGGATGGGTGAACCTCTGTTGCATTACACTGTGTATATTTTTTTTATGTTAAAGGAACTTAGTACCTGTGACAAATTTTTACCTATATGGTTTAACTGGTTGGACTATGTCCTTTCCAATAGTCCCCTAACTTCTCTTTTTATGATGTGCTTTACCTGTGGACAGTCTGCTTCCACTTCCAATGATACCCTCCCCTCTGCTTCTCTTTTACTCTTTTCTATCTTGTATTTCTTTTACTTTCCTCTATCCTCATCGCTGTTTTCTCCTCCCTTTGATCTCCTTTAGTTTTGCTCAAAAAATGAGGAGCTTGGACCTTCAAGGAATATATTCCATGTATGTTAACACATTTTTGAGATGCTGTTGATGAACGTGGCTTGTACTCTCGTCTATCATTTGTTCCTCAAACGCAATAAAATTATATTTAATTTTTAAAATTACAACATGGGAAGACCACCAAAATTGTCATCCTGAGGTACAGTTGGAAAAAATCAACTCCATTTTTGCTCGAGATCTTAAAAAAATCCATTGGTGTTTCTGCCCATACGTTTACTGTGAAAAGACCTCACAACAATAATAAAAACAAGGCAAACATTTGCTCGAGAACACAGACACTTGATATCTGAAACGTTGTTCAAAGTTTTATGTACTAATGAGTATATGGACTAAATCTGAGAACATTGGAAGTAGCAGAATGCACAATGCCAAAGCAATGAAAAACAACATGTCTACAAATAAAATAACATCTGGGGTTGGTGACTTGTTTTTCATTGAAGTCATCATGAATGCTACTAAATAGAAATATGAATACATAATAGTATACCCTGGAAACATTTGACTGGGCAAAACTCCATTCTACAGAAAGAAAGTGATCCAAGCACACTGCTGTGAAGATCAAGATGTACATTTAAAACAACAACCGATAAACTGCTGGTGTTCAATGGACTGGCCACCCCAAATCTCAGAGGTCAATATCATGAAATATGTTTAGGATTACATGGACATCGAGAAGCAGGAAATGCAACAAACTTCTTTTCGGGCTAGTCCACATGTAACGGAATTGCTGCAGGACATTTAAACTACCAGATATTCCGCTGCGGAAAATGGTGCGGAATTTGCTGCGTTTTTTTTCAATGCTGGGAGAGGGTGAAAAACGCAGCCATTCAGTCCACTTTCCGCAGAAGGAATTGACATGCTGCAGTATGAAAAATACACACCACAGGTGAATTTTTGCTCTGAAATTTTACGCAGCGTGTGGATGAGAATTGTTAAAGCTCACCCACTTTATTTATAGGTAGACAAAAGGATCCAGCAACACCGGTATAGTTTGGGTACAAGCCAAGGGGAGCAGACCAAAATCCCAATTGTATACGGTACAAAAAATAGGCAGCACTCCGTTCATATAAAGGTGAAAGAAGAGGGTACTTTATTGTCCCATAAATCGCAACATTTCAGCTCCTTCCTCTGGAGCCTTTCTCAAGCCTTTATTATAACTATAACTATAAATGCAGAAGGTCTACAGCAGTGGTGGCTACATAAGAGATTGTGATCTACCTATAGAACTGATAGTAGGGACCAGTACACCACTTTTGCAGAACTGAGAGAACTGGCTTTTCATAGGTTCAAGCAGGGGCGTAGCTAAAGGCTCATAGGCCCTGGTGCAAGAATTCAGCTTGGGCCCCACTACCCCTCCCCAACAGCACCTGATCCCTGTGCACGCCTATGCCTAGCTGCCTTGCCTGACAGAGCCCATGAATGACCCCACAGTATAATGCCCCCATAGCTGCCCCCACAGTATAATGCCACCACACAGTATAATGCCCCCATAGCTGCCCCCCACACAGTATAATGCACCTGCCATAGCTGCCCCACAGTATAATGCCCCCCATAGCTCACCACCACAGTATAATGCCCCCATAGCTGCCCCCCCCCACAGTATAATGCCTCTCATAGCTGCCCCAGAGTATAATGCCCCATATAGCTGTCCCCACAGTATATTGCAACCCATAATTGCCACATACAGTATAATGCCCCCATAGCTGCCTCATACAGTATAATGCCCCCCATAGCTGCCCCATACAGTATAATGCCCCCCATAGCTGCCCCATAGAGTATAATGCCCCCCATACTGTATAATGCCCCATAGCTGCCCCATACAGTATAATGCCCTCCATAGCTGCCACATATAGTATAATGCCCCATGCAGTATAATGCCCTCCATAGCTGCCCCATACAGTATAATGCCCTCCATACAGTATAACGTCCCCATAGCTGTCCCATACAGTACAATGCCCCCATACAGTATAATGCCCCCCTTAGCTGTCCCATACCCAGTATAATGACCCCATGCAGTATAATGCCCTCTCAGCAGCTACCATATGAGCCCCCCTCCCATACCCTGTATAATGCCCCATATGTATGTACCTAATAGAAAAATAAAAACATATTTACTTCCTATCCCCGTTGCCACGATGGGTGGAGGATCCTTCTCCTCCTCTGCACTGTGCTGTGAGTGACTCATCGCAGACAGGCGCGATGACGTCACTACATCGCGTGCGCCGAGCCACTCGCGGCACAGTGAGTGCTGGAGCAAGGCTCCAGCATTGAACCCAACTGAATATGCGTCCTGCGGATGCAGATTCAGTTGGAAGCGGACCAGTGAGGTCCCCCCAGGCTTAGGGACCCGGTCGCAGTTGCGACCCTTATAGCTACGCCACTGGGTTCAAGCCTCAGTGTGCCTGTCACTACCCTTTTCTAGTGAAATGTTCAATGGTGAATCATATAGAGACTTGAAGATTTGGCCATTGCTATTTTCTAGTGTGGGTCTCACACACTTCCTTACAGCGAATACAGGAAGCTAGCACAGGGCAGGCAGCAAGGAGCAACACAGTCATGTAGGCAGAATACATGGCTGTGGAGCAAGTACAACTAGTAACTAACTGTGCCTGCAATCACTTTGTTTGGCGACACTGGGACATTCAAAAAATGGATATACATGCCCCATGTACGTGTTCCTATTCCCATAGTAAATCACTTAACCAAGGCTCCACAAAGTGAAGATCCCATACTGAAAAAGTTTGTCCACTTCTGGTCTATGGCTTGGTCCTCTAAATCTCTTCGACAGAAATATTGAAAGAGCATTGTTTAAAAAATATCTTAGAACTGTGTTGCTTTATTCTTGCTAAACATTGGGTTGAGGATAAAATTATCAAACAAATAATGCCCTGAAGAATCGATCTCGACTGGGCACAAACTAATTTATGATAACTGAGTTCAATCACCTTTTCATCATAACATCTAACAATCTAAAACTTTTGTTCTCATTGTACTTTCAACCTGTTAATTCATAGGTAGTAACATCTTTTCCCTTAGGCCCAGTTTACACTGTGTTTTTTGCTCTGATTTTAATGCGAAAACCGTGTTGGAATCAGAAGTGGGTTTTTTTGCGGGGAAAAAAAGCAGCATGCCCTATCTTGGAGCGGCTGATGCCCCTGAAACTCCATTAAAATCCATGTTAGGCAGAAAATAAAAACCTGCCCCTCATTCAAAGCGGTTTTTTTTGTGCGGCTGTTGCATTTGATTAATTTAAAAAATGCCTAAAAGCAATCGGGGCAAAAATTGCTTAAAAAAACATGGCAGAAAAAGCGTGGAAAAGCGAAGGAATTTCGAGGCAGATTTTTTCTGCCTGACAAAAAGCTCCATGTGAACTTACCCTTAGGCTCAGTTCACACTGAGTTTCTTTATGCTGATTTTGGCACGGAAACCGCGCAGGAATCAGCAACGAAAACGGCCGAAACCATCTCCCATTGATTTCAATGGGAGACGGAGGCTTTTTCTTCCACAGCGACTTTTAGCCGCTCGTGGTAAAAAAAGCGGCATGCTCTTCCTTGCCATGGTTCTGCCCCTCACCTCCCATTTAAATCAATGGGAGACAGAGAAAGCGTTTTTTGCTCGCACAGCTCAATGGCCATGGAAGAAAAACGCTGCGAAAATCGCGGCATGAAATTGCAGGCAGGTCAAAATCTTCCTCAAAATTCCTGAAGGAAGTTTGAGGCAGATTTTTTTCTGCCTTCAAAAAGTGTGAACAGGGCCTTAGATGTCCTTAGGAATTAGCACAAGAACCAGCTAGCCCTGTCTAGGTCATAGGCAGCTGTAAATAATTGATGCAGAACATAGACCAGAGGTAAAACTTCTGGAAAGACTGAACTTATCAAAGGGATATAAACAAACCTGCTGGAAAGGAGTAAACATAGAGCACGTTTCTCCATTGCCTTCCACAGCTTTTTAGTAGGGTTCGTTTGCACATTGCGGACAATTCCGCTGCGGAGCATAGGCTGCGGTGCGGAATTTGGTGTCCGCAGCATACAATGGTTGTTGCGGACGTGTGGTGGACTGGTTGCGGATTCATTGCGGAATTTCTCCATTGACTTCAATGGAGATTCAAAATTCTGCAATGAAGTCCGCAGATGTTATGTAGATGTTATGTGTGCTGCGGAGCGTATTGGTTTTTTAACATGACATTTCTTCATTCTGGCTGGACCTATGTATTTCTAGGTCTACAGCCAGACTGAGGAAGTCAATGGAGCTCCCGTAATTACGGGTGACTACGTGTGTGCACCCATAATTATGGGTGACTACGTGTGTGCACCCATAATTACGGGTGACTACGTGTGTGCACCCGTAATTACGGGAGCGTTGCTAGGCGACGTCAGTAAATAGTCACTGTCCATGGTGCTGAAAGAGTTAAGCGATCGGCAGTAACTGTTTCAGCACCCTGGACAGTGACTTCCGATCACAATATACATCAACCTGTAAAAAAAATAGAAGTTCATACTTACCGAGAACTCCCTGCTTCTTCCTCCAGTCCGGCTTCCCAGGATGACGTTTCAGCCTAAGTGACGGCTGCAGCCAATCACAGGCTGAAGCGGTCACATGGACTGCCGCGTCATCCAGGGAGGTCGGACTGGATGCCGAAAGAGGGACGCGTCACCAAGACAACGGCCGGTAAAAGTATGAAATTCTTTTACTTTCACTAGGGAAAGTGCTGTCCCTTCTCTCTAACCTGCACTGATAGAGAGAAGGGAAGTACTTTCACCTCAATACGCAACGGCTAGTCCACATCAATTTAATGCCCATTTTGGGCAGAGCCGCAACAGAATCTGCAACGCAGATTCTGTGCGGCATTGATGCGGACAGTTGCGGAAGAAATACGCCACGTCTGGACATGCCCTAAATGTAAAAAGCGATTGGCTCGTGTAGGGGAGACATAAGGTTATATGTCAGTTAGCACCCAATAGGTGTCCTAAGGGGACCACATTGACTCAAATTGTTCTAATCTGTCCTTCATGGAAGATATTAGGTGTTCCAGTCCTTTTTCTAAAGGTCCTTTTACTCCGACCCATTTTGGCCGGAATAACGAGTGCCGATCAACGAGACAGCTCGTTGATCTGCGCTTGTTTGCTCCTTTCACAAGGAGCTATTATCAGTAATGTATGGGTACGAGCGATCGTTACTATGATCGCTTGTCCTCATACATTTCTATCTTGTCGGCGGCACATCTCCCTGTTTACACGGGGAGATGGGCTGATGACAAAGACAATATTTTCGGCATTTAAAACTATACAATCAGCTGATGAATGTGTGTTTGCTCATTCGTTGGCTGAACGTTGCCCTGTTCACACATGGCAATTATCGGGACCAAGCATTCATATGAACGCTCGTTTGCCCTATAATTGAACGGTGTAGAAGGGCCCTTAGTTGACTCGGACAATCTTGCTATTTAGGCCAGATTCAGACGGGCGTTGCGCATCTCAGACGTGAAAAACTGGTGTTTTTCATGTCTGAGATGCATACGTGCTCTGCGTTGCGGGACGCGATGTCACGCATGCCCCATAGACTAGGGTCTGTGAAGGGATGCGTGAAGCGTGAAAAAATAGGACATGTCCTATTTTCTCACGGACCCTTCACACGCTCCATTGAAATAACGGCCGTGTGAACGGCCAAATTTAATTATATAGGTCCGTGTGATGGCCGTTGTTTCAACAGCCGTCACATGGATGTATAACACGTTCGTGTGAATTAGGCTTTACACAACAAATCAAAGTTGTAGTTGAGGAATGCAGTTGTCTACCAGTGGAAAGAATCCGTCAGAGAGCATGTTATTGCATCTGCAGTCCTGTCACATTATAACATTGCTCATTGACCAAATGTTTATTTAATGCAAGCAAATAATGATGATATTTTGTGTTTCATCATATGAGTATACTACATCCCAAACTATAACCAAGATGTGACATTAACAACACAGCTTTAGTTTACATGGTTCCATTCACTTGTAATTGGGTCTTTGTTTATGTCTGCACTTTTTTTTCAATTTTTGTGCTTACTGTTGTTGAAATTTATACTTCAGTGGTTTAAAAAAAATATGTGTATTATGTATTACCTGACAATTTAATGGTAATATTTGGATCATTAGACTGGGTGAAATTTACAAAACACAAAAGCCTTTGGAATTCTTGAGTTACTTCAAAAGAAATCAAGCAATTCAGATGGGTATCACACGTGGATAGAATGCCTTTGGTAAATAAGTCTCCAAAGCTTCAAAATAAAAAGTTCTTTTAAACTTGTTATATGTGTTTCTGCAGCAATAATGTGCATGATACATAATAATACATCATAACAGCTGTCATTACCCAGTGTTCCCAATCCTAAGCGTATATTCACACGCTGAATCAAAAACTCAATGTTCCGAGATCCTCCGATTATGTCCTATCGTAGACCCTCTAATTTCCGGGATAGGTTGGTGCGTGCAGACGTAGGTTCCCTAACTAAAATTAAGTCTCAAAAGAAAGGATGTGTTCCCTGCCTTGGATGTTGCAATTGCAATAGTATGAGGCGGGGTAACACCATGGTACATCCAAGGACAGGTAAAATTTATGGGATTAAGCAGTCTTTTACATGCTTATCTAAGTTTGTTATATATGTCATACAATGTCCATGTGGACTTTTATATGTGGGAGAAATAGGAGTGCAGAACGCGCATTAATCAACATAAATATACCATCAGGAGTAAAAAAAAATTGATTTGCCAATCCCTGAGCATTTTGTTCAGTTTGGCCACAATATTTCGCAATTGCGGTTCAAAATTATTGATGGGGTTGCACCCTTGAGGAGAGGAGGAGATAGGGAAAAGATCCTCAAAAAGTTAGAACTTAAATGGATCTATGAACTAGATACCCTTGAACCGAAGGGACTCAATAGGGAGTTCAGGAAAACGGGTATCTGTTAAAAATGTGTCTGTGGGCAGGGTTCTGGCCACATCGTTATCGGAAATGGAATTGTGATAAGGTACCTGGTTATTAACCAAGTGATTATTTTATCATTGGATATGTTTTAATTGTCTGTTTGTTTTTTTAGGTTTTCTACATATTTTGGGAATTTGTCGTGGAAATCGTTGTTTGAAAAAACTTGTGGTGAGGAAAGCTATTGAAGAAAACCGATCAGTCTCTGGGAATGTTGCTCATATTAAGGTTCTCTGCCTGTCTCATCATAGAAAATTGTGGGCATTTGATGGCTTCATTTTTTCCCCTTTTTTTCTTGTTATTGTATTGCTATATAAAAATATAAATGATAATAACGCTACTTTCGACAACTGTAGGGATCTGTATTATTATAATTATACTATTCATGATAAGTAGATGAGACACGCAGAGTATTATCCTATGTGTGAGCGTCCGTTTGTTCTGATGCTTAATAGTTCTCTATTGGTTGGGTTACGTGCTACCTGACCTTATGCGCACGCGCATGCGCAGTCTTGAGTAAGACCGCGATGCGCTTCTATGGTAACGGCAGACGCCGGAGATTGAAGGAATTAGCACTTCCGGTCATGCGCTGTGAGAACCCTAGGCGTATACGAGATCAGCTATGTCCTTGGAGACTGTAACAAAGGTATTACATTGGCGATCTACAATAGTATTTACACTATATTTGAGTCTGACGATGTGGGGGCTTGTTTTACTATGTAACGATGTATTTATGAGGGTTTACTAAACGTTATTGTTGCGGTTGTACAGGAAGTGATGTCATATCACAGGTGATATATAAAGTGTGCGCTAATGTAGTATCACTATGCTTGACAAAGACCCTATAGGGGTTGAAACGTTGCAGCTTTTTATGCTTGGTGAATAAATCTGCTTTTTTGGACATCTGAGTGCTGCAGTTTTTCTTTCTACTGCTGTATACAAGTTGTCCCGCTGGACCTGGGACATTTATACTGCTTGCACCGTCCCTGACTGGGATATCTACTTTGTTCCGCTCTGGAGGAATTCTGTTGGTCGTGCTGCTGATTTCTTTCACATTATACTTCAGGGATATCACTCTGTCCAGTTAGGAAGCATAAAGGATTGTGAATCAATTTTCCCAGTTTTGTTGCAAATGAAAGTGACAGCAAGCGAACTGGAGAAGCATCAGCAAGGCAACAATCAAAAAGTGAATGGCTTTGCAATTTGTGGCCACAGACAATTCCTCTCTCCTTATCCTTCCCGACTGATTTTTGTCTAGTTTTGTCTTTTGCTAGTGTCCTTGTCCAGGGCCGGCGTCAGCACCCGGCAAACCCGGGCAAGTGCCAGGGCCCACTGCACTTGGGGGGCCCACTCGGCCACCGGGTGCTGATGCTGCCGTCGTTAAGGCATCGCTGTTCATATATGGACAGTGATGTAAGAAGGGGAGGAGTCCCAAGCAGAGTGCAAGCAGCTCTGCTCTGGGACTCCGTCTCTGGGAAAGCCCCTGACATCGCTGTCCATATATGGACAGTGAATATGGACAGCGATGCCAGGACCAGAGCAGTGTCCCAGCCTGACCGCCCTCCAACTGAATCTGTGACGTCACTACATTGCGCCTGTCTAAGACGAGTCCCTCACAGCACAGTGCAGAGGAGAAGAAGGATCCTCCACACGTCGTGGGAACGGGGATAGGTAAGTAATTGTTATTATTTTTCTATTAAGTACATATGGGGGCATTATACTGGGTATTAGAGGGGGTCCTATTGTAGCTGCTGAGGGGGCATTATACTGTATGGGGGGCATTATACTCTATGTGACAGCTATGGAGGGCATTATACTGTATGGGGCATTATACTGTATGGGACAGCTATGGGGGGCATTATACTGTATGGGGCAGTTATGGGGGCAGTATACTGTATGGTGCAGCTATGGGGGGAATTATACTGTATGGTGCAGCTATGGGGGACATTATACTGTATGGTGCTGCTATGGGGGGCATTATACTGTATGGTGCAGCTATGGGGGCATTATACTGTATGGTTCAGCTATAGGGGGCATTATACTATATGGTGCAGCTATGGGGCATTATACTGTATGGTGCAGCTATGGGGGGCATTATACGTTATGAGGCAGCTATGGGGGCAATATACAGTATGGGGCAGCTATTGGGGGGCATTATATTGTATGGTGCAGCTATGGGGGGTATTATACTGTATGGTGCAGCTATGGGGGGCATTATACTGAATGGTGCAACTATGGGGGGCATTATACGGTATGGGGCAGCTACGGGGAGCATTATACTGTGGTGGTCAGCTATGTGGGCATTATACTGTGTGGGGGGCAGCTAAGGGGGCATTATACTGTGTGGGGGCAGCTATGGGGCATTATACTGTAGGGGGCATTATGCTGTGGTGGTCAGCTATGGAGGGCATTATACTGTGTGAAGGGCAGCTATGGGGGCATTATACTGTGTGGGGGGCAGCTATGGGGAGCATTATACTGTGTGGGGGGGCAGCTATGGGGAGCATTATACTGTGTGGGGGGTAGCTATGGGGGCATTATACTGTGTAGGGGGTACCTATGGGGAGCATTATACTGTCTGGGGGCAGCTATGGGGAGCATTATACAGTGTGGGGGCAGCTATGGGGAGCATTATACTGGGGGGGGGGGCAGCTATGGGGAGCATTATACTGTGTGGGGGCAGCTATGGGGAGCATTATACTGTGGTGGTCAGCTATGTGGGCATTATACTGTGTGGGGGGCAGCTAAGGGGGCATTATACTGTGTGGGGGCAGCTATGGGGGCATTATACTGTGGGGGGCATTATACTGTGGTGGTCAGCTATGGAGGGCATTATACTGTGTGGGGGGCAGCTATGGGGGCATTATACTGTGTGGGGGGCAGCTATGGGGAGCATTATACTGTGTGGGCGCAGCTATGGGGAGCATTATACTGTGTGTGGGGGTAGCTATGGGGGCATTATACTGTGTGGGGCAGCTATGGGGGGCATTATACTGTGTGGGGGTAGCTATGGGGGCATTATACTGTGTGGGGGCAGCTATGGGGGGCATTATACTGTGTGGGGGGGTAGCTATGGGGAGCATTATACTGTGTGGGGGCAGCTATGGGGAGCATTATACAGTGTGGAGGGCAGCTATGGGGAGCATTATTCTGGGGGGCAACTATGGGGAGCATTATACTGTGGTGGTCAGCTATGTGGGGCATTATACTGTGTGGGGGGCAGCTATGGGGTGCATTATGCTGTGTGGGGGCAGTTATGGGGGGTCATTATACTGTGGGGGCATTCATGGGGTCTGTCGGGCAAGGCAGCTAGACATAGGTGTGTGCAGCGGTCTGGTGGTTTGGGGGGGTAGGGGGGACTAAGCTGAATTCTTGTACCAGGGCCCATGAGCCTTTAGTAGTGCTCTGCCTGGGACTATGGATCTGGGGCTGCCCTGACAACACTGTCCATATATAGACAGTGACGTCAGGAGCTGTATGGCACTACCTGGGAGGAGGGGGCTGTGTGGCACTACTTGGGAGGGGGGCTGTGTGGCACTATCTACAGAGGGCACTAAATTTATGTGGGTACAAACTGGGGGCTTAACGTTTACATGGGGGCACAAAGTGACGATTTTGGGCATTTTACTGCCGCAGTGAGTTCCCCAGCAAAGGGGCCCACTAAGTCTGTGTCGCCCAAGGGCCCAGATAAACTTGGAGCCGGCCCTGTCCTTGTCACTACTGGTAGCATGAGGCGGTACCTGTAGCACAATAAAGGTTGCACAGGTAGTCTAGCTTCTCAAGGATGGCACATTCAAACTTGCCATCGCAAAAACCTTTGCTTTGTCTCCCGGCTCATTCTCAAGGGCATTCTAGCAAATACCAAGAGATGTGTCGTTACACGAGTAGAGCCAGACAAGGCCAAAGAAGGGCATCAACACATCAGCAGGACCGGTATGAGCTCCTTTGTGCAAGGAGGAACAGAGCCCTACAGAAGGACCTGCAGTGGACTACTGGTTTGCATGTTTCTGAAAATCTATCAGAAACAGACTCCATGAGGGTGGGATGAGGGCCCTACATCCTGTAGCGGTGCCTGTGCCCCCAGCCCAAAACTGTGCAGCTCGATTAGCATTCGACAGAACATCAGAATTGGCAGGTCCGCCAATGGTGGCCCGTTCTCTTCACAGATGAGAGCAGAACCTCTGCACATGTGACAGACATGAAAGAATCCAGAGACGCGGTGGTGAATCTTATACTGCCTGTAACATCATCCAGCATGACCGATTTAGCGATGGGTCAGTGATGGTCTGGGGAGGTATATCCTTGGAGGGTCGTACAAACCTCCATGATAGTAAACAGTACTCTGACTGTAGTTGGGTACTGGGATGAAATCCTCAGAGCCATTGTCAGTGTTTACGCTGGTGCAATGGGCCCTGGGTTCCTCCTGGTGCAGAACAATGCCCGAACTTATGTGGCCCAAGCGTGTAGGAAGTTCATCGATGACAAAGGCATTGATGCTATTAACTGGCACTCACGTTCCCTATACCTGAATCCAATCGAGAAACTCAGGACTTGTATCTGCTGCTTTGTGTCTATGGTTGACGTATTCCATACAGTGGCATATGTCACCCATAAGCTCCAATGTTTAAAAAAAAGTATACTGCGCAATATAGTTTTGTTTTTTTTGCAGGACCTTAAGGAATAGAATAGCATAGTCCATACTATTTCCATCCTTCAAAAAAATAAATAAAAATATACTAATGTATACCAGCCTGATGGAGGCCAAAAAGCTTTCCTGAAGAACACGCTAAACATAGGGCCAAAACGTGATGTGCACAGAAACTTTTTTTTTTTTGAACAGTTTGGTGACTAACTTAAAAGGGTTAACCACTCAGGACTCAAGATTGTCCAAATTTGAAAAAATAAAACACAGTGGTCATTTCATTACGAAATATTTAGTACTCTGGGACAGAATTGAACAAAAAGTAGAATAAAAAAAATAATTATATATACACAATACATAGAACTACCAGTAATTTTCAGAGGCCGACCACAGGATGCTAGAAATATAAATTTTTACACGTTATGACTCATGTGCTTACTCAACTATCGTTATCTTTCCATCTGTATCTCCTTTGTTTGTCTCCGTAGAATATATTCACCTGGTGCTGAAACAATTAACAATTTTGTTTGGCCACTTTGGATATTTATAACCTACATACATCACACTTTTCAAACCTCATTAATTCAACAATTTTCCATGTGGCTATCACCTCAATAATCATCTCTGTCAGTTTAATAGAAGAATGGTTTGGTAAAGGATACCTGCTGTTTGGGAAATAAAAATAAATAATGGTGCCCCGTAGAAAAAGTAAAATTTGGGCCCCCCCATCTTGTTGATAGTAAACCAGCAGCATTGCTACTTTTACTTGAGCAACAATCGAGGATGGAGTAGTGGTATATATCAAAGTGTCATACAGGGCCGGCCTCAGGGGTGTGCAACCTGTGCCATTGCACAGGGCGCATCACTCCAGCAGGTGGAAGGAAGCGCTGCACTGGAATCCCCGGTCACAGCATCGGCAACACTGTGGATGGGGATTCCGCTTCAGGAGTTGCCCTTGATGTCACTGTCCATATATGGACAGAGACATCAAGCTGAGCGTTCCAGGAACGGTATCCCCGGCCACAGGGGGAATCCGTTCCTTCAGGGAGCTACAGTGGCACTACCTACAAGGGGGCTGTGTGGCACTACCTACAAGGGGGCTGTGTGGCACTACCAAAAGGGTGCTGTGTGGCACTACCTACAGGGGGCTGTGTGGCATTACCTACAAGGGGGCTGTGTGGCACTACCTATAGGGGGCAATTTGGCACTACCTACAGGAGGCTGTGTGGCACTATCTACAGGGGGAATCTGTGAGTGGGGGGCTGATGGGCATTTTACTGTGAGTTGGGGGCTGATGGTCATTTTACTGTGATTTTACTGTGAGTGGAGGGCTGATGGTCATTTTACTGTGAGTGGGGGGCTGATGGGCATTTTACTGTGAGTTGGGGGCTGATGGTCATTTTAATGTGATTTTACTGTGAGTGGGGGGCTGATGGTCATTTTACTGTGAGTGGGGGGCTGATGGTCATTTTACTGTGAGTGGCGGGCTGATGGTCATTTTACTGTGACTGGCGGGCTGATGATAAATAATGGTGCCCCGTAGAAAAAGTTAAATTTGGGCCCCCCATCTTGTTGATAGTAAACCAGCAGAATTGCTACTTTTACTTGAGCAACAATCGAGGATGGAGTAGTCGTATATATCATAGTGTCATACAGGGCCGGCCTCAGGGGTGTGCAACATGTGCCATTGCACAGGGCGCATCACTCCAGCAGGTGGAAGGAGACGCTGCGCTGGAATCCCCGGTCACAGCATCGGCAACACTGTGGATGGGGATTCCGCTTCAGGAGTTGCCCTTGATGTCACTGTCCATATATGGACAGAGACATCAAGCTGAGTGCTCCAGGAACGGTATCACCGGCCGCAGGGGGAATCCGCTCCTTCATGGAGCTACAGTGGCGCTATCTACAGGGGGGTGCTAACTACAAGGGGGCTGTAGGCTGTGTGGCACTACCTACAAGGGGTCTGTGTGGCACCATCTACAAGGGGGCTGTGTGGCACTACCTACAAGGGTGCTGTGTGGCACTACCTACAATGGGCTGTATCGCATTACCTACAAGGGGGCTGTGTGGCACTACCTACAAGGGGGCTGTGTGGCACTACCTACAAGGGGGCTGTGTGGCACTACCTAGAAGTGGGCTGTGTGGCACTACCTACAGGGGGCTGTGTGGCACTACCTACAGGGGGCTGCTGTGTGGCACTACCTACAGGGGGCTGTGTGGCACTACCTACAAGGGGCTTTGTGGCACTATCTAGAGGGTGCTGTGTGGCACTACCTACAAGGGGCTGTGTGGCACTACCTATAGGGGGCAATTTGGCACTACCTACAGGAGGCTGTGTGGCACTACCGACTTGGGGCTGTGTGGCACTATCTACAGGGGGAATCTGTGAGTGGCGGGCTGATGGTCATTTTACTGTGAGTGGGGGGCTGATGGTCATTTTACTGTGAGTGGGGGGCTGATGGTCATTTTACTGTGAGTGGCGGGCTGATGGTCATTTTACTATGACTGGCGGGCTGATGGTCATTTTACTGTGAGTGGTGGGCTGATGGTCATTTTACTGTGAGTCGGGGGCTGATGGTAATTTTACTGTGAGTGGCGGGCTAATGTTCATTTTACTGTGAGTGGCGGGCTGATGGTTATTTTACAGTGAGGGGGCTGATGGTCATTTCACTGTCAGTGGTGGGCTAATAGTAATTTTACTGTGAGTCGGGGGCTGATGTTCATTTTACTGTGAGTGGCGGGCTGACGGTCATTTTACTCTGAGTGGTGAGCAGATGGTTTTTTTACTGTGAGGGGGGCCTGATGGTCATTTTACTGTGAGTGGTGGGCTGATGGTCATTTTACTGTCAGTGGCGGGCTAAAGGTCATTTTACTGTGAGTGGGGGGCTGATGGTCATTTTACTGTCAGTGGCGGGCTAAAGGTCATTTTACTGTCAGTGGCGGGCTGACGGTCATTTTACTCTGAGTGCTGGGCTGATGGTTATTTTACTGTGAGGGGGCTGATGGTGATTTTACTGTGAGTGGCGGGCTAATGGTCATTTTACTCTGAGTGGGGGTCTGACGTTCATTTTACTGTGAGTTGGGAGCTGATGGTCATTTTACTGTGAGTGGGAGGCTGATGGTCTTCAAGTGGTTTCCACCTCTGAGCTCCAATTGAAATTAATAGGAGGCCAAAAATACCTGCGTGTTATACCTTGTTTGGTGCATTTTTTGCCTGCATCTTTTGCATTAGCTTCAACGGCTAAAAAAAATGCAACAACAAAAAAAGATCAAACAACGCTGTCAATTCAAAATCTGCTTCAAAATTCCTGAAGGAATTTGAAGGCAGATTTTTTTTGCCTTACACAATACGCTGTGTGAAAATACCCTACGAGTGTAGTGCTTGTTTTTAGGTATTTTCTGTCTTTCTCAAAACTATTTTTGGTAGGGGTGCCCTGCGGAAATTTTATTTTTCCAATGGTTCCTCGAGTGCCAAAAGGTTGGGAAACTCTGTACTAGGCTTCAGGATCACGCCGGCCTATTCAATGATCCCAATGTGGAGCAGCTCCGTTCGTTTTGGGAATGGGGCCTAGTTGAGTGAACATTTTTCTTTTGTTTGGGGGCACTGTCTACAATGGGGAGGTGGGGGGCTGTATGGCACAGTCTACAAGGAGGAGGTGGGGGATTATGGCACAGTCTACAAAGAGGAGGTGGGGATTATGGCACTGTCTACAGGGAGGCTATATGGCACAATCTACGGGAGGGCACTATCTACAAAAGGGGGCTGTGTGTGGCAGCTGGGGGAGGGGGGAATTATACTGTGTGGGGTCAACAAAGTGGACATTATACTGTGTATGGGTACCACAGGGGGAAATACACTGTGTGTGGCACTTAGAGGGCATAATACTGTGTGGGCACAATTAGAGGACAAAATACTGTGTCCTTGAAGGGGTTATAATATATTATATTATAAAATATTATTTATTATACTGTATAGGGGCACTAAAGGGGAATTATACTGTGTGTGGGGCACTATATAGGGCATTATACTGTAGGGGCATTATACTTTTTTTATGGGAAATTTCTTTATGATTGGATGGGGCGCCGAAAGATAATTTCGCACTGGGCGCTATCTATCTTAAGGCTGGCCCTGGCCCAGTCGAACAACAGAAAGTCATCACAAAGTTTTTTTTGTTTTTTTTGTTCTGTTACCTAAAAAAAAACGATGTGATGTTCAAGGAGAAAATACAGGAATTGGGGTACCCCAATTTGTTGGTGTAAAGTCATCCCATCATTATACCTCATTTCAAACTTTCTGCAAGGCTAGAAATGGTATTCTTGGCAATATCCCTAGTGGTCTAGAGAAGTTTAGGCATTCAAGGGGTTGTCCAGTTTAGAAAAACATTTTGAAATACCATATTAAGGAATTCTGGGTTAATATGGAGGGTCCTCTATTCAATATCCTCATCTCTTGGCCAGAGTGGAGAGTGGTTGCTAAGACTGTTTATCCTGTCCTGCATTGCTGTCACGATCTGAGGGTATGTGGACCGACTAGGCTGGCCAAGTCACAGTCTATGCAAAGTCTATATAAGTTCGTAGCACAAGGGTACCTGAGATAGACCAGACGGTGGCAAGGGCTCTGGCATGGATGAGGCTAGATGTGGCAGGTTGCGCCAGACGTGGCAGATGGTACCAGGAGTGGCAGATAACATCCGACATGGTGTATACCAGCAGGTGTGGCAGGTTGCGCCAGACGTGGCAGATTATACCAGGGATGACACATGACACCAGACGTGGTGTATAACCGCAGGTGGCACAACACGACTACTAAACAGAATACTAAACAGGCTCAGCAACAAAACACAGCACGGGATACAGGATACAGATAGCAGGGCACGGGAAAACTGGGAGCAGAATAACACTAAGGGACCATTTGCAATACGAATATGGGAAAACTACAACAACGCTAATGCAAGGAGGGGAAGGGCAGAGTCCTTTTTATAGTCCAGGGTGATCTGGGGATAATGAAACCGAGAAAGAATACCTATTATTTAAAGGTCATATAATCAATATATATCAATAAGCATATGGAAACCCATATATAGCATAAACACCAAAAAACTTCCCTTGAATGCTACAATAAGACCACATCAATCATTAGATAGAAAAATACAAAAATCTTTTATTAGAGACAAACAACACAGTTGATCAAGACTATTTAAAAATTACACCCATAAAAACAAAATGTACAAACAGTACATGAAATGACAGTGTTTAGTCATAAGGCAGGGCAACAATGGTGGTACTATGTATACAGATATTAATGAATAAAGATCAATAGATATAGATCAAATTTATATATACATCACTACATTATGCCAAAATTACACATACTAAGACCATGGTCAAACTGCAATAGCATCAATAGTATTATATATCAACACACAAAAAGAGACCTTATGATATCACATACTTCACCCACCATGAGCCATATTTTACTGCCACAACACTGTCAAAACACCCCAACGCGCGTTTCGCACCTGGCTTCGTCAGGGCGTGCTGAGTGAGTGTGACCACAGGACCTTTACAGTCAGCACACAGCTGAAAGTGTGACCCCATTACCTGTCCATAGGATGTTTGCTGGCGCACACACGAGGGGAGGCGGCACCTCAATCACGTAGCTCGCAGCGTCCGGAAGTGAGTAGTGCGCAACTGCACACAACTCAAGTCGATGTGGCGCCGCAAACTACGTCATGAACGGCCCCCCACCTCGCGGATGCGCACTACACCCAAGGACCTACCGCAACCATCTTAAGTAATGGCACAGCACTACGCTTTGCCATTATCCTCAGATGAAAGTCGATGTATACATAGCATTATCAGATTTAAAGAGACAGATACGATCAGAGCTATAGCAACATGCATTAACAAGAGAATGATCAAGCATGAAGAACAAATAAGCCATACAATATGGAAAATTATTATTACCATTTTTATAGTATAAATAAATTTGCGCCAAATGTGTACAGAAGGGGACCCAATGCATGCCTAGGGGCCCGTTGTGTACACACACGGCAAAAAAACGTCAGATAGTACAAATTTATGCAAATACGGAGAAGCACAGAAAGTGTGGTGATTATACTGAAACAAATTTGTTAAGATGAATGAAAAATTAGTGATTAAAGAAATATAAATAATTAAAAAATAAGAAATAATAAAAATAAAATATAAAGAATAAGATAATAAAGTGATAATGATAAAAATGTGGACAATGAATGAAAATAAAGTGTATAAAATAATAGGACCAAACAAGTCCAATAAAGACTCATATGAGTCAAGTGCTAAATACCTGAAATATATTGGTATATACCCATATAAAGATACACCAAAATATAGTAATTTAATGGCATGTACATTTACATGTGTCTATACATAAATATTGTAAAACCGTGCATGATTAGTCATATAACTAGAAAAAAGCATATGATCGTGAAAACATTTTATAACATACCACGAAACATGAAAACAGCCCCATTCCATCACTATAAAATGCATTACATAATGCCAACATATATAAACATTCAGCTCAAAAAATAGCTGCGCCTCATTCAAAATGTTCCTGCATTGAACAAATTGATGCAATAGTCAATTCCTCTCCATAGAGAATTCAAGAAGTCAAATCCCTGCATCCTCATACAGCCACATGATGCCATCTCGAGATCCATAATTCAGTCATATCAAAAATGACACTGCTGTACTTGCAAACAACTGATGTAACCAAATGGGGTCCACTCTGAAATTGTAAGCAAAGTTATTATACCATCCGAAGTCCTCTCTACACACAAAGGATAAAACATAACAAAGGGTGGCACTTACTGATACTTATTATTGTAAAAACTAAGCAAAACTAACCATTTAATTTAACCCCTTAGGGAAAACAGTCTATAAATTCATAATCCATTTACATTCACGTTGGGCAAGGATTTTCTGAATATTGCCCCCTCTATTTCCCAAAGAGATTTTGTCAATGCCTCTAAATGTATGAAGTCTCCAATTACCTTGATGTTGTTCACGGAAATGACGAGGTATTGGTTTCAGTTTACTTCGTTTTTCAAGATCATCAGTCTTCATGGCTCCCTTAATGTCCCTTACATGTTCCAAAATTCTCACACGAAGCTCTCTAGAAGTGAGACCCACGTATATTAATCGACATGGACAATTTGCATAGTAGATCACAGCAGTTGAACGACAGGTGATATTGTGGCAGATCTTGTACTCTTTTAACCCTGAAGAATTAACAAAACTTTGGGATTTAGTCATTAAGGAAAATGCCCCGCAATCACCACATGGGTATGATCCCCATTTGGGCCCTTTAGAGTTAAATATAAATCCTGCGGTAGGGGCTTCATAATTGCACCTGGCTTCGTCAGGGGGTGCTGAGTGAGTGTGACCAGAGGACCTTTATAGTCAGCACACAGCTGAAAGTGTGACCCCATTACCTGTCCATAGGATGTTTGCTGGCGTACACACGAGGGGAGGCGGCACCTCAATCACGCAGCTCGCGGCGTCCGGAAGTGAGTAGTGCGCAACTGCACACAACTCAAGTCCATGTTGCGCCGCGAACTACGTCATTAACGGCCCCCCACCTCGCAGATTCGTACTACACCCAAGGACCTACCGCAACCATCTTAAGTAATGGCACAGCACTACGCTTTGCCATTATCCTCAGATAAAAGTCGATGTATACATAGGATAATCAGATTTAAATAGACCGATACTATCAGAACTATAGCAACATGCATTAACAACAGAATGATCAAGCATGAAGAACAAATAAGCCATTCAATATGGGATACTAAGGGACAATTTGCAATACGAACATAGGAAAACTACAACGCTCAGGCAAGGAGGGGAAGGGCGGAGCCCTTGTTATAGTCCAGGGGGATCTGGGTATAGGTTAGGGAAACTTTTAGGGAGTGCGCTCGCTGGCCCTTTAAGGCCGGGGACGAGCGCACCCTACAGCACAGTCCGGGTCGGGAAGGCCGCGCCAGCTGGCGTCTCTGGGGCGGGAGACCCTGGCAAGAGGTCAGGAGGCTGCGGTCACGGCCGTTCGACGAAGGTGAGCAGCAGCGGTCTGTGGCCGGAGTCATAATAATTACACAGACAACCTATACATGTGAATGGGCACTGTGCAATGATTAATTTCCCCTGTGATGGCACTGCCAGGTTTCCCCACAGATTACAGCTGAATGCTAGGGGTACCAGAAGGGGAGTGCTTTGCGATATTCTTATTGTCGAGATCCATAATTCAGTCATATCAAAAATGACACTGCTGTACTTGCAAACAACTGATGTAACCAAATGGGGTCCACTCTGAAATTGTAAGCAAAGTTATTATACCATCCGAAGTCCTCTCTACACACAAAGGATAAAACATAACAAAGGGTGGCACTTACTGATACTTATTATTGTAAAAACTAAGCAAAACTAACCATTTAATTTAACCCCTTAGGGAAAACAGTCTATAAATTCATAATCCATTTACATTCACGTTGGGCAAGGATTTTCTGAATATTGCCCCCTCTATTTCCCAAAGAGATTTTGTCAATGCCTCTAAATGTATGAAGTCTCCAATTACCTTGATGTTGTTCACGGAAATGACGAGGTATTGGTTTCAGTTTACTTCGTTTTTCAAGATCATCAGTCTTCATGGCTCCCTTAATGTCCCTTACATGTTCCAAAATTCTCACACGAAGCTCTCTAGAAGTGAGACCCACGTATATTAATCGACATGGACAATTTGCATAGTAGATCACAGCAGTTGAACGACAGGTGATATTGTGGCAGATCTTGTACTCTTTTAACCCTGAAGAATTAACAAAACTTTGGGATTTAGTCATTAAGGAAAATGCCCCGCAATCACCACATGGGTATGATCCCCATTTGGGCCCTTTAGAGTTAAATATAAATCCTGCGGTAGGGGCTTCATAATTGCACCTGGCTTCGTCAGGGGGTGCTGAGTGAGTGTGACCAGAGGACCTTTATAGTCAGCACACAGCTGAAAGTGTGACCCCATTACCTGTCCATAGGATGTTTGCTGGCGTACACACGAGGGGAGGCGGCACCTCAATCACGCAGCTCGCGGCGTCCGGAAGTGAGTAGTGCGCAACTGCACACAACTCAAGTCCATGTTGCGCCGCGAACTACGTCATTAACGGCCCCCCACCTCGCAGATTCGTACTACACCCAAGGACCTACCGCAACCATCTTAAGTAATGGCACAGCACTACGCTTTGCCATTATCCTCAGATAAAAGTCGATGTATACATAGGATAATCAGATTTAAATAGACCGATACTATCAGAACTATAGCAACATGCATTAACAACAGAATGATCAAGCATGAAGAACAAATAAGCCATTCAATATGGGATACTAAGGGACAATTTGCAATACGAACATAGGAAAACTACAACGCTCAGGCAAGGAGGGGAAGGGCGGAGCCCTTGTTATAGTCCAGGGGGATCTGGGTATAGGTTAGGGAAACTTTTAGGGAGTGCGCTCGCTGGCCCTTTAAGGCCGGGGACGAGCGCACCCTACAGCACAGTCCGGGTCGGGAAGGCCGCGCCAGCTGGCGTCTCTGGGGCGGGAGACCCTGGCAAGAGGTCAGGAGGCTGCGGTCACGGCCGTTCGACGAAGGTGAGCAGCAGCGGTCTGTGGCCGGAGTCATAATAATTACACAGACAACCTATACATGTGAATGGGCACTGTGCAATGATTAATTTCCCCTGTGATGGCACTGCCAGGTTTCCCCACAGATTACAGCTGAATGCTAGGGGTACCAGAAGGGGAGTGCTTTGCGATATTCTTATTGTCGAGACCCTTCTAATAAGTATGTATTGTTCAAAGTGAAGAACCCCTTTAATACCTAGTATTTCAGGTGGTCTAAAGTGGTGAAGGGGTTAATGGTTAAAGGATGAGATCTAGCTTGTTTGAATCCCAAAGCTATTTTTCTTGTTTTCCCCTGTTTACATGCCCATTTAATTTTGAAAAGCATGCATGTTATTTCTTTGAAGAAGCTGTACTATAAGTAGCTGCCAGACACCTCAGTCATGGCTTATGTCGAGGATTGGAAAAGTAAAAATTCAACCTGTCCAATCAGATTCTTAGTGGATCCTTTCAACATTGGTGGGATCTGCCAACAAAAGTCCCATGATTTTGCTTATCTTAGCCTGACACTTCTCCCAAGCTCAATTTTTCATTTAGAATGTCAAGGCCCACATCATGTGCTGTGGAACGTGTTATCACTTTACCCTTATCAAACTACGGTAAATGGCGTTATCTATGACAGACTGACAGAAACAGGATATTATTCTAATAACAAACTTACCGAGAGATTACTGAATGAGACTTCTGTGCTAAAGTTTTTATATAGGTCACTAGATGTATGCAGTTCATTATAGTTTGGGTGGATTTCTATTCTTATGCACTCATTTCCATATGAACACTTGATGTATCTCATCACCCATCCGAAAATATTTATAGAAAATACAATATTATTGACCGCAGCATCTAAGTGGGGTAAACGTCTTATCCCGGCTGTTGAAGTGAAGTGTCAGCTGTAAAATACAGCTTTCGCACACGGAGTATAGTACAGGCTCAGCTCCTAAACCTGCGCCATTCTTTCCCTTCCCGGCCATGACGTACAATTATGTCAAATGTCAAGAAGGGGTAAAGGAACAAGAATTTTTTGTTTAGTTTTTTTCATATTCACATTCCAAGAGCCATAACTTTTTTTATTTTTGTGTAAGGGCTTGTTTTTTTGTGAAACATTTTTCAATGACACCATTTGGGGTACATAGGTTTTATTCATTTTTTAAGAAAGGAATGCAAAAAAATAACAGAATTTCACCACTGTTTTTGCCTTTTTTAACACTGTTTAGTGTGCAGTTAAAAAAAAACAGAAAACATGTTAACTGTATTCTACGGGCTGGTACGATTATGGTAATAACAAATTTGTATAGTCTTTTTATGTTTTGGTTCTTTTTTTGTACAATAAAAATATGTGTTATGGAAAAAAAACTTCACTTTTGTGTCTCCACATTCTGAGAGCAATGTCTTTTTTATTTCTCCATCAACGTAGCCCTTTGAGGGCTTCTTTTTGTAAGATAGGGCTTCGTTTTATTGGTATTTTGCAGTACATATAATGTATTCACAAATTTTTATCTTAAAAAAATTTGGGGGAGTAGACGACAACAAATCCACCATCGTTTTATGTTTTGTTTTTTATAATAATAAGATAACTTTCTTCTATGGGTAGTTACATTTACAACAGTACTAAATATGTATGTTTTTATGGTGTACTATTGAAAATTTTTATGTAAAAAGGGGTAAGAGTATTTCTTTTTTGAGGGAGACTTTTTTATTAGACTTTATTCAGCCTAATTTTTCTTAATAGGCAAACTATTAATTAATAGGCAATCTATTAGGCTATGCTTCTTGCATGGCCTAACAGGCAGATGCTTATGGCAGACCTGGGGGTCTTTGTTACAGCCCGGCTGCCATAATAACCCATTGTCATGGGGAGCCCCCTCCCTCTGTCGAACACATTAGGTGCTATTGACCATGGCATCTAAGTGGTTAAACGGCCAAGAGCAGAGATTTCTCTAATCCAGCCTGTTACAGTGTGAGCCCGGTTGTCAATCCCCAATAGGTTCCCGCTGTTGATTGCATGGATCAGATTCTGTGACCGCGCAATCACCATGGAATACATTTACGTCATGGGGTGAAGGGCTGTTTTTGCTAATAATAATCATAATCAATATTGCTGTAGAAAGTGTATATAGAGGTGTAAAACTATAAATATGGTTCTGAAACGTAGACAATGTAAAAAAATAAAATTTTATAACATAAACTTCCAGCATTTTCCTTGTTTATAACTCTAAAAGTGACCAAACTTTGTCTATTACAAAATAAAGTATGTGCACATAGACTGGTATTTCAGAGTGAAAATAAATAAAAACAACCAAGAGCCACAGGAATCATAGATAAAATAGTTGGAGCAATACGTTATTTTATTTGCTGCTTTGAACATAATGAGTTCCCTGAGAGAAATTACAAGTGATGTTATGTCTCAATGGCTCGGTTTACAAAGCGAGCTCTGTTGCTTGATACCTGAGCCTCAACAAATCATAAAGCTAGTAAGAAGAAGAGGCCTAGCTGAGAGTTGAACTGTCTAATATTGAAAGAGAAAATCTAATAGCAGAGGAGAAATATGAACACAAAATATGTTTCCAGCCCATAACAAAAAGGGAAATAAGAAAATTCACATTTTGCGAAATTGAGCCCATACATTACATTGGGAATATGTCCTATGAACATAGGCCTGCAAATGTTTCTTTTCTGAGCTGGTCAACCCAGGATATTGATTAAGGCCATGCAAACTATACCCAATTTAATCTTCAGATCTGATGGTTAAGTCAAACCTAGTCTGCAAAAGCGTTACTGGTCACTGGTTAAATACTGAGATGGCGGTCAGTTGCCAGTTTGCCTATTTGAGGTTGAATATGCAGCACTTGGCCAAAAAGTAAAACACGCCCAGTTGTTCATTAAGAAACTCATTAGCATAAAGCTAATATAGGTCATAACTTAGTCAAAAATGATAGTTTTTCTAAATAAAAAACACTGCTGTAATCTATATTACAGCGCCGATCACATCATGTACAATATAGACCACTTATAATGTGGTGACAGAGCCTCTTTAACTCCACTTGTGACAACGAGCGGAACGGTTACAAATTGGTACACAGCTTGGTGGTTACAGAATATGGCACACGGCATGGTCACAACTGGGCATAGAGCTTAGCAGTTGAAATCTCTTAAAGGGTACAGTGTTTAGCGGTTTCAGTCTCCTAGTGGGTTCTAAACACACCTCTCGGCAGTTGCGTTACACAGGGTGTACACGGCACTTCTCTGTCTGAGTCTCTGGTCAATCTCTTACCAGCAGGGATCCACAGCCTTCATCTGCCTCGGTACAGGAGCTCTATCCCTCTGGAAGTGGTCCGTAACCCCTTGCAGCAGACACAGTGCCTCCAAGTCTTGAGGGCCCAAGTCACTCACAGCAGCCAGCGCAGATCAAAGTAAACTGGTGCGTACCACCCAGCAAAATTACCATGGCTTTCTCTGTCAGCTACGAATGCTGGCACAACCCAATTCCTCCACACAGACCTTCCTACATCACTGCTGTACTGCCAGTCCCGCGCGGTATATCCTCCTCACACCTGGAAGCTTGCTCCATAATGTACCACTCTGGCTCTCTCTGACATGCACTCTCTCTCAGGACACTACGTATTCTATCCGTGAAATACATCACAGCTCCTTCTTAAATATACTCACTCCACCTATGAATGGATCCCATGTGGTGCCACACTCAGGGTCCACACACATGACTATAGCCCTTCAAACTCACGCATGCCCATCGTATATGTCAACTAAACTTAGCTTGATAATACAAGGCACACTGCCAACATAATATACACATAACAGTAACACAATATAACTTGTATAACAGTAAGGGTATGTGCACACGATAACTGCATTTACGTCTGAAATTACGGAGCTGTTTTCAGGAGAAAACAGCTCCGTCATTTCAGACGTAATTGCATGTACTCGCGTTTTGCGAGGCGTCAATTACGGCAGTAATTTGCAGCTGTTCCTCATTGGAATCAATGAAAAACGGCGCAAATTACGTCTCAAGAAGTGTCCTGCACTTCTTTTGACGAGCCGTCTTTTTTATACGTCGTCGTTTGACAGCGATGCGTAAATGACAGGTCGTCGGCACAGTACGTCGGCAAACCCATTCAAATGAATGGGCAGATGTTTGCCGACGTATTGGAGCCGTATTTTCAGACGTAAATCGAGGCGTAAAACGCCTCGTTTCCGTCTGAAAATAGGTTGTGTGAACCCAGCGTAAGGGAACAGTCCAAGTGAACTTTTGATAAGCACCTCCTTACTGACTTAGTAATGTTCCTCCTACTTATCAATGAAATACCTACCAAAGTAAATTACATAACTGCACAACATATGGAATCGCTACAGTGTTTGAAACTGTGAGCAGAAAACCAAGCCACAGAGTATTGAGGGACTGATATGGACTAGTAAAGATAAATTAGGTCTGTTATGTAATTGAGACCTATAGGCATTCTGGAATCCAGGGTGAGGATCCAGAAAGCCTGTCTAGTCGGAGGTTTTGATGCCAATCCCCACCCCGTCTAGGTTTATTAACCCTTTCAATTGCACATACTTCTAATGCGTCTATATGTCCCAGGTGTTTCTCCAATGCCAAGAAACACAATATAGTGAATGTTTTGGCCCCTGATATATGTTCCACTAGGTGGAATATAAGTTCTCTTGTAGTGCAGAAAATGTATTGCAAATGGCAAGCCCCAGTGAGACGAAATTCCCACTGGAGACGTTCTGCAGATGGGACCCATGAAGGCGACCTCTCTCTCTCCTACTGCAGAGTTATGATCCACCGGCCGCACGGACTATAGACAGTCTGTGCTGTACTTAGAAGCAGAATCACTAATACAAGTTATTAGAAAAAACGGTTATTATGCACACTCCTGCACTATAATAGCTTTTCTAAATGATGTTAGTATAATTGGAGGTACGCTTTAAATTTATCTACACTTTCAGCCATTACTGTTCTGTGAGAATATGGGATATAACTTTATGGTTTGGATGATAAAGTGACAATTTTTTATTTTGTGGTGAAATAACTCTTGCTGTAGCCGCAAGGAATGACTTTGTGGTGTCACAGATTAGTCCTTTTCAACATTAGCCAAACGGATTTCATAACTCTGAATTCATCTATGCTAATCAAAGGAGAGTTCCCTGGGCTAAATTTAATGGAAATATTTTTATTTTCACATACGTCAGTATGTTTTTGGAGTACAGGAGCATGCATGCAAACATGCAAATTCCATGCAGGTACCCCTGGTCGGTTTCAAACCCTGAACCCTAGTGCTACAAAGTAATAGTGCTAACCACACTTAAACCTTACACACATTAAAAAATCTGTAGAAAAGTGGATATTTACACCAAATAACAAAACCTATATACAAATGTAAAATGTAATTGGCAAAAATTCAAAGTTAGGACAAATGCACATATCACAGCAGGAAGTGAAATTAATTTCCAAGAATAAGAGTGTCAAATTCATAGCCAAGGAAAATATACGAGCAGTGCGCAGCATCACAATTATTCCCTCAAGATTAAAGAACACTCTGCTCTACATAAAGTCCTCCTTTAGACAGTGGTCAAGATTATAGCATATTTTAGTATTTAAGCAATCTTTTTTTCCCACAGTACTGATTCACAAATTTTTTTTAGAGATAAAGGGGTTCTTAACAACCAAGGAACAACATACGTTGAGCTAAAATTAATTTCTTGAAATAGTAAATTAGATGCAACTGGGTGAGTGTACAACTCTTACCTTGGGAAGTGATAGCACCAGGATGGACTATGGAAAGAAGGCAAACTGACAGTTATGGATGTTACTTTGACATGTACCACCAATCCAAACATTGTTGCAGACCAAGTACACCCCTTCATGGCAACTGTATTCTCTAGTGGCAGTTGCCTCTTTCAGCAGAATAATGCCACTGCCCAGGGGTGTAGCTAGGGGGGGAGGGCAGGTGGGTCATGTGCCCCGGGCGCAACTAAGAGGGTAAATATGGGGGTGCCAGGGCTGCGCCATCCATAACGGCGGCCTGCCGCCTCTCTGAGGGGGCGGCGGTGCCACCGAAAACCGCCGCCGCCAACCCCTCCTGCACTATAGGCGATCGTACCGTGCCCAGCCATTCAGCACCTTTC